>NC_068962.1:10314533-10621567 GCF_026419915.1 Harpia harpyja | reverse complement strand
TAATTTATGACAAACCATATTCTTTTAAATAGCCAGGCAGGTAATTCACATATTGATGAACTGGATCTAATAGTAAACAATACATCTTGAGAAACTGCATCTTTTCAAAGATGTTGTTTAAACATAGAGTCATCAATCAAAATTGATTCCTTTTCAAGGTAAATATTGATGCCTACCCAATATTTTAAAATCAATTGAGTTGAACAAGTGGTTAGTTCTGTATCTATGGTCCTGTTGGAGCTGGTCCAGAGGAGGGCCACAGAAATGATCAGAGGGATGGAACAACTCTTCTATTAAGAAAGGCTGAGAGAGTTGGGGTTATTCAGCCTGGAGAAGAGAAGGGTCTGGGGAGACCTTATTGCAGCCTTTCAGTGCTTGAAGGGGGATTATAAGAAAGATGGGGACAAACTTTTTAGAAGGGCGTGTTGCAATAGGACAAGGGGTAATGGTTTTAAACTAAAAGAGGGTATATTCAGACTAGATATAAGGAAGAAATTTTTTACGATGAGGGTGGTGAAACACTGGAACAGGTTGCGCAGAGAGGTGGTTGATGCCCCATCCCTGGAAACATTCCAGGTCAGGTTGGACAGGGCTCTGAGCAACCTGATCCAGTTGAAGATGTCCCTGGTAATTGCAGGGGGGTTGGACTAGATGACCATTAAAGGTCTCTTCCAACCCAAACTATTCTATAATTCTATGATTCTATGATTCTGTTTTCATCTCCTTTAAGAGAAATATCAAAGACATTGTTTATGGAACAAATAAAAACATATTATGAAATTTGAGGATGATATTTGAAAAAGAAAATTAATTTAAAGGTAACAGTTCCTAATAAAGCTTCAGTAATGATACCTGCCCCAAAAAAACCTCAAAAATCCTTCAGAAACTAAATGGAAATATAAAACTCCTTCCGCATGACGGCCAAAAGAAATAGATTTCCAGTGTAAGCTTAAGCTAATAATATTTCAGTAACTTTCTAATTATTTTGCTTTAGCAAAATAGTAGATCAAAGAGACAAAGTGCCAAATTTTCATCTGATGAAAATGAGCAAAATATATTGAAGTCAATAGTAAAGTGCTGATTTAATTCACCAGAAAAATTAGACCATTCTAAGAGATACTTCTATCACTTTTGAAATCCAGTAAGGCTTTTTTCACAATATACATGTGATGGATGCACTTGACCCCTGCTTAACCAAACCAGCAGCAGTTTGGTACAGGCTCCAAAGGAGGTAAAGGCCTGAGCATAGCCGGGCCAAGAACTCCTCTAGGAAACCCACAAAGGAGCAGAGAGACACAAAGTTGTGGGTACAAGGAGTCTCATGCATACCTCTCCCATTGTATGCAATCTGACTACAAGCCAACCACTTTATCCCATAAATATCACAGCCTAAGTGAGCCTTCTTTGAGCTCTCCCTGCTAGGCAGTGTGGCTGCATAGTGGTCATCCCCAGCAACAATATCTTTTACCAGTGACAGAATGTTGGATGAGCCCGATTTGAATTCTCCCCGGACAGCAACTGGACTGCATGCCAGGCAACTCGCCCCTTGAGCATGGACGTCTCTCAATATTATGAGATACTAGTCTTTTAGCTTAAATAAGTCAGTTTTAAATAGAATGAATCACTTAGAGTTATCATGTTGTGTGATTTAGTATGCTGTTTGCTTAGGTTTACTTACTTAGCATGAGAAGCTAGATTTGTTGAAATATTAAGCCGCAGCCATAAACCTTAGCTTAGATTTACTGAACAGGTACCTACTTAGTCAAAACAGGGGCCTCCAGAGCCAACAGAGATCAGGAGATAAGAAGGCTTCAAGGCTACAACCATCAACAGCACCTGCAACTCAACAAGATAACAAACAGCTTGCCTGGAGACAGTGAAGGAATCCAATAAGGAGTCAGACGGTGTCAGACCAGAATCACTATGGGACCAAAGGGTGTGTGTAAGATGCATGAAGAGTGTGTGAGGGGCAGGTGAATAGTCTTACAGACTATTATACCTTACAGGGTATAAGTGCCCAGGGATTTCTTTGTTCGGGTCCTTCCTCTCCTTCTCCTTCTCCTTCTCCTTCTCCTTCTCCTTCTCCTTCTCCTCCTTCTCCTTCCCCCCTTCCTTCCACCGGTCCCTCCCTGGAGGCACTCAGCGGGAGCTGGTCCTGCTGCTGTACCACTTTATTAAATTATTTATTTTTCTAAGACTCGATGCCTGAGAGTCCATTTTGGGAAACTGAGGGCTTGAACTTCAGAGCAAACTAACACTGGATGCCTAGATGGATCGCTAAGTGATTAATAGCATGCTAAACTTTGAAATCCTCAGTAAGGGATTTAAAGGATTGATTGTGCACATATAATATTTTAGATATAAACTGTTGGCCATGTTGGAGACTAAGTCTGGATCCAGCCACACCTAGACTCCTCTCTGAGAAGGAGTTTAGAAAGCAAGGGGGTCCATTCTGAACCTCATGACTCAATGGGAGGGTTTCCATACCCTTTGAATCTCTTAGATATAAACCACTGACCAGGTCTGAGATTAAGATTGGACATAGCCACCCTTAAGCTCCATCAGGAGTTTAGAAAGCAAGGGGGTCCATTCTGAACCTCGTGACTCAATGGGAGGGTTTCCCTTACTTTTTTGCATCTCTGACCTCTGTGCAAATCATGGAAAAATCAATTCTAACTCAATTTTCCTTTGTATGTTTCTCCCATGTAGTAAGTAAGAGTGAACCTTACCATCAAATTCTGTTAAGTCGCCCTTTTACAGATTAAGTGATCTAAACCACTCATCCATGACAACACATGCTATTTTTATTTCTTTGATAATTTTGCAAAGTGAAAACAGTTCTGCTTCTATTCTTATAATCTTGCAACCAAATACATTCTTGCTCTCCTTCCCCCTCTCCCTGGTAGGGAACATGCCCTTCAAGGGGAGGCACAGAATGAGCTCATGACAAGAATATATTAAAGAATTGAGAGAGGAAACCAGCCACCCAGCACATGCTCCACATCTAAATCTAACTGGGCATCCATGCTTCAAACTGATTCTTTTTCAATTCTCTCAAAATTAATCTATCTATTTCTCAAATGCAGTACTAGTTGATTCCGTGAATCAGGACAAAATTAAAAAATTGTTAATAGGTTTTGATCCTCACCTGGAGGATGTGGCCATAGAGAAGACAGGAGAACTCATTTAACTTTTTATTTTATGAAAGTAAAATAAGGTTATTTCTTCAAAAATATTTTTTAAATTAATATTTTATAAAATGGAGAAACTAATCTCTGTAAAGTTTGTGATTTCTCACTATCCAGTTTTCAGAATTATGTTAATACTACTGTCAGAACAGAAATTTAGACAGATTCAGACTAATCCTGAGAAGTTTTTTAAACTAAGATCTGAAAAGGGTTCTTTTTCCATTTGTATCAAATTTGGATTAAGTCTAATTGCAAGAATAATAAAGCTAAGAAGTAACTCAATATGCATCAATCAAGAAGTCATGCTAGTAAAATCTGTTCATTATTTGTCTAGGGAAATCTATTCATATAGAAAAAGTATATGTTTAAGAGAGAGAAAATTTAGTATGTATAGAGAAAAAAAGTATGTTTAGCAGATCACAGGATGCCTTTCTAGAAGTATCTTCATAAGGTTTCTTTCTGCTCACTTGTCGCTAAATATGTTTCTTTTTGTTCTTTCTGTTTAATTTTTAAATATTTCTCTTATTTCAAATCATCCGTCTCTTCACACTTCTTCCTTACCCTATAATTGTACCTTACTATATAATTATGCCCTTTTCTATTTAAAATACAAGACAGGGAATAATGGAATAAGAAGCCAGTTGATGCTAATAATTTCATATTGTTGGGTATCTAAGATGTGTAATACAAAGGACAGACATATCTATATCAAAAAAAATATTTTACATACATACAATAATTAGATATAACAAAGATCAGATAACAAATAACTGATGGATGACAAGTTCTTCTAAAGTTTTTTTTGTGCTTGTTTTATTTACCTAGATTAAAATGCATCAGCAATTTAATCAGAAAATGAAGAGTTGCAAAATTAATTGTATCACTACCCAGGTAACCCTTAATAGGTTTACTACATATGAATGAAAAAGTAATGGTGCAATTCAAAGGTCAGGTGAAATTCAAACTCTACAGAAGGATCATATTCCCACTTCTATCTTTTTGCAAACATAAACTAATTCATACTGCAGCAGCATTAGAATGTAAATGTAACACTGGAGGGAAAGTTTCTCTTAATGAATTTCTTTTAATGGTCTGTCATCATGGCTCCTCAGATGAAGAAAATAAATATGCTATATTTGAGATATACAGTTTAGAGTTCTCACAGTATAGATTTCTTTTTTCCCTGGCATTTCCTTTGGGAAACTAAAATCAAGTTTAATCCTTGCCTTAGTATTATATTCAATCGTTATTGTATAAAGCATTTACGCACTTCCAAGCCAGTGACTTCCTTGAGGCACTGAGCAAATTCAAAACATAAGCTTTGGTGTAAGCTTTTTCCTCTGATCCATCTCTTGCAATATCGGTATGCTTTCCAATTATTTCTAACTCTAATTTCTAATCTTCTGTAAGCATGAAACAAGTGCTTAAGTAATACTGACCTTTAAAATAATTCCTTTTCTTGCTCAGGTCGTGTTTGTTTCTTCTTAGCAGACAACTATGAGCAATTTAACAAACCAGAACTATTGGCTGGGGAAACAGTTACAACCAAATTTCTATCTCACCACTCAAAATGTAACATATTTGTACATATATATATATAATTACAGTAAAAGGGCTATATTAGAAGAGTGCAAGACTTATTTAGGTGTCAGTAGCAGGATTATGGTTGTCTACAGAAATGCCTCATGCACACAAGCCACTATTATACCATCATTCACAGTTTTGTCTATTGGAACTTAGGATACCTTCTGAGCGGGCACCTCTGTCATGCTTTCATCCTCCCTCAGTCTCTAGACCTGAGATATCTTTCCTATAAAACCTGATACATTCCCATGAAAAGTTTTCTTTTTGATGATCTGCTTTTTTCAGCTGGGAGAGCTGTGTCATTGAAAACTTTCTTCTCTACTCTTACTTCTCATCTGCCTCAGTTCATGTCCCTGCTCCACAGCCACCAGCCCCTGTTCCCACTGGTGTCTCTGATCCTGCTTCCAGACTCCATGCTTAGTGACTCCTTGGCTGCCCTTTTCAATCTGACTGTTATTTTGTTCTAGTCCAGGATTTTTCCCCTTTGCATGGGAGAGCTTCCTCCTCTGCCTCCCCTTGGTTCCAGCAAAGGTGCCACAACAGCAAGAGAGAAAGGCTCCCAGGCTCATTAAGGAAAAGCTGTACCCCAAAATCAAGACAGAGCAGGAGACCCCGACACCAAAAGTATGTTTTAGCATCAATCGACATTAATTATTTGCAGTACTGAAGTCCTAGCTCTAATCTGATTATATAATCCATCAAAAGTCTTTGTTTTAGAGTCTACAGTGATTTTAATTTTAATTCTATGAGTATCTGTAAACACTAAACATGGGAGCAGAGCTTGAGTGGGGTTTTCTGAACATCTTTGGGGGTTATGTTGTCCTCAAAACTCAAGTTATCTTCAAACTCTACGCTAGTATTGTAGTTACTAGCTAGCAACCACAATACTAGCAGCTACTGCCATTTTAAATGCCAGAAGTTTCGCATTATGGGATTTAAATTGAAGGGACATGGTTTTAAACCACTAAAGCAACTGATTTGTCTTGTTATCTGTCACACGTACAATCCCTTCTACTATCTTCTGAAGAACTCAGATGCATTTACATAGATTATAGCCACATTTTTAGAAACAATTTCTAAATGGTTTTAGAAACTGATTCCATTTTAAATCAAATTTGCCTGGCAGCATATTCATCTCAGCTATATCTATGTTGGGGAAAAGATACTCTTTCCAGTCGTGGGGTTGGATGTGCCCCAGGCACATCCCCACATAAATCAGAGTCGTTTGTATCTGCAACCATTGCTGCTGGGGAGAGCAACACCCTGGCAGGCAGGGCAGGCGGGAACAGTGATGGGCTCTGATCACAGCCACGAGCAGCAGACAAGAACGACAGGGTGGATGCAGTGACCCATCAAACACCTGAAGTACAATTTCGACATAACCCTTCTGTTCACAGACTTCACATCAGAAATGCACAATTTGCCACTCTGTGAAGATTTAGGACCAGGACAGCAGCACTGAACTATTGAACATCAATATTAAAAGTAAGTAGCATGGACATGACTAATACTGATGCTCCGTGAACTGTTTACTGTCATTTTGTGGCTATCCTTTTACACTTTCATTATCCAGCTTAGGCATATGTTTTAATGAAAAATAAAGATTTCCACATAGGTGTAAAAAAATGGTTTTTTTTAAACTTTGGCTAAACACATATAAGATTATGACTGTTCATCCTTAATAGGTATATTTAACTTCAGCTTTAAAATGTGTTAGAAGATTAAATCAAAACCTTTGTTATCATCACTTGTAAAAAAATAGCATGTCCATGAGTTTATGTAAGCTTAAACTTTTGTTATTATTAGGATTTTTAGTTATCCCATTTTGAGACTTTGAAAGATCTGTTTAGTGTAATTCAAACAATTTCAACCTACTGGACACTGATTCTAAAAGTGTATTTTGTACATTTTAGCATATTATAATATTGTCATGAAAAAACATGAAAAACTCTTTGCCATCAACTATTTCAATATAATAGAAGGAAGAAAAAACTGTAAGCTGCTGCTGTTGTCAATTAAAACCATGAAAATAAGGAATTTCAAGCTTTCATTACTTAGTTTAATTGAAGGATTCCTTGAGATCTAAACATAAAAATAAACTGAATCTGAGCTGATTTCTTTTTCACAGGTCCTGGTCCTAACTCTTCAGGACCAGGACACTCATGTTTCTATCTTAAACCCCTCCTCACTCACCTACCCAGTGTAGAACCTAGCTTAGTACAACTTTCCAAATGTGTAGTGCAGAAAAAGTGCAGAACAGAAACATGTGAACTTCTTTTCAGACACACTGGGAGTGACATGGCCTGTCATTTGGGGAGATTGCATGTTTTAGGAGATTGAAAAGTATTGTAAATGTTGAATAATGTTCTTTTTACAATTGTCGACTATTTAAACTGCCAGGAGTCAGTCAACACCTTTAGTAGCTATAGAAATTTACATGTAACCAAAGCAAGAAAGTGTAGTGTTACTGGTTGCAGAAAAGTAAGTCTGTGATTTGATGCACTGATCAAGTTACAAGTAATCAGAGTTAATTCTTCTTTACTAAAGTTAGAGCTGAAGATGTTTAGTCAAATACTTCCATTTAATTGAAATATCAGTGTATAAACACACAGTATTTAAAACAAACAAGATTATGACTAAGAAACAGCTAGATATCCCAAGTAATCTAAATCCTAGTCTGAGATGACAATCAGTGAGCATTTTATCACAGACTTTCACTGATGATAGTGAGTGGCAATTATCCATGCCTTGAATAGATTAAAAATGACTTTACATTGTAATGATAACAAAATCACAGTACTTGACAGCCATGTGGCAAAGACAGATAAATAAAAATTTAAATGGATTTTCTAAATCCATTTAGGCTCTTATTTGCTAAGAAGCACACTAGTCATCTTTCAAGGACAGTTTCTCCCAATGTTTCATTGATTGGGGTACAGTTTTGACCTTTGCTGGCTTTGTGTTTGGTGGGTTTTTTTGTAAGGACCAGTAAGAATGCTGGGATGTAAACTTCATTTTGATTCATGATGGTGTCAAAGTGAATACAACTCCTTGAAACTGAATAAAACTGAGATTATGTTATTAGAAGGGGATGATGACTGAGCCTGCTAATGGCTGCAGCAAAGAGTCAAGCTCTCTTTCCAGCCCTCTTAACTCAGCATAATAAGTGTTCAGGAAAGTGTCAGCAGTAACATTTGGACCAGTGTAGGAGGGTACAGCAAAGGGGTGGATGGCGTTCCTTTATTCTTGCAAAGGACTTTGCCAATTGGCCTTTGCCAAATGAGTTAGTTCTCAGTCATTAACAGCTGGTGGCTCTTCTGTATCTGTTTTCCAAGACAAATGCAAGTTCTAGAAGAGTAGTAAATGAAAGTATCTAGGAGCATCACTGTTACCTAGAAAATTTTTTCCTATGCTTTAAATCTCTGTCATGGAATGGTTTCCTCCCATCTGTTTTCTGATGATAGGACCAAGATTTTTCTCAGTAATAATACAGAGGCAAAATGTTACCAAACCAATGAAAATCTGCTCTTCTCCCCAAAGGGCATCGTTATATGCCTAGATTTCCTTTAAAAGTCAGGCAAAGCATAGTTCTTTCCAAATCTAGATTTTCATTCTGTGGCTTGAAAGCCTCCTTAATTAAGATGTGTCTCAGAAGCAGGGGAGGGGGGGAACCCAAACCAACAAAAAAAAAGAAAACTAGTGAGGAAGTCTAAAAGAAAACAGAAAATACTAGGTAAGTGCTTCAGTTCTTTTCAGCTCCTTTCCTGAAAGCACATGGAAACTGTTTTGAGATGTGGCATGAGCTGAAGAGGGAGAAAGCCTCTGGTGATAAACTTTTCTTCATTTGCTCTTGCAGATGGTGGCTCACAGTGTGAGGAAGAAGGAGCAGCGGAGAGGAGCTGTTATGGACTGACCCCCAACTCCTATTCCCAACCCCTCTGTGCTGCTTGGGGTGCGGGACTGGAGGAGTTGGGAGAGAAGGGGTGAAGTTGAGCCTGGCAAAAAACATGGGATTATGTGGGAGGTTGTCCTGGCTTCAGCTAGGATAGAGTTAATTTTATTTCTAGTAGCTGGTATAGTGTTATGTTTTGGGTTCAGGATGAGAAGAATGTTGATAACACACTGACGTTCTCAGTTGTTGCTAAGTAGTGTACTAAGTAGTGTACTAAGTACTCAGTCAAGGATTTTTCAGCTTCTCATGCCCAGCCAGCAAGAAGGCTGGAGGGGCACAAGGAGTTGGGAGGGGACACAGCCAGGACAGCTGACCCCAATTGGCCAACGGGGTATTCCATACCATGTGACGTCATGCCCAGTATACAAACTGGGGGGAGTTGGCTGGGAGGGGATCGCTGCTCAGGACCTAACTGGGCATTGGTTGGCAAGTGGTAAGTAATTGCATTGTGCATCACTCGTTTTGTATGTTGCAATTATTTTATTATATTATTATTTTATTATTATCATTATTAGTTTCTTCCTTTCTGTCCTATTAAACTGTTCTTATCTCAACCCACAAATTTTACTTTTTTTCCAATTCTCTCCCCTATCCCACTGGGTGGGGGGTGAGTAGTGAGTGAGCAGCTGCGTGGTGCTTAGTTGCTGGCTGGGGTTAAACCACAACAGAGGTGTTATTTTAATTTTTTAAATTTTGTCTTTGTTTCTCACCATCCAATTCTATTTTAATTGGCAATAAATTAAACTAGTTTTCCCCAAATGAAGTCTGTTTTGCCCATGTGGTAACAGGTATGTGATCTCCCCATCTTTATCTTGACCTATGAGCTTTCTCATCCTATTTTCTCCCCCTGTCCTGTTGAAGAGGGGGACTGAGGGGGGAGCTGGTGGGTGTCTGGCTGCTGACCAAGGTCAGCCCACAAGAACAGTTAAGCCTCTCAGCGGGCCACAGAGACGAATACCTAGCTTAAGGGTCCTGCATATTTCACTCCAGTGGATCTGCTCAGTAAAGCTGTCCAGTAACATCTAGTTTCTGTGAACCCAGGCAAGATTTTTTTCATATAATACGCTTCATCATGATATTGATGTACTGATTTTAAAGTTGTTTCCTGTCCCAGGATGCAACAGATAAGCACCTATAAATTGGCATGCTGTAGTTGAAAACAGACCTAACCATATGGTACTGTGTCCATTCACGTTCATATATAAAAGTAAAAATTAAAAGGGTATGGAACAACTTTGATATCATCTGAGCATTGTTCCTTGCAAATCCCTTGCTAATGCTGCTACAACTCCTAATTCCCGATTTCCATTTTGCAATTTTCAATCTCTCAAATGAATAGAATAAATGCATTGGGCCTGTGTCAGTCCAAATGCCATGGAAAAGTGGAGTGCTTGCAAAGCTATGCTGGGACACCGATGCTGTACACGTAACAGCATTACCATGAGCATGCAGCCACGTACTTGAGGACCAGGACACCACGCTGTTGCTAAGACATACAGTGATTCTTCTCTCCAGTTGCAGCACATTGCTGCTATCTCTTTCTACCTTAGGATTTAACACACTTGGCACAGCTGGCCAGGCAGCAGATCTGCCAGCTAATTGCCTGTCATGAGGTCTGGAGCAGAGGCAGAAATGTTGAGCTGCACAGTGAGATTTGCTGGCCCTGTGGCAGGGAAACAGGAGATGAGGGCCAAAAGATTAGTGTCATGCTCAAAATATAGGGCTGCACAGTCATTGGCAGTGAGAACAAACTGAAATTGCTTTTCTGTTTGCAAGTTTAGTGGTTAATGAAGTAACTCCTGCAGACCTTGAACTATGGAGTTTGGGTAAAAGCTTGAGAAAGGAAACCTCCCTATGATTTTTTTCCTTCCATGGACAAAAATAAGACATCTATATGCCAAGAGGGTCTGACACTTGAAAGTGACAGGTGATCACATAAAATGGGTTTGTAGCTTCAAGAGGTAGGTCACTATTTGGTAAATCCCAGAATCCTATGAAGGTTGAAAGAGATGAAGGAGTTTCAGAGCTTTCATAGCAACCTGAGAAAGACCGGAGGTTTGTAATTATGTTCAGGCTTCTGACTTTCTGTTCCTATGTGTAGTAGTTCTGGATTATTTTTTCCTCTTAATCTCAGAAATGTACCCAGGATAGAAAAAATTACTTCTGCTTCAGTTTACCTGAGAATAAAGGCATTTGGCTTAAACTTAAGGAAAAAACATGCTCAGCATATTCACACGAACAAACTTACGAAAACAAGCAGGATTTAATCTCTGATAGAAAACAAAGTATCTGGAAAGCATAGGAAGTAGTTTCATTCTAATTTGGGAGAAAAATAAATACACTGATATTTTAAGGTATCTATATATTACCAAAGCTTTTTCTCTCTCCCCCCGCCTTACTGTAACCCTCCCAAAACACTTTTTGAAATAAAGACTTAAGATTGCTGATGAATGAAAAACTGCAGTTTTATAAGATGCTGCATAACATCTGATTTGATAAAAAATAAGCAAATTGCTGTTTTCTACAGAACTACTGTAGAAAATGTCTATATATATGCTCTATATCTTGTCTAAAGCCATAAGATAATCAAAAACATTGATGTTAAAAATTTACACACATTAAGCTATGTAATTAATAAAAACATCTACCCAAACAAAACAGCCTGAATCACATATGCTGGAATTTAAAAAACCCTGCATTTTCAAAGTAATTACTGTAAAACTTGTGACTAGCTCTATGAAGAATTCCTGTAGGTATGTATCCCTTTAGACAGAACAAATGTGGCTTTTCCATGAAAGAGTAGTGGAATAGCTGATGGTGCAATAACAAAATGCATTGGTTTTGCGCTTGATTAAAATTAAATAATTAGTTTTCTTTGCAGTTATATGCAGTGAAGTATGTTTTCATTTATTATATGCAGCAATTTTGTTTTAAAAAATCACAGACTTAAGTTCTGCTGTTTCAAATGAAGAAAACACAGCATGTTTAATACCTGCCACCACTTTCTTTTGTATTTTGCTGTTTACATTTTTACTGTGGACCTTAAAGAGCTGTAAAAAAAAAGGGGTATTAATACTGCCATTTTGCAGAAGCTCAAGGTCATGCAACCACAGCAACTGGATCTGCATACAAAGTGTCCTGTCTTTGTTCTGACCATTAGCTTGCACTGTTTCCAGCCATCGAGTAATGGCATTGAGATATCAAAGTATGATAGAGCGTTCTGTCTAAACTACTCTATATGCATCAGTAATGTCCATCCAGGCATATTAGAACACAAGTATACTTTAAGAGTACATCTACAGAAATTACTTTTTATCAAGAAAGAGTGTTTTCAAAGTATACAGCAATTGTAGTGGTCGTTTAAAGACTAATCTATAAATATAATACATATATAGAGAGATGCAGTCAAGATTTGGGATATCTTGCATGAAAGACAGCAAACCTAGCAGTTAAGTGCCTCTTATTATCCCCCTAAGCAATACGTAGAAGGGAATAAACCGCAATAGCATATTACTATTGCATATAATACCAATTTCTCCACTCAGCTGTCGTGTAAACAATTTATAATAATGAGAAATAGAAAACAGAAAGTTTACGTGGGAATAAAGGTAAACTGAGGCCTGTAATGAAGATTGTGGAGTTGTAAACTTCACAGAGCAACAGCACGCAAATTAGATTTTTTCATTTGTGGGAAACTGCCCACAAAATTGTACCTTGAAATCATTATAATATCTGAGTTCTCAATTTTGAATATATTGCAGTTTCTTCTTGAGTTTCAGTTTTATTGCTAGCTTTGTAGTGTATTTCTATTAAGCAAAATGATATACTACACACTGTATATCTAAAAACCTGCTTACATTTGTTATTAATAATGTTAAGAGATGTTACTCAGGTTTAATAAAGCCTTTTTGAATATTTTAGCATATGTGGCTCATGAACAATCTATTCTATGTTTTCTGTACAATTTTAGCATCTCAAACTCTGCTTCTAGATGAGTACTTCTAGAAATATATTTTAGGTCTGAGATTAAGAGCCAGAAAAGCCAAATCAAATGTATTGTGCCTTTTTTTGACTAAATAACTGAGTTTTATAATTAATGCAATGTAATTAAAATGCTGAACCAGTGCAATATATACTGACTGAAAATTTTATGCTTCTGAAAGCATCCTCCACAGCTATCCTTTTTACAAAAGGCAGAAATACAAAGTTGTACAATTCACAGTAATTACAAGAAACCAGAAAACATTTCAGAATAATGTAGCCCAATAACTGAAAAGTGACCATGCATTCAGTTTCAGCTGTAGATTCGACAGCCTTAATGCCAGTTATTAAAAGTATTGTTCACACAGGTAATTGCGGGTTTGGAATTCAATGGAATAAAATAAATGATTGAATTAATTTCCTTTCTCATATATTACAAAGGGCACTAAGTTGTTCCTTTAGTAATTTTTTTCTAATTAGCATAAGAACAATCAGTCATAATATAAAAGTGTACTTGTGAAAAAGTCTAAGGAGCCGGGTTTTATTCAATAACAAATAGCTACATAAACAGTTTCCTATCATCAGGAAACTAGAGGATTTAGGAATGAGTAAAACTTTGCAATTATTCATCAAGTTTTGGATGTCTCTTTTCAGTTACGGTATTTCTCTAAACTGAAGCTGGATCTGCTTTTGCAATTGTTACAGTGCCCCAGGTAGATTTTGTGGTAAGAGAAGTACATGTAAAGCAGAACTGCCTTCCCTTCCTATCCTCCCTGCAAGATGCTGGGTGAAAGGGTGAGTACAGATTTCCACTCTTTGCTCTTGCTGCAGGCTTTGTGCATTTGGATGACATGTAGACATTGGTAGGCATTATATTCTGTCTCTGAACAGGATTCTTTTGTATCTGACAGGACCTTCAGTCATTATTAATTATAAATTCAAAAATCTGATAAAACTGAAAAGAAATTTCAGGAATTCAAGTATAAAAAATCATCTGCGTAAGATAAACTTTCATTGAGAATTAGTTGGAAGTCTGAAACAGAACAAATACTGTTATGTCCTGGTTAAGAGTCTTCAGAGTTAAGAACTTGATTTTTTGCACCTATTCATAAAGTGAGAATCCAAAATTAGGCCTCATGACCACTTGACAATGACTTTGGGTATAAGTAAATAATAATGGCAAGAGTTTGTTTCACACCCTTTGCGACTGAACTGTGTTATTTTCCCCTGGGGAGGAAATAAACAGTAGTTTTAAACATGAAAGTTTTTATTTTTAGTGCATTTACACTAAAGGTGAAATCTAGAATGGGAACTAACTTATTTATTAAAGACCATTTAAGAATTCTTTTTAGTTCATGGAGAGATTGAGAGGGAAATATTAAAGCCTAGTCTTTCAACTGAATTGTAATATTTTTCACTGTTATCTACACAGGAACTATTGTGGTACTATTTGCAGAATAGAAATATTTGCAAAATGGAAATACTAAAATTGCCTTGGAGAAGTTAGTCATGTTGAAAATCCAGAAGAGATTGGAGATTAATCATACATTACATATTGAGGAAGCTTTTTTCCTCTGCATAGAAGCAAGTCTGAAACTGGAATCGAACATATGAATCACAGCCAAGAATTTATAATTTTGGTCCATTCAAGGAATCTATTCAGAAATCCATAATGATTCAGATAGTCAGATGCAGTATCTTCTAAGAATGCAGTGTAAGAATTTCTCTATGTTCCCTTAAGAGCACAAACTTTCCAGAAAAAAGATTGTTTTAAAATGTTGAATTTTTTTCCCAGATAGGGAGGATTAACTAACTTCTTGCCAATATTAAATCACGGTATTTTTTCTCTTAGCTATTAGTTATTTTAACTATATTGTGCTTGTACTGTGATTATTTATCTTAAAAGAACTCAAGGTGATGGAAATGTTTATCCAGAATTCCTTCTGCCAGTTCCCCCATGAACATGATAATCTTCAGCTGAAAAATAAATTATTAAACACATTACATGATAAAAAATAGCTTCTATATAATGCAGACCCACAGTCTTTTCTCAGTGGTACATCCCAAATTCTCATTAATGTTTCCCCATTAATGTATAAGAGTTCAATTTTGGCCCAATGACTTTCCATTATCCGAATAGTTTTAGTAAAAAAAGATAAATGACCTATTATACTACAAGTGAATAATTTTCTTCTTTTGTTAACAAAATAGATTTCTTATTTTACCTTTCATGAGCAATAGTAACTCCTCCCTTCTTCTATTTTAAGTCATGGTATATATTTGTTTAAGCAAGAAAAATGAAATTGCCTTCCTTCTAAATTTAGTCTTACACATCTTTATATCAAAATCCAATTTAGAACAACGTTAAGTAGAATAAATACAGGCTCTCATTGCTTTCCTCATTTTGCCTATTGCTGTTCTACTGATTTCAACTGACAGGAGCATTGAGCTGGGTGGGAAGCAAGGTAAACACAGAAGGAACTGTGAATATATTATCATTGTCTCTATCTGCACCATCAAACCATACAGAAAAAAATGACAGTAATTTGGTAATTTTGATAGGCTGAGACCTCACTTGTAGTACAATATTCATTGACCCTGAAATATATAATGTCAAGTAACCTCAAGATGCACAAGCTTCTGTGGGCAACAAAATATCAAATTCACATAAGGAGGCTTTGCATTTAAATTACGCAAAAATCCAAGATATTTTGAACATACATTAGGGCAGGATATGGTCCTTTGAATGTTATTCTCAATGCTCGTACCAGCAGCAACCGTCATCTGAAAAAGGGGGCAACAGAGATTCTGCTGAATGGAACAGAATTTTGTACAGTGCTACAGTATATTTAAATTACACCATGCTAACAAGATGAATGTTATTATCATTCAAGCAAGCTGATCTAAAAGAACAAAAATGTGGCTCAACTGAAATTCACACCAAAAAATTGTAAGTATTGTTACATATCCTGGCTCATGAGGCACTGAGACCAAGCAAACAGTAAGTCACTTCAGTGTTCTGTACTGCGTTCACAGAAGTGAACTCTGAAGCACTGTCAAACAGCCAGATAACTACGGAGAAATAATCATAGCTCCGTGGCTAACTTTAACCTGAGGTCTCTACATAAAGCAAGAGGTTTTACCTGTTTGTGAGGTTTAAAGAAAGTAGGAACTTCTCCCCGCAAATTAAAACATCTTATAGAAAGACATCAAAAGAAGTAAACCTATTAAAATACCAGGTAGACTTTACCTATTAAATTGATAAATTTTTCATGCTGTCTCAGACTTTTCTGTTGCACCAAACAATCATAGGAGTGGAAAAATAGTAGGAAAAAAGCTATGTGCAGTTAAAAATCTGGAAGTCCCTTCAGCTACCTGAAGAATTTATTTTAGCATTGAATGTTACTTTTCTTCCTTTTTCACGACTCTTTCTTTTATTTTTGCAGAGCCCAACATATAGCATTCTTCTTTAGAAAAACCCCGACTAGTAGGCAATCTGACCAGTTGACATTTCTTCAGATCTCAATATTTACTTCAGAAGAAATTAACAGCAGATTTTCAAAAAGTTCTAGAAGTATTTTTTAAACCTCTGGCTCAATCTATCCTGATTGCCATTAAAAAAACCAAACGAACAGTTCTAGACTAATCTTCTAAACAATTTCTTTCCATTGTTGAGAGCATATGTAACAATACATGCAATGTTCATGCTAATTATAGTTGAGCTTCATCATCTCTCAAAGTAAATATTGACCTAAGCTTTACTTCTGTGACTATTTACCAACTCAATTTAGTAAACCTGGTATTCAGAACTGACAAGACGACAGTATTTTTGGATTCAAGTATTTTTAATAGCACAATATAACATTTGGAAAATACAGCATATTGCAAGATGTGTTTTATTATGACTTTACTATTATAATTTATGAGGAAGTTAAGACTGATTGTATATTATGACTTACTTTTGCAGTAAACAAAAATGTGCACATTAGCAATATATTGAATAACAGCCCCAGGCAAGTATCCATGTTCATCTATTGACAAAGCACATAATGCCAATGAACTTCACATTGTGATTTGTAACAGTTTTTCAATATTTGAAGTAGTTTTAAACTTTCAATGTTTTAAAGGAGAATTATGCTATTAGTGGTAACAAAGAGAGTAAATTTTTAATTTTAAGCAAAACTCTCCACATGTGCTGGCAAGTTCTTAACTTGCTTGTGTCAGAGTTCCCTTCTTCAGATTTACACCATTAAATATTTGAAAAAATTTTTATAATGCTTTTTTATTGGTTTTTTTTTTCCAAAGGAGATTTCAATTCATACAAAGCAGTTACTTTTGAAAAGAACATTTCCATGCAAAGCAACTTCATGGTCAATTCATGTATCATGTTTAGATGGATCTTTCACACCACTGTTGCTCCAGAATTTTGTAAGGAAAACACAGCCCACATTATGTCAGCATGACACTGTTCTACATAAACAATATCTCAGCACAAGAAAACATAGACATTATAAACTTTATCCATTCAATATTTCAGTCTCACACATCTTTATTTAATAATGGTTTAAGGCTTATTAAATTTAATCTCAATATTTATACATAGACAACTACTAAAAAAGGGTTGAAACAAATGCACCTGGATTAATGTGTAAATAGTTTACACATTTCTGCACTTTTTTTAATCTATGTACATCTCATATATGATGTTTTCTGATAATTTTGCACTTTTGTGCGAAAAGGTAGATCTACTGTATACTTTTGACTGCTGCATCTGAGCTCTGTTAACTAATTCATCTTTGCTGTCCATTGCTGTTAACAGCAATAATCTCTGAGTAACTTTAGCCTAATTTTTCAAATTATCTTGTAAACACTTTTCCTCTTCTTTCCTCTTGTAAAACTGTGAATAAAGGTTTATTGATTAAAGGTATAAAATGAACAGTGTTCAATTCTAGCAGCTGATGGGTTTAAGGTCCAATATTTTGACTCTTCAGGCCTACTATGGGAAACTTCACATAATTGGAAATGAGTGATCCCTGATATTTCAACACTGTAAGGCTATTTCCTTATAGCCATGGTAATTTCCTATCCAACTGGACTCATAGTACCTAAAATGTCAAGTGTCAGAGAAGAGAAATGAAAGAAAAATATTAAATAAAAAGTATAACATTTGTGCATTAATTCTCAAATTGTTTGTCTTCAAACTGTGCATGTTGAGGCAAATGTATTGTCATAAAGATTTTACTGGCAATCATTTGAGATACAAAATCCATGAATGAGTTAGGTAGTGTAAGTAATGCAGCAATTCCCATCTCATGCATGTCCATAAAATATTTATTCCATTCAGGAGTGCATCTAATATTATAGCATCTACCTAGTATTTGTACCCTAGTAACTATAACCTATTAGAATTAATATTCATGAAACTTTCTATTACAGTTTGGTCTTCCTCCCTGAGAAAATGCATAAGCATTAAAATTTATCAGAGGAGAAAATAGAGTCAACAGGGAGAGAAAATTCTGAAAATGAAGCTCTAGAACATGCATATATGCTTGCTTGGGATGAGCACTTCAGCTACTATTTCCTGTGAACCACATGCACAGGGACAGATTCTCAAGCTGTCTCCTAAATGATGGACCCAGAAATGTTTCCAGGCTCCTTCTCTTCTCTCTTTTGGGTTTCCACATAGAAAGACCTTGTGTGAGGCTGTGGCACATCTGAAAACATTTTCAGAAAATGCATCACCTACAAAAAGCCCTCTAGGTACATACACAGCCAAGCTACACCTCCTGGAGTTTCCAAGACCGCATCAGGCAATAATCACAAATAACGGCCCACATATGCGCCAAACTGGCCTGTATTTCACAACTAGATAGGAAGCGTGACAAAGGATATATGAGACTACAATTTCGAGCTTCTGTGGAAACACTAAAATTAAACAAAGTTTTAGCTAATTCTGTAAATTAACCTACAAGAAATATGTGAAAATTCATGAAGTCTAACATCAATATTCCTGCATTTACACCATGTAGCAACTGCATTTTTTTAACTGGTTAGTTACACTCAGCATTCAAGTGATCTTGCTGTTCAGGTCACATGAAACGAGACATATTTTCCTAAATACCAACATTGTTATAATCCAAACCTTCTTAGCAAGTCCCCAGTCAAAGCTCTGGTAAAGCAGGAACTATTGCTCTCAGTTATGATATGAGCAGTACAGCAATAATTTCAAGGCCATGTCCAAATTAAGGACATGGAATAAAGAAGAAAGTCAGGTTTTATAATCAGTGGTATCCAAAGCTGCTGACAAATTCAGAGATATGCACTGAATAAATCTAATTTGTTGATAGATTGAAGAAACCAGTGCAGAATCTTCCCCAATTCTTTGATGTCTATAATGTAGGTATCTGACAGATGGATATAAAAAACTATCCCTCAGAGCAATATTTGGTGTTTCTTAACAAGAATTTTGTGCTGACCAGTCTTACATCACTCACCACAGTCCAAAATGCTATTTAGGTGTTTTAGTCTTCTGAAAATTTTATTTACTCACAGTAATTAGTGAAACTACGCAATGTCAGAAAAGAACTGTTTCTTCCCTTATGTGTTATCTTTTTGTGGGGGTGCTAACTGAGGTCATGCTTAGCAGGCTATCTGAACAGTTGTCAAGGTAAAAAGCCCAAAAGGAAAAGACCTGTTATCTACTTTCTAAAGCCATTTCTGTAGAAAGTATTCTATTTGTTACTTTAGTAGTTGGAGCAAAAAACAAGACCAAAAGGAACACTTCCACAATAAATAAGTACAATATTTCAAGAAGTTTATATTTCATAGTGAAATTCACTGCCTATTCTCTGCACTCAGACTAGGAAAGTGGCTTCAGCTAAGCCTATTCTGAAGTGAAGCCTGTTCCACGTAATATCCCATGCATCTCACATGATTACTTCAACAACCAGTACCTTCAACTCAAGTTGAAATCCGTTTAAGCTATATTGTACTGATACATACCTGTGCACAAATGTACACTAACGCAGAATCCATTAGTTTGGTTTTTTGGTTTATTTTTAAGTGTGGGCTGGACTAGAAGTAATGCTACAAAACAAATACTCCCTGTTAAAACTGAAGACCATACAGTCATCACAGCATATCACTGTACATTACACCATAGATACAGCAGATGTATGTGATATCTTTGATAGTATGAGTCTATTCTACTAGCTTTGAGAAGTCATCATGTGAATTCACAGTAACAGAATATATTCTCAGATGTCATTCATATTGCCTGTTCTAAAGTGAAAGGAAGTGTGATATCCAGATATTGGCAAAGGGTACTTTAATAAACTCAAAGGTTTATTTAAAATTCACAGACTGCATATGGAATACCTATCTAACAATCATCCCACCACCGTGTTCTTGTTTATGGAAGACCATTTCAAAACTAGACTGGACAGGACCCTGGGACACCTGATCTAGTTATAAAGTTAGCCATGCATGGACTAGATGACCCCCAGAGATCATTTCCAACCCAAGTAATGCTATGATTCTATTATTTTTCAATACTAAATGTTATTTCATGTTACAGCATGTAGGGTTTTCATTATGCTAGATTTGGTACCTATAAATTGAGAAGGACAGAGAGCTCCTACAATAGAAGGGAACAAAGCGTGAAGGATGTGAAGATTTACCACCTTTCCTAGTCTATCCCTAGACAGTCTGGACAGAATTTTAATCCTGACAACAGTTCTAGTGACAGCTCTGCACTTGCCTGAAGTTTCAAGTGATGGAAAAGTTTGAAGCTCTTGAGGCTTGCTCTGGATAAATTAAGTCTGTGACAACCAACAAGTGACTTCAGGTCTCACCTCATTGCCAACATCATTACAAACAAACAACATGTCATTCCTCTTCTGCAGCCACCCCAGAGACCCACTGGCAGGCTTTAAGTCTTAAAACTGTCTGTAAAGGCTGGCTTAGAAAGCAATACAGCAATGAAGACAAGTCTTGCAGGCCCATTGAAGACCAAACTTGCCAGTCATATGCAGCATGCTTTTGGGTAAGGGTTGACTGCAGCCTTTGGGACACGTTAGTGCCCAATAGTTTGAGACTCACCAGGAAAGCTGAATGCCACCAAGTGACTCAGACTCACAGCCCACTTGCAAGGTAGACTTTTGGGTGGAAAAGAAGTTGGAAGGCAGACCATGCCACACTTAGATCTGTTGAGGAGGACGTTCCTACAGCATAACAGACACATAACTAGGGAGGTCAAAATGTAAAGGATACATTTGAATCTCTCCTGACTACTCGCGTAGAGGACTTAATTGACTATAGAAGTTGGTATTTATTTTGGAAAATGAGCTCAGCAGGTTGATGCATTGAAATTCTGCTTTTCTGGAAATTACATATTAGCATTGGTATCTCAAACTGAAAAAAGTTATATAACTATAATTAATACTTAAATCTCAGTAAAACACACTTCTGGGTATACAGCAAAACCAGAGTTTGTCCCTAACACTGGAACTCAGCCTGTATGGGACTTACATGTCATGTAAGTTCTCAGTAAAATCTGTGAAATCCCACCACTGTTTCTTCCATGGAAATGCATAGTTATCCCTGAAAAATGAGTTTGACCTATTAATATATCATCTAAATTAAACAAAAAAAAAGTCACTGTAATTTCTCCTAACATTTGTACTAAAAAACAATGTTAGATATTTTATTCAAAAAAATCCAACAAACCCACCAACAATAACCTTTTCACTAAATCTAATGCTTTATATTGCCCCATCTTACTATCAGCTGCCCTTAGTATATCAACGTTGTCTTTGCAAGGGGCCTCTTACCTGAAGCTGTCAGCTGGTTCTGTGCAGAAAGTGATCTTTTATCACTGAACCAAAATATACATAATTTATTTTTCTTCCTCCATCTAAAAAAATCATTTATGATCCTTGTTCTTTAATTATACTTTCTCATTCAGTCAACTATTCAGTTACATGTAATGACATTGTAAATATGGGAAGTAAATGAATGGTCCTAAATTATCAACTTAGTACTTTCAACTCAATAGAATTGAAAGTGTCCATACTCTGAAGTTAAGCACACACAAAATGGTGTGTCTCTGCATGTGTGTGTACATATAAATATACAATAATTTTGCATATATAAGATGCAATATATACAAAGTATCTAAGGCTGTTCAACCTGGAGAAGAGAAAGCTCTGAGGAGACCTCATTGCAGCCTTTCAGTGCTTGAAGGGGGATTATAAGAAAGATGGGGACAAACTTTTTAGAAGGGCATGTTGCAATAGGACAAGGGGTAATGGTTTTAAACTAAAAGAGGGTATATTCAGACTAGATATAAGGAAGAAATTTTTTATGATGAGGGTGGTGAAACACTGGAACAGGTTGCGCAGAGAGGTGGTTGATGCCCCATCCCTGGAAACGTTCCAGGTCAGGTTGGACAGGGCTCTGAGCAACCTGATCCAGTTGAAGATGTCCCTGGTAATTGCAGGGGGGTTGGACTAGATGACCATTAAAGGTCTCTTCCAACCCAAACTATTCTATGATTCTAAGATTTGATATATATTGTACATATACACACACACCAGTATCCATCCACATACATATGTACATACACTGTACATAAATTAGTAATTATTATATGCTTGGTGATGATAGCCTGGAAAAAAAAAGTAACAAGAAGTAACAAAAACCACCCCCTACAATCATCTATATCAACAGGAGCTCTGGTATGTACACTGACCTGTACACATTGACTTTGTACATGGGAGTATTCCCACTGAGCTACAGGGAACTTGTTATCACTGCAGAGGTAAATCTACGTGTAAAAATCTGCAAGATCTTGCCCTTAAAACATAGTATGTAGAAAGACAGACCTTGCAGTCTGTACAGTAATATTCCCACAGTACTGTTACAAGATGATACAAGGTAAGGTAATACATCATTAAGTGAGCACTTTAAAGAGATAGTAAGATTCATATTTATTTGTTTACCTGCATCACAGTGACTGAACTCTCTAATTATTCTTTGATTAATCATTTTTAAAATCTTTTGATATGTGAATGCAGAAAATCATCATAGTTATAATAAGCTTTTATATTTACACTATAAAATATTGATTTAAATGTATTGAACATAGGAGAAATTTATTACAGCAAATAAAAATTCAGAACAGTGATCACAGAAGCAGAGTTTGAGTTCATACAGCCATTAAAACATCTCAAGATAATGACTCTGTGTTGTACCAAGGCACAGAAATAATTCAGGCATATATTCCATCATTAAATATTTAGTTAATTAATAGTCTAGAAAGGAACTGTCTGAATAGTTCTTAGTCAAAAAATGAAAAATATTTCCTTGCCTAATTGTCAGAATTTCCTTTGCATAAAGTCTTTTCGAACAAGATTCTTTTTTTATTACAAGTGTAGAAAACAAAGGACACGCTCATTTGATATAATGTAAAAATATGAAACTATATGAACATGTTGGAATGTTATGCTAATTGATGTTCAAACTAGGTCTGTGGAAATCATGTTGACTACTCTTTTGCTTTGCCTAATGAAGCATGACGAGTCTGATAATTACATTCCAGGTCCAGTTCCAAGTCATTTTATCAATGACTAGTATGGAAAAGGGAAGGGAAAATGGGAGGGAAAACAGAGGGAAAAGGGGAGGGAAGGGAAGGGAAGGGAAGGGGAGGGGAAGGGAGGGGAGGGGAGGGAAGGAAGAGGGTTAAAGAAAATGAAAGAGAAAAATAAAAGAAAAAAGTAAACCACCAACAAAATACACCTACAGTGCTTTCCTGCACTCCCTGAAATCCTGCTTCTCTAGTCACCCAGCTGCCAGATCTGTCCCCAGCCTACAGTAATAATCTCTCTTTTCACCAATGCCCAGGCTGTGGGGAAGGATGATACAGTAGTTCACATGTGTCTGCATACTGCCTTGCAATAAGACAAACGTAGTTTAGGAAGGTGTGTTAAGAACGATGCTAAACTGTGCACATGGTCCCAGGAGATCAGACCTCTGACAGATCCAGGTTAGATAGAACTTGAGCGCACCTGAGGAGCTGTCCTGCTTTCAGCTGAAATAAAGTTAATTTTCTTCCTAGTAGCTGTTAGTGCTGTGTTTTGGATTTAGTGTGAGAATAATGTTGATAACACACTGATGTTTTAGTTGTTGCTAAGTAGCGCTTATCCTAAGTTAAGGATTTTTCAGTTTCCCATGCTTTGCCAGCAAGCAGTCCACAAGAAGCTGTGAGGGGACACAGCCAGGACAGCTGACCCCAACGAGCCAAAGGGGTATTCCACATCATAGGACGTCATGCCCAGTATATAAACTGGGGAGACTTGGCCGGGGGATACAGCGGCCGGGGATTGGCTGGGCATCAGTCAGTGGGTGGTGAGCAATTGTATTGTGCATCACTTGTTTTGTATATTCTATTATTGTTGTTGTTATTATTATTATTTTGTTGTTGTTGTTGTTGTTGTTATTAAACCATGCCCTTGGGTGAGTGCCTAATGCAGCACCTTCTTGCACTCCTGAGAGAGCCTCTGCTCTGCCTGGGCTATGGAGGACTCTGGGACATGGTTATTCTGCATGAGTGTGAGCAAACAATAAGGAGCAACTGGTACGACCCCACCATGTACATCAGGGAGGCCCAGAATGGTATACCTCAACTGTCGATTAACATGCACAAGGAGAAGGTAAGATGGTAAGGGATAAAGCACAGAAACCTTCATTCAGGCTTGTGATCATGTCAGTCTCCTCAGTGCTCATTTTTCATGTCCTTTTCAGGGTACTTTAGGCTGCAGACAGATAGGATTCAGGTTCACAACAGTGTTTTTACATCATTTATTATGTATATATTTTCAGGGAGAATATAGCATAAAGGCTAAATTAAGCTCTTTTTTTTTTGGTAATTTTCCAGTAACAGAACAGCTAAAAATAAATCTCACGGTGTGAATGTGTGTAATAATGATGAAAAGCCTGAAAGACAGTCTTGAGGAATTTTGCAACTAAGCATTCCCACTAGGCAAGAGGTGAATGTCTTTTTCCCTGAAGAAGCCAATCAGTGCTTGTAGTTTTGATTTAAGCACTATGTTATCTGGCTTCATGACTAGATAAGTGTTCTTATGATGGGAAAACCATAAAAAAAATTCCCACCACTATAAATTCTCGAACACCAACATTGAGGGCAAGCTACTTGCATCTTAAAAGAAGAGATTTGTGTTTTGTTATTTCTGGCTTGTGTATTTACTCAGGAAAGTAGAAGTCAGATAGGATACTCTTTAAAGGCACTAAACACACCTTTACCATTTAGCTGTACATACATATATATAAAAGAATTTGTGCTGTGCCTAATCTGTTGAAATACCCTCATCAAGCCAAATCATCAGAATATAGACTGAACTATTTTGACCAACAGCAAAGTGGTCCTTCAATAACAGTCTTCAAGATAAGTCTATCTGGAAACTGTAAACATAGATAGCTAAGTTTCAGTAATGGTTTATCCTTCATACACTTCATATTAAAAAAAATAGCCATTACAGTATAAAAAAACAACTTCTATTAATTTAAAGTTTCCTACATCTGTCTGGGAACTTCCTACTGTACCCCCTCTGCAAGTCATTGCCTGCTTTGTCACATGTAAGCTTGTACCATCTATGCTATGTTGCTTTACGAATCGCCAATATGCCAGACTTTAAATGTAGACCAATGACTCCTTCTAGGAAAAATAAGAGAAGGCATATGAGGTAATGAGGAGAAGTTCTCTCTTTAGACAGTAAAGTGGAAAACTACTGTTTTACTCCTCTTACAAAGGAAAAGGGACATAATGTCTTCCCTCAACTCAGTCCCATGGTGCAGGATGAAAAAGAAATGACTTGACACAGTCCATCCCCTGTGGCCAGGGAGGCCAGTCACGAAGGACTGACCATACTCCGCCCCCCACTGCTGTGTTCAGCGCAGTTGTGTCAAGAGACCTGCACAAACCTAGAGCGAGTTAGTGGAGAAAACTGCTTCAGCCACTACAGGGACAAACCGACAGCAAGGTTGACTTCGACTCTGCATCCTCCATCCCAGACTCTGCAACACAACTCAGGGATGGGGGACATAGGAAAGGCCACATTTAACACTTCTTGGACGGTTCATTAAATTTTAGGGGATGTGAATGCACAGTAAAATATAATAACCTTACACAGATTGAGTATATAACTAAAAGCTGTCTTGGTACAGCTTTGAAATGTACAGTACCCATCCTCTCAAACAACAAGCCCCAATCTCAGCTATCATCACATCATTGGTAATTTCTACTAAGATAGATAATTTTGAACATTATCTGAGAAAATACTGTATGAAAAGGATTTTAAAGTACATATACTTTCTTCCCTCTCCCCACCTTTGATTTAAATACATTTTGGAAAAGTATCCACAACAAAAAAAGTGCTTCTTTTCATTCATGGTGATTTCCCCTTTGGCACTTGGCTACATAGTGATTAAGAGAATTTATTTCTGTTCTATCTTTCTTTAGAGAATAGAAGAATCTATGTTTTTAAAACTATAGAGTTGGAGAAAGTTAAAAAGGAAAATAAAAAGTACCTAAAAACACTCTCTCTCTTGCCTGATGATGCAAGAGAAAGGAGGGTTTTTGATTAAAGCTCTGCCAGTTCTAATTCCAGCAACAACAGGTCTGCTGAGATTATCAGTGTAAACCCTAGACCCCATAAAAAGAATTTCATATTCTATTTTCTATTTTTATACAAGTTAATTACCACTTTTATAGCTATAACATCATTCTACAAGCCAAGTAAATACGGCTAACACTGTTGCACACTGATTTTTCGCATAGTCTGTCCCCTCAGAGAAAAACATGTACAGATACATAGATATCTGCAGTCTGCAAAGTGTTTTGGTGGAACTGCTCTTAGTTTGGTGGTTTGTTTTAAATGTTTATCCTTCTAGAGAAGACACTGCTGAAAAAATACAGTTTGCTCTTGAAGATACGAGTGGGACAGGCATATGATAGTGCTAATTCCTGGGGGATTTAATGCTACTCTGTTGGGCCAGCTTCGAAGCAATCTGGCTCTCTCTCTCCCTGTCTTACTGATGACTGTACAACATTCTTCAGGTCCTGAATAGGTCAGGGCCATCATGTGCATTCTTACTGTCTTACAGCAATTATTATTTAAAGTAATTTATATTATAACTTGCCACCATGTTCACTAGGCACTGTGCAAGTATAGTGCTGAAAAAGGCAGAAGGGAATGTTTCATGTGTGTATAAAAAATGTATGCTTGGGATACATGTGCATTGGCTGGATGCACTTTGCTGTTTTTGCTTTATTTGCTTTTCCTGGTGAGTGTAGAAGCCTGTCACAGACTTCAGCAGCAGGATTTTTCTTTGCATTTAAAGACACCCCCCAATCTTTTGAGATACAAAAAGACATCCAATTACCAAACAAATATACAGTAGTGCAGTGACACATTCATGATTTACATACAGTTTCAGGAACTGAGGCTGCTTATGATGCTGCTAAGCAGCAGCAAAGACAAATTAACAAGACTTTGGTCTTTTTCTCAGCTGTTCATAAACCTTTGGGCAGCAGCCAGATGTCAGAAATCAGTTCAGCTTCACATTAATGTCATTTGAAAAAGCCATGAGCAGTGGCAGATGCACGCAGTGAAACTACACCTTGGAAAGACTGCCCAAAGGTGGAGGATATCAGTGGAGAGGAGGTGGAGGCACTTCCACTGAAAATAACAAAGAAGCTGTGAGTGAGGAAAAGGCAAACCAGAAGCCTCTTTTTTACTATCTTCTGAAAGAATCTGAAAAGTGGTATACTATATCTATGTTATTGAAAACAAAAGATTATTTGCATTAGCCCTCAGATATAGTTTCATCTCTTGCATTGCACCAGGGCAGGGAAATAATGTGTTCATCCACAGAGTCCAAGAAGTTAAAAAAACCCAACCCCCAAAACCCTACACAATCAAAATAAAAACAAAATTCATCTGACATATGTCAGGATCTATTTTAGGACGAAATGCACATAAATGTGGTTATTCCTCTCCATTAACTATAGCTCAAACGTAGATTTCTACATCTGATAACTTGGCTAGGTAGGAGAGGGAGATTACGCAGTCTTTCCACAAAAGCTTTCATGAAAGGCATTATTAAGAAGAGCACATTAAAAAAATGAAATTAAATTCTAATTGTAAAGGAAAGAACTGAAATAATTTTGATTTAAATTAAATATGAAACTTTGCAGGTGAAGATCAGCAGACTGAGGATTGTGGGTCTTTATGTATTAAAACAGCACGTTTATTCACAAAAGCTTTTTAAAACTCTTTTTCAACTGTCATTTTTGACACTGGTCTATAACTCAACACCACATTGACTGAAAGTCCAAATCCAAAATGCTCCAAGAAAAAAATAAGCTTTGGGAACTTTTCTTTAAGTAGTCTATTTTCTCTACATGTAATATTCCCTTCAGCTGCCTGAAGCATAAATCAGGCCAAATTTCCTAACAGAGTATGTTGGAAAAGCTACGTCTTTTTAATGCAAATGAACAGAAACGGATATTGAAAATCCATTGAAAATAATGACAAAGGTGCTTAAAGCGCATGTATGCCAGAAGACTTGAGGAAAGTGAGCAAGATAGCTGGGCATGCCCACGAGCCCAGTTTCCTTTGCTATGCTGCTGCTAGTCCTTGGTGCTACAGCAGTGACCAAGGAGTGGTCCAGGGAAGAAAAGGTTTCCTGAAACCTACGATACTGCTTCTCTGCATACAGCTATTCTACCTAGCTAAGCACCAGGATTTTAAAGTATTACAATAATTATTGTGCCCACATAAAACTGAGACTATAGCACAACTTAAAATGCTAAATTCAAGAGCACACACTTCACTGACTACAATGAACAGAATATAATAAAAAGAGTAAACATTACCCTGGCAACACTTACTCAAACAGCCAAAGAATTAGCATCAAAGCATCACTGGATAAATATTGGCTATATATTTTTCTCAGACTCACCCACGCAGCAACATGAAAGACTACAAATGCAGACAAAAACCAATCTTTTTGAGTACATCATAACTGCAGATATAGACAAATGCATATATAAAAAATACAGAATCTAGTTTGCAAAACAGAAGTATTTTGTTGATTAGTGTAAAAATCCAAATTTAAACCATGAGGATCTGATATCAACACTGATAACATTTTGTAATTTTAATAAGAAATAGAATTTGTTGAACATTATTTTGGGGTTAGAAAAAAGAAATACAGCTTTCCAGTATTTATTTTTTTTAAATCAAAATTTTACATCATATTGTCACTGAAAACTTGCCACCCGTAACAACCTAGTAAACTATCATATGATTTATCTGCATGTTATGTGTACTTCCAGTATTAATTTTATAAGCTAAAAAGTGGTCATGAAACATAGCTAGAAAGGGAAAAGAAAGATATGAACTAATAGTACCAGAAGCAGAATCCCCATAAAACACACAGCCAGCCAGCCTGATGTAATGAAGATCTTAGCTTTGTTAATAGGGCCAGTCTTCTAACAGTTGGGAAAGGGCAAATCAAAATACTCTGATCAGTTAAAAGACCAGTCCTACAGAGAAGAAATGGAGAGAGCACAGATCTATAAACAGCAACTATGATCCGGAATCTGTACCAGGAAAGCTGAAATTGAATTATTTGCACATCTTACCTAAATTAAATGTAATTCAGGGTACTCGAAGTTAAAAGCTCAAGATTCCTGACCTGTGAGTGAGAAAAGCAGGTACTTTCAAAGGTGATTCTTAACATCTGAGTGAATTGCCTACAGTTAGATGGTTTGAAGATAGCACAGTCCTCTCTCTTAGCCAAAAAGCTGCCGGCCTTGCTTCCTAAGCAGTGCCAAGCATGGACAAGGCATTTTGGTTTTTAATTCCATTTTTCTTGGCAAAACACAATACTTTGCTTTGAAAAGCTGTTTCCTCACCATTGCTGCATCATCACTGCTCACAGGCAAGCACAGGAAAGGAAAACTTTAGCAGGTGCCAAATACACCGGATTTTCTGGTTGGTGCTGCAGATTACCACATCTCTGTCAGAAGGAAGCTGAGCTGAGTTCCCATTTCAAGCAAAATACAAACAAGTTGCTATTTGTAAAGGATGCATTCAGAAACCAAAAGAATGTCTAGGCAATCAGACTGCTGAGGAATGGTGACAGCAATATTTCTATAAAAAATAAACCACACTGTATTTCTTACAGTGTTATGGGTTTTAACTGTAGCAAACTTATTCCAGCTTGGGAACACTCAACCCCCGCTCTAATTTCACTCAATATTAAATCCTTCCTCCAAGATGTTCTGTATTTCAGTTGCAAATGGAGTTAAAAGGCTAACTTTAATGTAATCTGTAATACCCCAATTCCACATAAAACATAAAAGGAAATATCTCATTGGTATTAAGATACTGCAGAAAGCATTATAATTGCAAATATGCAGATGACAGCAAATTTACCAAAAGAGGCACTGCAGATTGACTGCCTGCTCTTGGCCTGTGGAAGATGCAAAGTAATTTGACTTATTAGAACTTGAAATGATTCAAGTAACTTTTGTTTTTTCACTGCGGTCTAAACTAAGTTGCATTAGCTTGCACATATCAGCAGTTAACAGTGTGCATAAACAGTCATCCTGGCTAGGCTAACTCACAGGAATGTCTTAAAAGGAATATCTTAAAAGCAGTGAAAACAGCTCATGTATTTGGTAGGGGGAAGGAGGATGAGAAACAGAGATTATCCTCTTGCAGTTTCTGTTGGTAACTGATGCACAGCTGCCAAGTCCACACCTTGGGGAGACCCACAGCATGACATTCCCAAAAGTGGAAAGCCAGAAGAAGTGCTAGCTGGGCACGGGACAGTCACATTCCAAAACTCGCATGTGCAAGTGTTTCCCAAGCGAGTTGCCTCTGACTATAGGAAAATACCTCAAAGGGTGACAGTTCTGTACAGGCCTGAACGCTGCAAAGAGCTCACTCCTGAAGCTAGTCTTATTGGTATGACATGAAGGGCTTAGCATAACAAAGTATCTTATGTAACTAAGAAGTATCTTCAGTTAGTAATAACTTAACCATAACTGATTTTAAGGTGTATTTCTCTAATTATTATAATTTTTGTGTATATGGAAAAGGTGTTTTTTTAGGATGCACTATGAATTTTTTCTGACATCCATCTATCCATCCATCTACACGACTTCAAAGTATGATTAATTCCTGACTTTTTTCCATTTATTTTTTTGCTTGCACTTTGGTGCATGACAGTAATTAAAACAGGACCCTAGAATTTTTAGAGTTAGAAACATTACTTGAAATTGTAGCACTTGCCACAGGAAATAAGCTCAGGAAAAAAATGGTTACCAAAAAGATGATATATAGTCAGTAATTTATATTGCAATTGACTAAATAATGTTTCAAATACAGTACATTATCTTTCAACAATATAAAAAAGCAAACCTACGAAGAATTTCACCATACGTATATTAACTGTTACTCTCTCCAGACAATGACTTGGCATAGGTACTTTTGTGCATCAAAGGAATACATGATTAACACTGGCAGAAGACATGGTTAATAATATGTGAGTCAGAAGTGTGGTGGTTATAATCATTAACACAACATTTGTTGTGGAAAAAAGATACATACATTGTATCAATAAGTGCATTCATTTGACAGTCTTAGCCATGAGTGTCATGTAACCTTACTTAATGGAAGTACTGTCTTTTCTAGCTCAGAATCCCACTGTTTTTATCAACAGCTCTGCCTCTTTCGATGCAATTTTAATAGCTTTATGGTTTTACTCATCCACCTGTCTCAAAAACAATGATGGGACTAATCATAAGCATCTATAAGGAAAAAAAATTTCAAGACATTTTGCAACCCTATGTGATACTGAATAATTAAATAGTTTATAGTGAGAGAAATACCCCAATGTTCTTAAAATAAGACAGGAATTTAAAGGAAATCGTAGCTATGATTTCAGGTCAATCTGTTTTGAAAACATACTCTGTTTCAACCATCATCTCAGTGAAACTGAGAATAAAACATTTTACATGCATATTTGTTTAAGACAGTTTATGTGGTTATGCATCTTCAGTTCCCTATATCTGTGCCCATAGTTTGGGTTTGCTGTTAATATTCAAAAGTTTTGATACACTTGAAATCCCATTAGGAACTACTATATTGTTATTTAAAAAAAAAAAAAAAAGATTATGTATCTGACATTCCAGTGGGAGATTAGTTAGCACTCAGGCACTAAAATTCCTTGTCCTCCGCTGTCACCCTGCAACAGTATCTCTCTTTTACTTCTCTCTGAATTACTAAGAGCATTTCCAATGTTAAGATGGAGACCCCCAAGTCAATGCACAGTATAGCTAAGAGAGTCACACGATAGGGGGGACACTTATGTCAAATTTAGTCTCTACCATTTTCAGAACATGGATATGAACCAAAGTCTGCTACTGCTCAGGTGAATGTCCACAGGATTAAGTTCACAAAAGTTTTGTGAACTTTAATCTCTCCTGTTGGACTTATTCCCTTTTACATATGGTTAGCTCCTCCAGAAGAGAAAATGACTTTCAGACCAGTTGGGGCACTTCCCCCGGTAATGGCACACTTGGATTTTCATCCCTGCCCTACCCTGTTGTTAATGGTTTACAGGTGATGGCTTGGTGCCAAGCAAGAGATCAGCACATCAAGGGTGTGCTGGTTTTGGCTGGGATAGAGTTAATTTTCTTCACAGTAGCTAGTGTGGGGTTGTGTTTTGGCTTTGTGCTGGAAACAGTGCTGATAACCCAGGGATGTTTCAGTTACTGCTGAGCAGTGCTCACACAGCGTCAAGGTCTTTTCTGCTTCTCCCCCCACCCCACCAGCGAGCAGGCTGGGGGGGCACAAGGAATCGGGAGGGGACAGAGCCGGGACAGCTGACCCCAGCTGCCCCAAGGGATATTCCAGCCCATAGGACATCATGGGGGAAGAAGAAGGAAGGGGGGACATTCGGAGTGATGGCGTTTGTCTTTCCAAGTCACTGTTATGCGTGATGGAGCCCTGCTGTCCTGGAGATGGCTGAACACCTGCCTGCCCATGGGAGGTGGTGGATGAATTCCTTGTTATGCTTTGCTTGCGTGCGTGGCTTTTGCTTTCCTTATTAAACTGTCTTTATCTCAACCCACGAGTTTTCTCACTTTCACCCTTGCGATTCTCTCCCCCATCCCACTGGTGGGAGTGAACAAGTGGCTGTGTGAGGCTGAGCTGCTGGCTGGGGTTAGACCACGATGAAGGGATAGCCTGGCTGCTGCACCATCTTCTAGAAGACGGCAGGAGTGGAGGCAAATGTTCCCAAGCACAGAAGGAATCTAAAGGCTGCTTGGATTTAATGTCTGATCCTGGATCAATGTAACAGCTACTAAACAATAAGTAAAAAAGTGGACCACATGACACTTTCTTAGTTTACTTAAACTACCTATGTAAACTATCGGCTTTGTAATCAAATATTTCACTTTTTTCTGACAAAGTTCTTATTAATAGAAAAATTAAAACTTGCAATTATAGCTCTGATGTGAGCAGCCTTAAAAGCGACCTGGTTGGAAGGGAAAATTACTGAATAGAAGAAAATGTCTGCTGAAATACTGACAGAGAACATGCCTGCCAGCCTGGGAGTTGTTAGCCTGGGAACTCGGCCTGTGAACCAGAAGCATTCCTGAGAAGTGCAGCTGGCATCTTTGAAGTACAGCTGAGTACATAGAAACCAGAGAGATCCCGAGATACCATCAATAAGTGCAAACCCAATGAACTGTAATGGCAACTTATCGTCTGAAAGTGTGAAAAATAGTCTGGAAAAAGGGGAATACATCCTGAGAAAGTAAGGATCAGACACTTCCATTGGCTGCTCTAACTGCAAGAACAGGAAAATGGTCTGGCAAAAAAAAATTGGGGTCAGTTCATTTTGCCCTCCCTCTTCTGGGATGGTTTGGCCCCTTCTGGTATCTGTTTAATGTGCTTGTTACCATGTATATACATGTAAGTACTGTATCATAAGTATATTTGCTGTTATATTATTGATACGTGTGCTTCACTAGTTCTATGTTTGTAGTAATCTATAATATTATATATGTACTTGATTGCTGCTATTATTGATTGTTGTTACTATTGATCGCTGCTATCCTATTGATTGCTGCTAATTTGTAATAGCTTGAGAGATAGAGATATATATATGCTTTATTAATCATAGGTATACTTGCTAGTGGTGACTTTTGTGGTATTTGTGGTGATCTGTAATAATGTAGAGATTTAAAGAATAAAGCCTCCATGTCCTACAAACCCACAGTTGCGATCTCTACACACCTGCAGGCCAGGTAACCCTTTAGGCTGTGACAAGCTCAGAGTGCAACAGTTATCCTCTTCCCTTTTTGTATCGTGCTGCCAAGCAAAAAGATCAATTATTCACTGTCACTATAACAGTGATTCTGAGGTGATCAGATACTGCAGTGATAGGCTGGTATGAGAGCCAGAATAAATGAAACCTGCTTTTCGCCATCCTGAGGATTTAAAATTAACCCTTTTCACTTTTCCAGTTTGTGTAAGCCTCATCAATTTATCTTCATATTTGAACTTCCCAACAGAATTTTCCTGAGAGGATGAGATACAGAAACAGTGTAACTGGAGCATTTAATGAAAATCTGCCTTTTATATATATGCCTGGTTGGGTCTGTTACTCCAGTGATTTTATGGTTGTAAGTTTCAAAGACTGAGTGTCAATGAATAGATGTGGGCTCCTCTGTAGCTATCTATTTTTAATTCCATCAGAGAGGCTTAGTGTTAAACATGTGATGGAAGAAATGTTAGTCAGAGGAAAGCAGATGGGATAGCTAATTTTTCTTTCACAGTGTTTACACATTGCTGAAATTTTGTTAACTCTCACAGCAGAAAAACAAGAATACCCTGCTCACATATAGCAGTATTCATCAGCAGGCTTTAGAGAGGAAAATGGTAAGTTTTGATCTGTTTTTATCACTAGGTAGCCTGGCAATAGTATGTACCAGTAAATGCTTGTATTTGTAGCCAGCGCCAGCAGCCCCCAAGCTTCAGGTGCCGCTCAGCTCTCCAGGCTGACTACACTTCTTCAGTGTGCTCATCTGGAGCCTCCTGCTCGCTGCGTGTATGTGCAAGTTGCCCACAGAACAAAAAGTACATTTTATGACTTATTCCTTATAAGCACAGGGAAAGAGTAAGAGTCAAAAAGAAGCCCAGCACAGACTGTACCAACTAGACACAGAAACTCAACAAAATATGCCAGCAATTTAAAAAAAAAAAAAAAAAAAGGTTTTTTAAGCAAACTGGAACCATTTCAAAACATACAGTGCAAAGAACAGAGTCTGTGAGCATGGCTATGCTGTGCAATAGAAGACCCCTGACTTTGTCCTGAATGACCTAACTCCAGAATGGTAAGCAGCATAGCTGTACCAGTGGGGCATGATGCCTATGAAGAAGAAGTGCTCAGTAATCCAGGAACAACAACAAAATAAACCCTGTTTTTGGATACAAAGCAGGTGTTTCTATGCTGCTTTGTGCCATGCACTGCTGAGGCGTTAGATCCCTTGGGACTGCAGTGAGCTGTATAAGCTCATGGGGCTCCAAAAGAGAAGATGAAATGGTTCACACCTCATTATTAGTTGTTTCTAAGATCTCTTGATGACTCAATTGACTCTTATTTTAATCTTTAAAACTAAAAAAGACAGAAACTTGCATTTAAAAAATGTAGGCAGAGATTCCTAAGTAAAGCTTTTCAAAAAAAAGTCACCACTGCAAACACAGTACACAAAATCCTTAGATTTTAAACATTTGCTGTATCAGTTTTCCAGCATTGCTTCTTAGGGTTGTATATCATATACTATATTAGAAAATAAACTACAACTCATATTGTTGTTGAGATTATTAGTATAAATACTATTGACTAATCCAATGAGAAATCAAATACAATGGTGGTTTTCACCTATATATGTAGGCTTATATTTGTTTTTAAGTACAGGGCTTCAGTTTTAACCATTTCATTTCAAATATGATAGCATTACCTGTTGTAAATTGATGTTTTGTTTGCACATATTGCTCTAGATAAGAAATAATCCCTACAGCTGTCAGAAGAAGAATAAAAGAATCTATTGCTCTGAACCAGTTCTGCTGAACTTTTAAGTCACATGGAATATGAACACTAAATCCTTGCGTGCTGTTTAGAATAAAACCATGTCACCCACATGAGAAAGCTGCTCCAAATTTGCTCAATCCAAAATGCAGGTAAGACCATCAAGCCAACTACTTCAGAGCATGTGATCTGAGTACTTGAATTTCAGTAAAGAGGAAGATGCAGACTGCAGCTTCTCAAAACCATGTTGCTTATGTGTGAAGAGCTCCCTGTAACACTTCGAACATACATCAAAAAACTAGCTTTAAGGCTTCCAAAATTTTCCTTTTAACATTACTGGATGCATATCGAGAAACCAAAAGAACAACCCAACCTAACAGATTTGTCTGTTGTACCAACAGAAATGCAAAATAAATGGAAAAAAACATGAATGAAGCTCACTCATTTTTCAAATTCAAGATCAGCAGGAGCAAGTTCACCAGTTCTGGAGAAGTGAAACAAGAAACTATTAGTAACTTCAGGAACATTATGAACGAACTATTATCAGAGCTTCCACCTCAGATTTTTATCTATTTCCAATCATGTAAGAGACAGACAAACTGCAATTTTTACTTCTTGATAAATATCTTTTAAGATTACTCTTGTAAATGTGTTCTGAAACCTGATTTCCAGCTTTAGGTCAACACAAAACACAAGAGATGGTCTCAAAATTTTGCAATGACTGGGGATCATTTCAAGGGAATTTCAGATAAAAAGTATTTAACCTCTCTCCAAAGTTTCCAAAATGGAGCTTTGTGAAATATCCAGAATACCTAGGTGATAAAAAGAATAATGCTTAACATTTTAAGCCATCACAAGCGCATACTTTTGCTCAACACATTATTGCAACCAAATGGAAGTAGAATAGATATATTCAATGCTGCTATTCCACAAAAGCAAATGAAAAGCTGCTAACAAATACCTTCCAAATGGTTGATTTTGTAGTCTTTTAGTGCCCAAGTTTTATTTAATAGACAGATATCTTGTCAGAACAATCAGTACTACTGCCAGCTCACCTCTTTTTTCTGAGATGAGACTGTCATCTCAAGAACTGTAACCAATATATATCCTTATGCGGAGTTAACACATGATCATTTCTAGACCTCCAAAAGTTTCAAAGCTGTCAGGATGAGGTGATGAAAAACATGCTTCATTTGGATCTGATACTTTTCCAAACACATGAGGATACTGTGCTGTACTCAGTACTCAAGCATTCTGAAACCGCACTTAGGAGAATGTGCTGATTTAAAACAATAAAACCACTTTCTTACAAGTGAACTTGGACTGACAAACATTCAGATATCCCTTCGTGATATCCACAAATTTGCATGTGTACTTTTTTCCATGTCACTTCCTGACACTAGATGAAAGAACTTGCATGGAAAAATCTACTTATACTTTGAAAGCAAGATGGAGTGGTGTCTAGATTTTAACATTTGTTGGATTGGAATGAAGTGTCACATCTTCACTGCTCATGTTTTATTATGGTTTTGAATACTTCACTTAAGACTTTTGTTATTCTTTATCTTCTGAACTACATGCTTCTGTCACTGTTGACTAATAGAATTCTATCTTTCCTAAATTACTATTGAGTATTGAGCTTTTAGAGTACAATTATAGTTCTAGAAACAGAGACACCCGCTGCTGGTAAATCCCAACTGTGCAACATGTAAAATGCCTTAAAAACCTGCAAGTTTGCAAACTTTATTTGCAAGTACATTAAGCATTATGTCTTATGCAGTAATGCATTGTTTTCTGCTTTTACACCTCTGTTCCAGCCTTCCCTTAATTTGGTGTGTCAAATTGTTACACTGTGCACTCTTTGTAGCCACAACTACATTTCTACCCTGCGGAGAATAATGGGACCTCAACTTTAATCAGACTTTCTAAGTAGTGTCACCAATATTGAAAAGTCAGTACACTACATAGAGCATATAACAGTCCTGATGTTAAAAACAGATACAATATTTTTGAAGAGTACAAATGTTATATGTCAGAAAGATGAATGTATAAAACTGTTCTTTACAAATATTATAGTTAGTTCAAGGCCTTTGCATGAGGTATAACCTTATAATAAAACCTTAAAAATGAAAGCCAGCAGGGATGGATTAAGAAGGATCCTGTGGATTAGCAGTCTGTAAAATCACGAGGCAGAAGCAGAGCAGCACGCAGCATTTCTGAACATGGCTGATTACTGCTGGCCAACTGCCCATTTTAGAAAGCTTCGCTTCTGCATTTCTGCAGGAGTTAAAAAACTGCAAAGCTGAAGAATGAGTTTGGACAGGTGCAAAAAGAGGAGGAGTCCTTTTTATAAGCATCCAGCTTGGAGATAAGAGTTTCTGCCACCGAAAATCAAAATGTATTGAACTGCAGCCTTTGCACAGCTAGGTTAAACTTGAAAATATATACTGAATGGTGTCATTTTACTTCACAGCACAAAACACAATGATTTTTATGAAAGAAAAAAAAAGTTGTGAGAGGCACAGGTTCTAAGAGTGTTTCTCTCTTTCTCAAGTACATTAATAAAAATATCCATTATGTTATATATATATTATATCCATCATATCCAGTACCTTCTCTGGGCTCACATACAAACGCATAACCAATCTAAACTAAAAACTCATAAACAGTGTAAACTGAAGCTTGTATTCTACTCTATTTTATAAACTAAACCCAAAATATTATGTCCAGAATTTCACTGCACCAGGTTTATCTACATGAACAGAGAGATATAATCAAAATAGTTATTTTATTTTGCTAAGATAGAGGCAGTTAGGTAGCTATGTCTTTGTTTCATTGCACATGTTTTTGTCGAAATTCTCCTAACCTTTTTTCTCATTTCTAATCTGCCAGCAGTTGCTGTTCTGTCATGTATCGGTCCAACTTTTCCCCAAATACTGTGAATCATTCTGCCCAGGAACAATTTAAACACCTGAGAAGTCTCCCACTTAGATTCACAACTCTTACGCATTGGTATTCTTTGCACTTCTTATTCTCTTGTAGCCTCTAAAAGTATTTACCAATGGCCTGAAAGGTAGTGTACCCTGCCCACTTCCCTTTATGCTGTTATTACTGCCTGTTGCCTTTCCTAAGGACTTTGTGTCAACTAACCCCACAATAAATTGTCTAACCTAATTTGCATATGCTTTTGGGTTGTACACACTTTGTGTCCAATACCTAGCACAGCACAACCAAATACTTGACTGGGGCCCACAGGAACATCCAAAGTTCAAGTCAAGAGGAGTCAACATATAAATGCCACAGGTCCTGTGACCACTTCTCTGTATCCCCTTCTCACAAGCTTCAAGAGCATCACCTTGTTTGACAACTTTATGCTGTAAGATGTTTAGGCATCTCAGCCACTTTTAATAGCCACATCACTTGCTATTTAGAATTTTTTTTGAGCAGTACTGGAAAACATACTTAAGACTAAAGGCTTTTTGACAGCTGGCAGAGTGATCAATTAGTCAGAAAGCATTCATAGTATTTGTTCACAGCCTGTGTTTGATTTAGGGTTTTTTATGTATATATATATACACACACACATATAAATACACATATATATAAATTGAAAGAAAAGGGTATTTCTGACATAATCTTCATTGTGCTGATTTGAGTTTTTCTTATTTGAATACACCCACAAAAAAAAAAAAAGCATGTGTAGCATGATGGTGGCCACTAATACCTCACTGAATAAACCCTCATGCAAATCCCAGCTGTAAATATAGGTTAAGTCTTTATATTGTTAAAAGGGTATCTCCTTAAGTACGTATTAGAATTCTGGGTGCATCTGCTTGACTAACATAAAACCCTGTCCATATGCTGTTACAAGAATTTTTAACAGAACAATTTTATTGTGGAATTAAGTCAAACAGACAGACTTTAATAGCAGAACTAGGGGATATAAGCCATTTTTAATTGAACAGTGCTACTGACAGCCTACTGTCGTGGTTTAACCCCAGCCAGCAACTAAACACCACGCAGCCGCTCACTCACTCCCCCCCACCCAGTGGGATGGGGGAGAAAATCGGGAGAAGAAGCAAAACCCGTGGGTTGAGATAAGAACGGTTTAATAGAACAGAAAAGAAGAAACTAATAATGATAATGATAACACTAATAAAATGACAACAGCAATAATGAAAGGATTGGAATGTACAAATGATACGCAGTGCAATTGCTCACCACCCGCCGACCGACACCCAGCCAGTCCCCCGAGCGGCGAATCCCTGCCCCCCACTTCCCCGTTTCTGTACTGGATGGGACGTCACATGGTATGGAATACACCGTTGGCCAGTTTGGGTCAGGTGCCCTGGCTGTGTCCTGTGCCAACTTCTTGTGCCCCTCCAGCTTTCTCACTGGCTGGGCATGAGAAGCTGAAAAATCCTTGACGTTAGTCTAAACACTACTGAGCAACAACTGAAAACATCAGTGTTATCAACATTCTTCGCTCTGAACTCAAAACATAGCACTGTACCAGCTACTAGGAAGACAGTTAACTCTATCCCAGCTGAAACCAGGACACCTACTTAACCCTCTTATGTTTAGAACAGAATGACATAGATTTAGATTTTATATTTAATAACAATCTATTTCGCAGCCACCCTTCTTTTGTAACCATTTAAGTATTTCAATTCTATCAGATTTTGAAGGGATAAGCTACTAATGAATGCAGTTTTATATCTCTATTTCATTTAAACACAGAAATAAGTCAGTAAATAGGAATATAGTTACAGGAATTCCCAAGGAAAATCTTTCTGTGGTTTAACTTCTAATCCATTTTTATTTTGGTATTAATGCAGAGAGCATCAAAGCATCAAAATAAGAAACAAACTGCATATTCAGTTCTCTTTCAGGTATTCCAGTAAATCAGCATGCAGTTGGACAAGTAAACACAAAACATTTTCAGGTTGGTCACTGCTTTTGAATTTTTGTGTTTGACTATGAAACTTCTCCAATAGCTGTCTTTCTAAAGATTTCTTTAGAATTTCTGAAGTCTAACAACACGTAACTGTATCAGCACTACAAAAATAATTTAAACCTTGTATGAAAGTCCGCAAATACTGAAAACTACTCGTATCAATTAAACTATACAGAGTATGTACCTATGTGTGGCTACATAACTTTACAGCTTTATATACGTATATCTCATGCATTTCTTATGAAAACTGCTTAAAGAACAAATCCTTAAGAATGATTTTGCCAATAAAAAGGCAAAGATGATGAAAGCTACTTAAAATTTTACTCTCTTCAAAATAAATGCTGGATTGGGGCTTTTTCTTTGCACTGATTTCTGAAAAACACAAAGAAAAGTAACAATCTCTCCACTAAAGGTACAACAGTTGGTATTATGATTACTATTAAAAATTACTGGAAAAGTAATTCTAGTATGAAAAACATACTGCAGTTAAAAGGCATAGAGAAATCCACTGCATGCAGGTTGACACCAGAATCTGAAAGTCAGAAATGGTTATTTTTATCTTGGTCACTGAGAACAATTAACATTTTGGAATGAGAATGGAGTCAGTGCTAATGGTGATGATATGCTGGGTGGAATACATCGCACCTGCCTTCCCTAGAGTGCTGTTGATGTTAGAATTCTAAAGGAGAGAAAAAAAGAGAAAAAATAGTTGTCCCTGAAGTGCACATGTATGACTCAGAATGTGTGCAAGAGACAGATCAGGGGAGTGAGAAGGTGCTGTTTATACACAGCTCCTTTACAGAGAAGAGATGCTTCAAGATTATTTTCAATTATAACTATAAAAATAAAATGACTGTAATACTGTGAGAGCAAGAGGCCAAATTTAGCTAACGATTTTGCTCCTCATTGTCCCTTTCACTTCCTTAAGCTGCAAATGCAGAATTTCCCTTTATCTTTCTGCTTAAATAGGTGTGTATTCATGTGAGTTTCCTGCCTCATGAACATGCAATAATACTCCCTAATTATAAACGTGCACACATTCAGTGGAATTTGTATGTTTTTAGCATACAAAGCCTTTTGTCTAATCTCTTGATCTCTCGGTATCAGGTGCCTGACAACATAGTTGGAAAGTTATGATGGTAACAGGACATTGTAAGGCTGAGTCTATTTTTAGGACTCCGTTATTCCCTCTGTATTAGTTTCCCCATAATAATCCCCCTTGAGGGAGCTGTATTGCACTTCTCTTGCTCTCATCTCCACATGGAAGATCCTTGATACCAATGATTTGGAGAACTGGAGTAAATAATCGTATAAAAGTAGCTAAACCTATTTTTGCATTGTTTGCAGAATTTCTTCTCAGGCTGAATGTTCTCTCTTGTTTCAACAAGAGCATAAGTTATTCTTTAAATCAGTAATTGTTTTTAGATGTAATCCATTCTATTTACTAGAAGATACAGGTAACTAGAAGTACTTATAGGGGAAAAGAAAAAGAAAATAACCACTGTAAAATAGTGTTCAAAAGGGAGTTGAGTAAACAATTTTTATTTAATAGCAGATTACAATCAATTATTTTGTTTTATTTATATAAATTGCTTTTATTTCAGGGGCACTCATTAGGATGTACTGTCGATGTCCATGGAACTCTGCTGTACCTAAACTGTGAAGCTAGAACGGCTTTATTTGCTATTACTGGTCTGAAGTTATATAATTTTCCTCATAGACATTATTTGCCATTTTGGTTTTCCAAGTTTTTATCATCTGACCTGTGCCAAACGGAAGAATCTGAGCACTAAACAACACTCAATATATTCAACATCAGAACAAATTTCAGACAGTATAATTCTACCTCTGGAGCACTTATCCATCACTTGTTGACATCACCACCACACCCGTCACCAGCTCTTGAAACAGAAAGACTGTCATTTGTTCTAATTTTTCCATTAGATGGACTCCACAGTAGTATCCAGCTTTAAACTTTGCATGTCATCTGCAGATTCATATCACCATGGAGAGTCAACTACTGTAGTAATGGAGATGTTGTGGCACAGAAAGCCAGGGTGTTGTGCTTTGCGAGTAAGGGCCATAGCTGGCACACACAGAAAGCCTGCAATATTTATGTAGAAGTTTCTGCACAGTTACGTGCACAAATGCATCAGGGAGGAGCAAAAAAGGGACCTTGTTCCTTCCTATTCAAAGCCAGATTAAGGTAATCTTACCATCAGAGTAAGGTTGCATACTTACAGTCTCCTTGTGCTGCAATCCCAGGTCAGCCTACAACAATGAAAACTCAGGGATTATGAAGTGTGCAGAACACTTCTTTGACACATCTGAGATGCTCTGAGTTCAACTGTTGCATTCAAACATGCAATAAGTGCATGCAGTATCAAATTTATTTGGTTTTCCATTCATCATATGTAAGATCTGAAGTTGGCCAGAACTTGCCAGCTCAGGTGAGGCTGGAGGACTGGTCAGCTGCCTGGAGTCCCAGAGGAATACTAAGGTTACTAGGCTATTAGCTACCTAGTAGCCATGACAATATATGATGGAGGTAAACACTATCATTAGGAGCTATAGATCAGCACTCGGTTCTTTTATTCATTTTCCACCTCTGCTGCTTGCTTCCTTATCATTGTTGCCCTTTTTATTGTTGCAAACAAATTCCTAAGACTGTTTTTTACCTGCTTCTATCTACTGGATTTTCTTTGGCAAGAAGGAAACCAACTTTGTTCAAGAACTATGCCAAAAGTGCCTCATTACAGCAAAGTCCTATTAACTCCAGCACCACACCCAGCACATATCTAAACTGGGTTTCAGGATTGCATGAAACAGCTTCCAAAAAGCATCACAAGTTTTTTTTAATCTGTCCTTGACTTTCTCTGCACCACAAGACCAGTTAAAGTCCATTTCAAAGTGAAGATGATTCATGCTCCAGTTCCCTTACGAAATAAATACTCTGACTGAAACCACAATAAGCTACTGACAATGACGAGGACTGGGATACCATTGGCAGAGGTCTTCCAGTGAAATTTAGGACACATCTGGATTAATGGAATCATTCCTGCCCTCTTAGTTATTACTTCTCACTTTCTGCAAACATTGTTATATTTTAAAGCACTCTTTGTGATTATTAAAACTAAACCATTTTTTTCCTTACAAAAGAGGTTGGCATCTGTATTCATCACGGGACTTTGAGAGCCTGAGTCCTAAACACATTCCTACATCATGTTTAGCATAGGGAACTTTCAGCAGATGACACACAAATTCACAATAGCAAAGCTGATGGTTATATTGAGCACCAATTTCCTGAATTTAGCCTTAAGTACATGCTGTGGAGGAAAGAGGATGTGTTTGTGCAAGAAATTTTGAGATGTCTCATTTAAGAAATGTGTTAAAGAAGAAATTTTAACACTATTGCAGTATTTCATAAGTCCAGTGACACACCTGGTACTCAGAAGTTTTTCTTGCAGTAAAACAAATACTGCAAGTGAAATATGGTGGATCATCGACTTAATGCATGCACTGTGAGTCCCTACATATATCCCCCTTCTCTGAGCATTGTTTACTTGCTTGCTGAGGAAGCAGTGGAAGATAACATATTACAGTGTAACATGTAACCTATTACAGTGGTGGATTTAACAGAACATTTTGCAGGCTACCAGATCAAGCAGATAGATGTGTAGCTTGGAGAGAGAGTACTTAACTTAAAACATGCTTACACTGTTATTTAGAATTGCAAAGGGACACTTTGTTAGACTCCCACTCTTTGGTGCTATTTCCACCTCCTCAGCGGAAAGCAAAGAAAATACCTTTGTACAGAAGTCACTACCATAGTCCCTATGTGTTATTCAAGTAATACATTACTTGAGCAATACAATGTTGATGCTGAATATCTTTATATATATGCAATATAAAGGTATTAACAACAGTATCTAAATATAGTTAATTAGCACTTCATGTGTAGTATCAATGGTATTAACCGAAGGTTATATTATGCTCTAAAATCATCCTACAGTACAAGCTGTAGCTTTGTACACAGGCATCACTGAATTCTGTATTGCATCTTTAACCTCATTTAATATATTATTTTTAATATCCAGTTATACCTCCTACTGTGAACGTATGTGAACAATGGTCTTCTACGACAAATGCTTAACAATAAAAGAGTAAAAATGACTTTCAGAAAAACAAATATATGCCACAGTAATTGTAAATATGTGGTTAAGAAAGGCAACTTCTCCTAAGAGAAGGCAAGATGTGCAAATAACAGAGGAGCCAAGTTGTGGCTGCTTAATGCCTGTCTCCCTACAGCTGGTACAGAGTGCCCACTCTCCCATCTGTCTCAGAACAGATATATCTATTTGGGAGATGTAATCTATAAATACAGACAACACCCCTCTAACAGGAAAATAAGTGTCATAACAGATCTATTAATGTTCTCATGGGTACACTGTTCTAGTCCAGTCTTAATATCCAAGAGTCCTGTTCCCTTTTTATATGTAGCCAGAGTCATTCCTGTAATATAAATAAATTTTAATCCTGGTAAATCTGAATAAGGTGGTAATAATGAAGGAAAGAACTTGATGGCCAAACTTTCTCTACTAAACTTAATAATGACTATGTTCTACCTTAGATTTTCTATGAAGTAGCAGCACATACCTTTAGTTTGTTCACACTCTATCCACACATAAAATAAAAGAATGCTGAGGCAACTATTAATAAAAAAACATTTCTTTGCTTTCGTATGCTATTTTAATGAACACATTTCGCACACACTTGTTCCTGCCTATTGTTTTCTTATTAGAACATATGAAAGTAATAGGAAGGCCAATAGTGCATTAAAGTTGCAGGCACTGAAACAGGGGAAATGTCAGAATTATTAGCCTAATCTTTAACTACATATAGCATCAAGATAAAAGAGATTATATAAATTCATGTCTGTCCTCCCATTATTGGGAAAGAAGGCTTTGTCCAATGATTAAGAACTAAAAATATCTCAAATATAATTTCATATTAGGAGAAAATGGAATACATTTGCACCAGGTCAGACTTCTCAGAGATAAATAAGGTCAAACATACTATGACTTTGAAATACAAGGAACCTTGCTGGAGAGCAGCTTGCATTGCAACTACACAGTGTCTTTAACATAGTCTCTGAGTAATAGTAGCTTAGTGCAAATGTGTCAATCTGTTATGCAGGTACAGTGAGCACGCTCGCTCTCTGATAAAACTCTCATGTCATAGCCAGAAGATAAGCAACAAAATTATTATCACTTCATACGCAGGCAGAGAAATACCTGCCCCTCAGCTTTCTCCTGACATACAGTTTGACCTAAAATTTAACTGTCCAAGTCTTTTCGAACTATGACCTTATTTCAGAATATATTAAAACATAAAAAATAAAAATTGGGCAGATTATTATGTAACTGCATAAATACTCCATGTATTAATAGTTCAGGACAGAATTTATTTTGCAAAAGAAAATAAAATCTGGCTTTGTGCTTACCAATTACAAGTTTCCCTTAAAGCCACTGCAGTGGACTCAATTATTCCAAAACCAATATAAGAGAAATGCACAGAATGAACATGCAGAATGAATTTTACAGTATGTATTTTTAGATTAAAAAATTAGTTATTTTGACAATTTAAAAAATTGCTTGGATTAATTGAAAATTTCTCTGATTCCCTGAAGTATCAACATAACCAATATTTACAATACCTTAGGCATAAAATGTATTCATTATTCTGAATAATTAATTAGGTTCTATACATAGGTGTAACTGACTCTTAGCAGGCTAAGGAAGTATTAGAATAATATTCTATTATTTAAATACTGAAAACGAGAGTACAGGCCCTCCAGGCTTTATACTGTGAAATAATCACAAGCATGTATACACATGCAGATTTGGATTATTAGGAAAAGCTAATTATGGAGTATCTGTTTTTATTTGGGAAGAGAAGTTACTGATTTTCTACATGTAGACTGCCAACAGAAAAGGATAGAATTTAGTAATAGAAAGTTTTTTCATATTCTTTTTCTACAACTGCCAATTTCCAATGATATTTTTAATATAGGAGGCAGCATTCATGATTTGGCTTGATACTAAATGTATCTATTCAAGTTAAGTTGCAAACTAGAAAAGTCTTAGCAGCTTATCCTCTACTAGAAAACACTGATGAACATATAGGAACAAATAAATTAGCTTGTATATGGGGAAGACCAACAGAAGAGTCACATTATCATATTAATTGCAGACCTGTAGGTCTGAGTTAGGCAAGGAGATTATTTCATTATTTTACAGAGAGGTGCCTCAGACAGTCTTTTATTTTCATCTTTAGCCTCTAGGGAGACTTGACATTAAAAAAAAGAACCCAAACACCCAAAACCTCAAAACCCACTGTTCTAAGAAATAACATAGAGTATAAAAGATATTAGAAGCTGTCTGTATCAGTGTACCATAACTGAAAAAGCTTCAAGTCAAGTAAATGTATTATTCATTCACTATTACGAGCTATGTGCTCTTGCTAAATGTAAATTATGCTCTGTAATTATTTTTAAGTTTTAAAGAGTACCATTCATAAAGCCAATTAAAATGATGTGATTAAAATAATCAAAATTCCTGTACAACATCCCAGAGGGCAGCTGCAATGACATGATAAATTACACAAGTTTAGCAGTTCAGGACTCTATGTAGATTAGAAAGAGGTCATCAACTTCAGAGAGTGGCAGAGTGCAAGACTGCCAAAGAGAAATCAAAACAATTTCTTCACTGATTTTTGGGGTGTGGGGGAATACTGATGCTGCCTAACTGAGGCATGTAGGTTGGAAGCCAAACTGCCCCAGCAGCATCCCCAGGAGACAGTGGGCAGGGTGGATTTCTGCCAGGGTGATTCAGAGTACACTTTCAGGAGATCTAACAAGCTGACATAAGAGTTTACAGGTTCTGAAAGGGTAGATCCTATTGCCATATGCTGACCATATGCACCTCTGCAGCTTATTTGACTCCTCTGTGAGATCACTTAACTTAATAAACCCAGAAATTTTCAGGTGGGAAAAAAAAAAACCAAACTGCCATGGGGGTGATTTAAAGTATCCAGCAAATGTCCCGGCAATGCAAAGGGGAGGGCAGAACCCTGAGGCCACAATGTGTTAATGGAAGGAGAGAACAGGGGTCCATGACTGCCCATGGACAGCAGGCAGCTGCTATGTCAGGTTAGGGGTCTGCATAATCACAGTCTCAGGGCATGTGAGTCCTAAGTTTGGTCTTGTGGAGGAGCACCTCTGTCTCCCTGATCAGGAAAGCTACCTTAAATACCCAATGTAAGCAGCATAAATACCTTCCCCACTATCTCACTAAAACACTGTCAACACGAAGCATTGAGTAAATCAAACCTGAACTCCACCGCCACCAAAACTGGAGCTCATAGTTCTCTGGTATCTGGGGAAATGGAACTTACATCAACTTGGTACCTGATTTTCACAGACATAAAATATTCCTAATGAGCTTTGAAATTTCCTTCTTGGTTCTAATGCACTTGATAGACCAATGGCCAGATTCTGCCTCCATGAACTCAAAAGTAGCCCCTATTTTGGCAATATTTTTGTAAAACTAATTTGCCAATGATAAATACATTTCAGCTTATGATCTTGCAAGGTTCTCACTGTTATGCCCTTGTTTCAGTAAATGCTTTTTTGTTTTCATTTTTAGTTTAACATAAGATAATTTTTTTATTTTAAAAAAATTGAAAGTTTCTTCTTAACTTCTGTTACCCTCTGTGTCCAACTGGTGTGACACAAATTAGAAATTTACAGAGCTTCTACTTTATAAGAAATATTAATTGGAAAGAAGGTCCTACAGTGAAACATCCTTTGAAATAATTGTCTTTCAAAACAGACTGGAGGAGAACATAGGAAAACAGAGAGATCCAAGAGAGTAGCTATCATTTCAGTACACATCAACACTTTTTTTTTTTCTTATCTACATATCTACCTACCTTCTACCTATCCTCCTACCTGTTTGCAACAGTTGGGTCATATCCTTACACAAGGAAAGTTTTGAGAATTACTCACAGCTTATGATTTTTGAGTTTAGGGAGTTTGCAGTTTTTGCTCCCCTAATAATTACAAGGTTTATAATCTCCCAGATGCTGCATGGAAAAAGCATGAAAACCCCACACAGGATTAAGTACTTATAGGAAAGGTTCTCTTAAGCCTACAAAATTATGGGGTTACTCATAACAGGGTCTGCATTTCTGAGCTATACTGCGTGTCATCTTACTGCTTCTGCAGTAGGCATAAGCGTAAACACAGCTCTTACCACTCCATTACTGTGTGCCCTTTGTTCCTCTGGAAGAATGAAAAAGTGAATTAACTCAATTCTAGTGCAGCTTTTCATTAGAAATACTGCCAATTCTCTGAGGGAGCATGAGACATTTTACGGCTGCTCCTGAGTTTCAGCTTCAGCTCAATTTGGCATGCCTCCTCCAGACCAACAGACAGCTTTGGTGAGAGCAATATACTTGAAACTTTTCTTAGGTAATGCTGAAAGGTCTACAAATTAAAAAAAGCTAATGTTATTGGCCAGCATCAGTGTGATTTTTTTAGAAGTCATATCTGATCAAATGAATGTGCTCTGCAAAGACATAGTCACTTAAAAGCACAGGAATGTTGTTTGTGTACATTCTAATAGCAGAAATTACCTCTCAGAGTCAACCAATAGTACCTAAAAAGAAGTGTGTATAAAATACATTATTTAGGTACTCAAAAGCAATGGGAATGCTCTGTATAATTCCATCTTCCCCCCCCCTTTTTTTTCTTTTTGAGTAATAATGCAAAATAAGACTGTTTTGCTCATTTTGAAGCAGAACACAGCCCTCTATTATTTCATATCACAGGGACATTTCCAATCAAAAGGTAATTTGTTCCTCACAAGGCTCAAAAAAAGCCTCCAAAAACCAAAGAAAAAAACCCCCACCACAATTACAGTGAATTAAGCTCTCTTTTGCTTTCTGGAGCCTTTGTAAAGCTCACACCCAGCACACAGGTGCATCCGTTGGCAGTAGCATGTCTGGAGTCCTGCCAGAACCTGCTCTTTCCCTAATTTGGGGATGATATCCAGCTGATAGAAGTTAACAGCTCTAACATGCACCCAGATACAAAAAAAGAACAGTCATAATCATTCTCCTAATATTCTCTAATTGCAGTGCACTGACAAAATGAAATTCATTTCAGCAAAGAGCAGAGCCTACTGCTTCATAAATTAAGTACCTTTGTCTTTTTCTTTTCTTTTTTATACAGAAGTGATTTGTGAAGAGTAAAAACCATTCTCCCCTCTGTGAACTCTGTAACATTAAAATCGCCACAGACATTTTCAACTGTTTCTTCATTTGATGAAAAGTACACTTTCTTACAGGTGTTCTGCAGAAATAAAGAAGAGCTATAATTACTGGAAATGGTTTGTGTAACCTACAGTACGGTAATTACCAGGTAGTTTTGGTTAGCTGTGCTACACTGGCTCGCTGGAGAAAGTGCCATTAGAGGGCAGCCTTGAGTTTCCCCTGCCTACCTAAGCCTACACGAGTGTCCCAGAAGTTCTGGAGGCTGAAAAAAGGGTTTCTGATGGTATGTAGCAAAACTCATTTCAACTTTTTAAAATAAAGTAAAAATTTTCCAGTATACATTTTTGCATTCTGTGAGGGGGAAAAATGTCCCTTTCAAATTGAGAAATATAGCTGTTTCTGAAGAAGTTAAAACTGGTCAGATACACACTTAGAGTTTGCAACTTCAATCTTGCAGTTTTCTCTAGAAAATACAGTTGAACTTTGGTGAAGAATAACCCTTTCATTAATAACTTGAATCTAACCCTGTCAAAACTTAAGAACACCTCCCCATCCAATTTTAGTGTTTAGAATCCCAATGCAATGAAGTTGCACAGTATGGTTTGAGCAACTTTGTAATATATGGGCAGGAGTAGATTATACTTCTTAAAGGCCTTGACTACCTTTAAAAATACATAAGTAACCTTTTTCATTATTAAAAATTTCCTTTGGTCATTCCATCTTAAAGTCTGAATAAAATATCACTGGCAGTTAAGTCGTGCGGTAGTACCTGAATACAGTAAATTCCATGTGAATCTATTTACAATGAATTCCATGTGAATATATTACAAAAAAAAAGAGGTAAATTAAGATTTCATAATAACAATCTTCCTAAAATCTATCTGAGATTGGTTTTGCTATATGAAGACATACCATTATCTTGATATTTATTTTAGCTACCTAGATAATTTAGCAGCATTTTTTTTTCAATTACAGCTTAATCCAATTATCTAATGGATAATATCTTTATATTATTTATAATTAAACAGTGGCATTCTAGCGACATTAGGAAAAGTGTTTTTTATCATACCTAACAGCTACATTATACTTGGCACATTAAATTTCAGGTAAATTGCAGGTAAAATTCTGTGCAAAAAACCTATACAATTTTTGCTTTAACTTTCTTCGTGGTATTTTGTAACTCTTTGACACTGTATTGCTTTCTGATTACTCTACTGAAGTACATTTGCCTAAAACGTATGTCTAACCTTTTCAGCTATTCGGGGGGTGTTCCGTATCGTAATCTCCATCAGTTTAGTCAACTTAAAAATCCCCACTGATCCCTTCACATAAAAGGTTTAAAGACTTGGAGCTTAGGATCCTACTCACTGTTAGCAGCAGAAGCTCATTCAAAGTACTCTTTTACTCTAGATGAAGCTAATCCCTTGTCAGAAAGTAAACAAGGAGTTTTGCATTTCATATAACAAAACAAACATGCACAGAACAATAACAGAACACACCAAAACAAACCCATAAATTACAATCCCAGAGGGCTTCACTCAGATTTCAGCTGAATACATAAGAACTCTGAAAATCCTAAACTGGCCTAGACACACAAAGCAGCATGACACAAATACAGGGCAAGGCTTAAATGACAGGCCCCAGCTCTCTTGAATACACACATAAAATAATAATAACTAGACACAAGATATGCATATCCAGATCTTGGTAATAAAAGCACCATTTGTATTGCATAAACATGTGAGCAAAAATCCTTTAAGTCCCTCAGGGATCACACTGGATGTAAGATATCTCATTTGCTGGACCTAAAATTCCTTAACCTTGTTTCCTAAATTCACTGTCCACCAGCCAACTTTCACCTTTGTCTGTTGGCACTTATTCATGTGATTCACAAGAGCTTGGCAGCCTTTGGGTCTTCAAATAGCCTGCCCTGGAGGCCACAACATGGTTGGAGCACTATGATGCTCTCTAATTTTGTAACATCAACAAGAATGAAAAAAAAATAGAAAATCAAGCCAAACCAAAAAAATTCCTAGATGTCTAGTCAGCTTTTATAGGATGGTTTTTTGTTTGGTTGTTGGGGGTTTGGGGTTTTTTTTTTAGCTCCTGCTATCAAAGGAACTGTGTATTCCATATCATGACTGCAGCCTCCTGACCACTGACCCCTGTAACACTGGAACTGTCCAAAAACTAAAATCTCACTCCTTTCCCCAATGCAATGAATAGCTGGGGCAGTATTTACTTGACACTAAACCAGTCAAATCCCACACTTGACCAACAGGTGGGAGCACTTTAGATTTTCAGAACAGTGATTTCTAAGTGTTGAGAGGCACCTAAAAACCTTGGTTCTTCTTGGAATTGGCCAAACCAACACTTTTGAAGAAAGAAAGTGGCATGAGTTATTGATTTGTACTTGAACACTGGCAAGGAAAAAAAAAAAATCAAACTACTAAGCCATTGCAGAGCAGATTGAAAAACCATGCCATCTGCATCAGTTGAGAAAGGACAAATGCTTGTCCACCCTGCAAAAGACAAACATGGCACAGTGCTCTCAGAAAGAGTCAGCACAGAGGACTCAATCTTTTCTTCAAGCAGCCAAATGACCTTCCTGGGCAAAGGGAACAGACAGTTAATAAACCCAAAATGTCTTCCAAACCACCTGGAAACTGATTGCGTGTGAGGAAAGAAAAGGTATTCAGGCTTGTTCTTTAAAGCACCTCTTTCCTCTTTTTGAGTCAAACCACTTGTCTTCAATGTTGGGCATCCTTGAAGTCTATAGCATTGCAGCATGAACTAGGTAGGTGTTATTCAGTGAGGAACAACATATGGAAGATACTGAGTAATTTATTTTCTTGAGAAATCCGAGAGAAAAATACTTGCAAGTACAGGCTACATAAGAATTATGTCAATATGCAATGAGAACATTAATAATACTAAATGAATTTTAAACAGGGATTTTACTTTTATTGTTCAATTATTATTATTATTATTGTGTTATTGTTTTATTGTTTTGCTTTAATTTTTCTCAACTAGAAGATACTTTAATTGCTTTAGCTTTGGTATTTTATTGAAGAAAAAAACCCCAAACTATGATACCTGGATTAAAAATACCTAATTTTATTTTGTTAATCTAATGTTTATTCTTTTGTGAAGGTCAATTTAATTTTCTACCAGATGCTTTTTTTAATACTTGTTCAAGATATCTCATGCTTAACTCTGCCTTCCTTTTTATAGCCAGAATTTCTATTTTTTTAATGAATTGTTTGGTACACTGATAATGAGTTTAACTTGGATAGGCTTTCTGTAAATTATGTGAAGTCAATGAGATAAATATCTCAGGTTCACTTAGGACATTCTGTGCTTATGAAAAGTATTATTGCTAAAAATGGAATACTTTTAACAGCTTCTTGACACACTAGACTTATTCCTCTTTCACTTTTTTTATGGGTGCCAACATTCAAGGTCTCTGACTTTGCAAATTACTATACCATGTGCTTAATTTTAAGCGTAAGGAATTTCATCAGCTTCCAAAGGTCATCACATTCAAGTAAGTTAAGGATGTCTAATGCACTTTGATGAAACTAAAGCTTCAATCTTTATAATTCACTAACAAAACAGTGGCTTCATTTGTCCGATCAAAACCATGTGTTGATTAGTAAGTAGTAAACGTGACTTCACTATGTTATTAATTAGTCTGAAAAGCACTTCAACATTCTTTATGCAGCTGTTTTAGGATTAAAAACCACTAATACAAGCATCATGGAAATATAGCTAACATATAATTGTCTTCTCCCAGTATTGTACTTTTTTCTTTTTTTGCTACTTTTCCCTTGTCTTCATACGCACTTCAGTCTTCTTCATTAGCATATTCAGATCAAATAAAACACTACATGATAAAACTACGTTACTAAAGCCGTAAGGAGCATTCAAATTAAGTTAAGCAGCAGTGGGTTAGTAAATTGCTTTACAGCTGTATTTCTCTTCTTAATCACAGCTGCAGCTGCTTGTAGAGGTGGTTGGGTAGTAACAGGCACTTCTATTAGGAGTAAGTTACTCTTACAGACTCTGTGGACCACCAAGAAGCTGTGTCTAGGCTAAATAATTTTTCTTTTAAATCTGCCTATATACAGAAAATCAGTTAACACTTTTCTGATGTCTTTGGTAGTGTACAGTTTTAGCTCTGACTATCAGTAGAGATTCATTTTACCTGTAAAAACAAATACTACCTCCACATTCTTTGATTGCACAGCTAGCTTCAGGAAAGCTTTCCAGGCATCACCAACAGAGTATTGTGGGTTGGTAGAGTGTATCACACAGATTTCAGAGAGCTTTCCCAGATGTAAGCCTTCTGGTAGCAGTAATCGCTATTACTTCCTTTTAAATGGCACAAAAAGTCACCATGTTATATTTGAAAATAAATTGGCACAGGCATCCTGATCTGAAGTACAAACAATATCATTTAAAAAAAAAAAAAAAGGCAGAACAAGATAACAGAAAGTGGCACTAATTCAGAGAAGCAATCCTATTGACTGGGGATGGTGCTCCTTTGACCCCGTAAGCTTTTGGACACAGCTGATAACTGTTTTACCAATAGGATAAAATAAAAAAACCACCATCACTGAGGTTCTGGTGTCGGTATGCAAAAGGCATGAACCAGATGTAAAAAGGAAAGATGGGTCCAGTGGCTTGCAAGGTGAAAGCTTCTGATTTTTTTCTTTCCTGAGAAGGCACTGATACGGCTCAAAAGCTGACCTATACTGTCTGTGAGCAGCTGAACACAGGGATTTCAGCTAAGAAAGACGACTTGATTCACTAGCACTATCAAACCCCATCTTTGATCAGCTATGACAAGCACTTATGTACATGCTACAGTGGTTTTTCTGAAGCAGAGTCAAGCCACAGAGAGGATATGATGATGAGAAAAACAGAGATGGGCAAAAGTGAAAATGCTTAGCTGAGTGATTAAGAACTACCTTGTATGATACAAAATACAGAAACATATTTTTCTAATACAAATATGTAGCTATACACTTTAACAATATTTCATATAGTATCATTTAAATATTGCGGTGAAGTAATTTTTTATCAGAAGTTAAAGTATGTGCTTGAGATTGTTTGAACAAAATATTTAAAGATTGCAAGCAACGGGAAGAATTTAGCTTTTTATGACCGTAGACTTTTAAAGAGGTAGGTCCATGGCAACCTCCTATAAAAATAATTTTACAACCATGTCACAGGAAAAATAATGCAAGGAACTGGATTTATTTTCATTCTAATAGTAACACCAAAAAAGTCAGAGATTCAGGTCAATAAAATTATTTACAAATTTACTTTCATTAGATGACAGATTTTACTAGTATTTTTGCTAAATTTTGATGTCTTCAAAATTAATTGAATTTTTATCTCAAAATACTACTTTAGATATTGAAAAAAATCTACATATTTAACTTTTATGGGACAGTATTTCACACCAGGAAGTGAAATAAAGTACCTGTCTAATGAAATAGGCAGTTCAACTTAAAATATATTTTATTCTTCCTTTTCAACTTACTTTTTGGCAAGAAAGTAAAACCAATTATTCAGTCTTGCCCTAAGTTGAACATTTTCATCTTTATGGTTCAGTAAGCCAGTAAGGTAACCAAAGCCTCCTGGGTTTCATGTTGCATTCTGTACTGAGGAGTTTGCTAGACCTGGCAGCAATGCTCTAACACACCTCCCTCCTCTTTCAAAATTACCTCTTCCACTGACAGCCACTCCACGGTTTAGAACTTATGTGCAGTTTAATTGGTGGTGAAATTTGATTTGGCATCTAAGTTACAAGCAGGGACCCGTGTGATATACTTAATGTTCTTCTCCATAACCCTTTTTTTCTACTCTTCTCCTGGACGTTTGCTTTATCTTCGTGATACTTTTGCCCATTGCAATAGATACCCGATTATTTCAAATGTTAAGTGTCCCAGAATATGAGGTCTAGGGATTGCGGGGAAGTGTGTATGTACAAGACGGATTAACTGAATTATGTTTGTGTATTGTGTGGCTAAATAAATAGCCAGATATTAAGGGACAAAAATTGACCTTCAAATTAAAACTGACCTTTGAAGTCTGTGTTTGTATAGATCTTGCATTCCTATAGCATTCAATTTTTCTGGTTTCCTCACTTATGTGATAGTTTGGGAAGCCTGTCAGGGTACAAGTTAATAATTCTAACTGATTTGAGGGCTCTATCACAGGCTGCAAGCCTCATTTGAATGTGGAGCCTTATTTGTTTCCTTTTTAACTTCTGTATGAAACAATGACTCAGTAGTAATATAATGAAACTATAAAAAGACAATCCTCTGGGTTTAAGGAGTTTTTCAAAACTCAGTGTCAGAGAAGTGGGTCAGGCAACAAATACCTAAGGAAGGTGACTGAGTGAAACCAACGAAGAGACTATCTGGAAAAGGTTGAAGCTATAAAGGAAAACTCTCTCCAGTTGTGTAGAATAGAAGAAAAAATCAGCTGCTGAGAAGAGAATGTGGACATCCATACTGTAAAAGAAAAAGATGCTGAAAGAAGAAAAGGAAGGAAGGATGTTGGATTTTTAAATCATGACCCTCCAAGTCCAGGGAAAGTCTGATTGGCAGTAATTAACTTCTGTGAGAAAACACATTCAACTCTTGTATTGTTCTGCTTAAATCATTATTTTCTTGGGCTAGCAAAAGTTAGAGATGATCAACATTGGAATACCTTCGTGACTTCTGAGTCTGTGCTTGGAGAGATCGACAACTGAACTGAAGCTGGAGAACCTCTGGAAGCAAGGTCAGGCTTCGCAGGAAGATTACAGAGCTGTGGTTTGTTTATGCAGGGAGAAGACATGAAAGGCGAAAGCTCAATTAGAGTTGAAACTGGCCAGTGTTGTGACAGATAACAAACATTTCTAGACAAGGGGGCCGTGGGACAGCTTTGGTACCCACACCAAGGAGGCCGAGCCACTGGAAAGCAGGCATCCAGCTGGGCAAGGGCAAGGAGAGAGAGCGCTGCAGCCCAATCAGCCTGGGGGAAGCTGAATTGAATTTAGGCCAAACATCGTAAAACTCAAACCCAACAGCAGATGCTGGGTGAATGTCCAGGTCAGTCCACTTCACGGAAGTACCCTGCTTTTAAAAGTTATACTCAAAGATGGTTTACGACAGGTACATGGACTCAAAACTAGGAAGCTCAGTAATATTTTTGTTACAGAAGCAGATGGCTTTGTTACATCATGGAAGCCCCATTTGCTGTATTGGTAATATCACACCAGTTGTCAAAATGATAAAACTATTAAGAATGTAGAGAACAAGAAAAGAAACCTGAATATGAAATAGAAGGTATTAGCTTATTTACAAATGCTTCATATGTTCTGCAATAAACAAGGAATCAAAACAAAACAAAGTACATGGTGCCTTTTAATAGTAATGTATCCTTGAGAAGCTGAAATAAGAGATTTGCTTTGTGAAACATGTAAATTCATTGATGTTCTGATTTTGTAACCTTGATGTGCTTTTCCTTAATACAATAAATTCTGATCTGTGATCCATGCACAGAGCATCACAAGACTGAGAGTTAATTATTCCTGCATATGAAGAGAATTTATTTAGGGGATTTGCCTCTGGACACATTAAAAACTGCTGATGGCTTTGATGTAAGTTTCCACAGAATAAGGAGATAAACATTTGGGCCACAAAAGAGTTAAATCGAATCCATTAGTACCTCTAAGTATATTACAGATATATAACTACTACTTTTCTTGCCAATACTATATTGCAGTAATTAAACAATGTTGTATAAAGCTGTAAGGATTAATTAAGCGTTTACTGTTTTTAATTGGATAAGCTCAGTATAAATAGAAACATTTCAAGATCAAATTATACAGTCTTTTGCATAAGTGTTATGATGGATTATCTAGGTAATGTACAGTGGAAAGTTGGGCAGTCTAGAAGAAAAAGACTAGATTAATTTAAAAGTAAAATTCAGGAATAATAGACTATTTCTCACAACTACGTGAAGGAAGGAAGAGTATTACAATTAGCAATTGTATTAGGGGATCATGGCAGTTGTGGAAGACAGAGACAAGGCATGTTAAAAGCCATTGCTAATGAGCATACATTGAATACAAGCAGAGAAAAACATAAGCTCTACCTGGTTTGATACCTCAGATAGATTGATTTTTATCAATAAACCCACCTTCGAATTCACCTAATTAAAGCACTCACTGGCCAGGTGCTGTTCTCTTTGGTGGGGCAGAAAGGATCCTCATGCCTGGTTCTTCTCTCCCGCCTCTTAAAAGGGAGTTCAAAATACTTTGTTTTACTAGTACTACACTACCTACATGTTGTTCCTCATTAGCTTCTTCATGCACCCCGACAGCACACGGTAGGCCTTATCAGAACACGTATTTTTGGCAACACAATGAAGTCCTCCTAGTTTTAGTTCACCCAGTCCTGGTTTTGTATCAAAAGCAGTTTCCTTTCAATAAGCTGATAATACCTGCTAAAAATTCTACACAGGAGTAAAAAGATTCCCCACAGCTGCAACTATCAGCAAGAACAAATCTGTGAATTAGACCATACTAAGTGTGGGTCTGTGTTGGTCTGAGCATGTCTGTAGCAAGATTTTGGCAATGTTATAGCTAGTTACTGCAGTGTTTTTAGCTGGGGTATTAGAAGAAGCGTAAATGTCTATGTACCAGGTAGTCCCATATTATCCTGCTTCCTCAAAAGACAATAATAAAAGTTGATCCACCCTTATTTAAGTTCCAATCCTCATATTTGCTATGCATGGCTTCACTACTGAATTAATGCACAATAAATCCAGGATCAGAATTATAATGTGTAATTTTTCATTTCTAATCCTGTTATTTCTAGTTATCCATGGTAATTATGTTTCTGTTAGCCACTTAGTATTAGACATGCTTTTCATTTAATTGGACACTGCCAACTCCCTTAGGCCTACAGTGGACTTTGAATTCAATTCCTCTGGTAGCAATGCAATTGGATTTATTCATGTAATTCTACCATTTAAAAGAATCACCCACCTTAATTATAATAAACTTACAAGGCGTGATTTGCATACATGAGATGGCAAGCAAGCCTGACATTCCTTGATCTGCTCAGCTGTTTGATTATATACATGTACATGAATGTGATGCTCAAAGACATCTGTTTTATATGCTGAAAAGTACAAATAAAAATTAACATAGTTAATCATATTTCAAAATATGATCAGTATCCTTTTCTCATAGAATTTCAATTAAAATGAGTGATTTTTTAATCACAAGATGTAGATCTCTGAAAACTTTATCTAAATATAATCACACAAAGGAAAAAATGTTTCTATTCAAATACCTCTTTTTCAGATTTTTTAAAAAACTAATTATGGTCTAAAACATGGCAATGAAAGTTTGGAGCCAAACAGTAAATGTATAGGCAATCTGCTCCAATAGGTAGGTCTGGAAACAGGAACATGCTCTGTTTATATGCACAACATTCGGTCTGGCTTTGCCTATTTGAAATCAAATTTCCTCTTGGTTTGTGACTGTATTTTTAAATAACTGTTAGGTATTACATACCAGGTATTACCCCACAATGCCAGATTATCCCACATCATTGTGCCCCACAATTTTTCTAAATTTAGATGCCTACACTGTCTCTCTCATGTACCTTAGAATTGACTGTCCCCTAGATATTTGTCTCTTTTATTGGATTTCTAAAGTGCAGGCTCTAGAGGCTAGTGTATTTTTCCCAGCATCTATTGATACTGAGACCAATATGAGACATATCTCTAAGTCCATACAAAGAACGAGAACATTTTCTTTGATAAGTCTTTGGGTACTTCATCCTAAATATCATCAACAAAAATGTATCTTCTTTCCAGAAAGTTCGAAAGTGACTTTAAAATTAGGACTGCTGCAGTCCTTTTTCTATGCTGCGTTTTGCCATTCTGTCTCATGTTCCCAGAAAAGCCTATATGGAGGACCATTTTATTTCAGACCTTTTCCTCTGTGCTTTTCTACAAGGAAAATGTCTTGTCTATGACTAACCAAGAAGTCACAAATGAAATTAAGGTTCCTTGGTAGCATTTCCTAAGGAATTTGTCACAGCACAGTGTGGGCAAAGGCAGTCCCTTTGAGCGGGATTAGTTTCGCCAAAAACTTGAAAAGGAAAAAAAAAAAAGGTTATCAGTTCTGAATGGGACATAGAATGAGGATCACATTTTATAAAATGGTTTTGTAGACTTAAAGGACTGATAATGTCCTTTTGACAGTCTTAATTACACTGGATTATTTATATATCTGACTTTATAAGCAGTCGATTAATAATAAATAGCACTAGTACAGTAACTGACCATGTGATACTTCAGTTTCAGGGGTACATTGCTGTTATCCTGCTTACACAATAGTTGACCTATAATATAAAATGTTACAAAAACAAAAAAACAACGCTTCAAATAATGCACGAACTCAATACAAACTTGTATTTAAAAACTATGTTGCTATTAAGACAGGAATAAAGTAAAATTGTTCCCTTAAGGATCAGAGTAATCCATGTTTAGTCTGTTCATCCCATACTGGATTCTTAAACCTGTCACTCACTATGGCTGTCACACAAATAACTTCTCTGAATTCAGAGAAACAAAACTGAAATTTTAAAAATCAGTCTCTCGTGGGATCATAGCTTTCCCACCTTGTTACATACAGAATTTGTTGGAAAAAAAAATTCAAATAAAAATCTCCCTTTAAATTTTATTGGTCAAACCTGCTATGATACTGCATGATGTGAGATGCTCCCAATAACATATATCAGATGAGATGTGCCAAGAGATAGCTGATGAACTAAGCATGATTATTGTGAAAGATGAAAAATGCCACATAGCAAGGAGCAAAAACATGATCTGCATTCTCAGCCTTACTTGAATTTCCTTTATTGCTTTTTAAGAAACTTATCTTTTAAAATAAATAACTGCATTTGCAGTCCAAATTAGGAAGTCTCCTTAGGCAGCCTCTATTCTGTAGAATTTGATCAAACCAGGTGATTTGATATTTCTTCATCTAAGTCACACCTCAACCTACAGTTTATCTGTGAAGTAGCTTTGATAGGAGTCTTAGGCAGGTGACAAGCTTTGCCTTCCCAGAGGAAATTTGCCAAATCCCTGCACTTCATTATCCTTGAAATCATGAAGCATCCCAAGGAGTTTTAGTAGACTGATCCTACTGACATTCTCTCATCTTGAGATGTATGAGAAATACCACTTCATGTATCAAATCACCTCTGGTTAAATGCTAAACTGAAACTTTTTGGTTTTGTTACTTATCTTTTAAAAGAAATACAAACAGTCTCAAGAAAAGCAAAACCTAATACTATTGCTAATGCAGTAATTTTTTTCATGCATATATAATATGGCGTGTTATTAGAAAATTATGTCAAAAGAAAAAAGAGGATAATATCTTAAAATTTAAATGAGTAGCATTTCAAAAGTCAAGAATGGTTTTTGAGGCTGACTTTAATTTGAATGTAAAGTTTCTTTTCTCAAAAATAGAACACAGGACAAGTGCACAGGTTCTTTTTAACACGTATTTAGTCTTTATTCAGGCAAACTTCTACTATCATTAATTATGATGGTGCTTAAAGGCCAAATACGAGGTTGAAAGCCCAGTTTTCTTAGTACCAAGTAAGAGAGGAAGCACACTTCATTTGCAAACTGCACAAAGTCTACAGGTATTTCAAAGTAAAGCCCCATTCATTAGGAAGAACAGTACTTGCTTAACAGCCAACCCATCTATCTTTCTCCTGACTCCAGGTGAAAAGAGTGCCCCAAAAGTCACCAAACACAGACTATTCAACATAACAATTTGGGGCTATCAGGTCTTTCTGAAGCAGTTTGGCCCTGCCATCAGTCTCTCCCTCCCTCTCTTTCTCATCTTGATGGATATCTAGTTGCAGTGGCTCTGCTAATTGCAGCTTTGGTGCTAGTACATGGGGGGAAAATGTCTCAGGAAGGCTAATTGCAAGTTGTTTCTAAATGAAAATTGGGACATTTAAAGCAATAGAGAAAGTCATGTGGTCAACGGCCTTACTCCCTCCCCTTCACATCTTCAATCTAAACACATCAGATGATCAAGGGATGGGGAAAAGGGCGTTTTAATCTCATTTTACACCTGCAGAATGAAGAAAAAGGAAGGTCAAGTAAATTGCCTGAGTCTGTATGAGAAGTTCGTAACAGGTTTTCAGGATCACAGCTGAGTGGTTCTATTTAACTGACCCATGAAGTCAGTCTGTTTAAGAAAAACATGAAGTTTGACCCTTAAGACACATTTGATGCTTTCCCAAAAATATAGAACATTGTACTAAGCCGTATGTCCCTCAGTTCAGATTGTGTGCATAATTACAACTAAGACCAGCAGCAGCAGCCAGAAGCTTCGTGCTCTGTATTGTGTTGGAGTTGAGACACACAACTCCAGATCTCAACAGTAAGTTGAGAGTAAGTAATCACCTTAAATAACAATATTAGTGCCTGTTACTTGTCCCAGCAAAATGATGCCCCCCTTTGAGGCCATCCTCAAGAAGTGGAAAAGGCCAATTTTTCCAAACTATTGCAATAATGGTAGTTTCTGTGGGTAAATAGGTAGACTGAAGCAGGAATAAATGAGGCAACATTCAGGCTTTGGATAGACAGGAAGACCTGCTCTTGCATAACAAACTTTTTTTCCAGTCAGGCTGCTGAAGTGTCATCAAAAATCCAGAGTGGCTAATGGTGATTTTTCCATAAACATAACCAAGTTTTAGTTTGAGTCAAAGGTGCTGTTTCAGTAAATGTTGATAAAAGCTCTGAAAAGTTGCAGAAGTGCTGGGCAGATTGTCCATGGACAGATGGATGTTTCCAAGGTAACAGAGCTGGCTTGTCTTGAAGGGCATTCTTCAGGTCTAACAATGCAAAATAGCATGAACGGAAGTCAGTGCTGGCAGAGTTCAGTGGGACTCTGTGCATAGCTCTATACTTTGTCTAGTATACATAGGCTCTACATTTCTTACCCCATGGAGCTTTCTTCCTGCAAGTCTTGCATTTCAATCACAGCATATTTAATATAGAGGTCCACACTGCACACTGGACTGCGTATCTTTCTGAAATGCTTCACCAGTTTTCTGCAAGTCCCTTATTCAAACGATTGAACAGTGCAGAAGAAGGACAGAGAAGCTGCAGAGCTTTCTCCATTTCCCAGCCTGCTGGTAACACAAACATGTCAGCCCATGCATATGAGAGAAGTGTGAAAGTATAGTAATTTGTCTGTAGCAGATTTCTGCTTCTAAAAGGGGAGGAGGCCGGAGTTGGGAGGAAAAGATGGGAAGGAGTGGAACAACTATGCATCTGATGTATATTACTTTCTTCCAAAAAAGGTTGTATAGTTAAGATTTAGAACAAAAGAAACAAAGGCAAAATTGCATCATGTGATCTAAATTAGCAAAAAGGAAAAGCGAAGGAAAAGTATGAAATGTTTTTTAAAATTGCTTCCATTTTTCTAATCTAATACAAGAAAAGGCTTCCCACCTAGAGCTAGGCTTCCAAATATGGAGCAACTTCAGCTTCTTCAAAACATTAAGCTTTGTCTCACCAGTCTCATGCCAGTTTAATTTTAACTTAGCTGTAACATCAGTGTCTGGCAATAAATCTTCCTGCTAAGTATATGGTGCCAAAATATTCCCATGGCTAAAAACTTCTAAAATTCCCATGCCCTATCATGTTGGGACCCCACTGAAAATGTTTCATTAGGTAAGCCTAAAGATAACATCCTTTGCAAAATATCTGTTCTCAGGAGAGCATACAGGGAGTGTAGTGGTAAAAATTGGTAAGGTGAATAGAGAAAGTTAGAGGACGTCTGGATTGCTTTGTACTATTCCCTCGACATAGACCTTATTGAAATTAACATAGTGAAATGGTTTAGACTGAGAGGAGCTGGTGAATCTTTTTCCTTCCACAAGATTCAAAGTACTCTCACAGATCAAAGTGTTTATTTTTCTGATAGATTTTTTATTTTTGAATTAGTAGTCTGATAATATGCAATGAATTATGATTTTCAAGCCTAAATTAAAATACAAGAGAGCGACCAAAACTGAGATGAAATTTTTTACTGATTATTCTGGGCAGCTTTGTTGCATGGGCTGAATTTTGTGAAAAAAACACGCTTGGTGGTACACTTTCAAACCTTCCATGTAAATGTTGGAGAGCTTTTTAGTGTTTAAATCAAAGCACCAGTTCACACAGTTGAGAATATAAAAACAATCTGCTGCAAAAAAAGTTTTATTGTATTTAATGTATTATTAATGTTGCTTTTTTAAGAAGTTGTCTTTTTTTTAAAAAGTCAGGCATATTAGGCTATGACTAAGAAATATTTTCTGTGTGCAATTATAAGTGTATATATTAATATAAAGAAAAAAAAGGTTTCTTAACTCTACAGTTAAAGAAATACATTTTGAAAACTCACCAGAATAAGGAAAATATGGTATACAAAGATAAAATATGCACAAGACAGTTACAGACAGAGAGGGAAAAAGAAAAAAATATGGTCTTTCTGGGTCATTGATCTAAAATACTTTTCATAATATCGCCAAAGTGCTGAAGGAAACTGGACATAAGTTTCGAGCAAGAAAAAATAGGAAAAGAGAGATTCAGTAACCAGAAAAACTTCATGGAATTGTTCTGTAGTCCTATATTTTTATTAAATGCATTACAAAAAGAAACTGGGACTTTGGACTCTGCTTTTTGGGTTAGGGGAGATTTAAAAAAATCTATCATTTAATATTTTGTTTTGTACTTATGGCATACAAAACGACAAAACCCTCTCATCGCTCCTGGATCACAAAGACCCTCTAAGGAGAAGCAACCTAGTCTGTTCTTAAGACAAGCTTCAGAGAGGGGAAAAAATGACAGCTGAAATCACTGGAAGATGTTTTAAATTCCTAATAAAAGATGACACAGGTTTGTAAATTCTTCATCTTGTTCTGTATAGTGTCCTTTATGCAATGCTAGCTGTGGCAGTCGTTATCTTGTATATATGACCATGACTTTTATTGTTTATTTCTTTTTCTATCCATAGGATGCCATCCTTGGGCAGAGTGAAAGTGAAAGTTGGAAGAGGTAGCTAAGAAAGTCAATAAACCACAGATCCATGCTGACTGCTTTTTCTGTTTTTTTTCCTGGCACTAGCCTGCATTTATTCTCCCTCTCCTGGAAAAGGAAAACTAGCTATTTTGCTTAACATTTCTAGTACTCTTCAATTACCAGTAAGCTCCCAACAATGCTGAAAATGACGTACGGGTCATAGCTGCTTGTTTATTGTAGTGGCTTTGCTCTTTGACAATAAAGAGCAAGTTTATTATCCTTCCTATTTTTATACTACCATTCTAGTGAAATATGTCTCTAGATTGAATTGCTGACACATTTCTATTAAATATCAAATTGGACTGGAATAAAACCCAACAGTGTTTAAAACAGATCTAGCCTATTACTCAAATTCTTTAGAAGAAATATTTAATATTTATGTATGATTATGACATGGTAATAGTTGCAGTTATGCTAAATGGCTACATCTCTGCTCACCAGCTCAGCTTGGCTTAGGGAAAAAAAAAATCTTTTTTCTGTCTAGGTAATATTTGAAAACATTTTGTTCCTTAAAATATATGAAAGAAAAAAAGAATTATGGGAGGCTCCAGGTTTTTTCTGTTCTGTTTTTCTCTCTGGATGAAGCATTAAATTGTTAATGTCTTCACTTATATTCTAATAATGACCCAGCTGGTATCAACCTTCAAAACTAGTTTTGAATTTTATTATATATACACATGTAACTATACTGTCTTATTGAAGGTTTTTTGTGTTTTGTTTTGTTTTGTTTTCACTTAAATAAAGGGTTCAAATAAAGCTCCTGGAAAATGCCTGATAGCAAAAGTATTGCTCAACCCACTGACCAGTGTCAAGCATTTTTGTGTTCTTCACAAAGGAGACACACCACCTACCACACAACAAAGTGGTGCTCCCATTTCTCTAGCAGAAATGTTTGTAAAAGCTTAGCAGAGTTAGCTAATATTATGTAGTGTATTCTGAAAAAGATTCTGTTAGTCTTCTTTCTGTACATGAATAATGCAAAACATTTTGAGACATTAAATTTTTTTTAAAAAATAATCATTTGAAATACAGTTTTGATAAAACTATGTTTCTGATAGAGATCTTAGGGAAGAAAAAACCTGAATGCCTTTGATAAAAGGCAGTATACAAATAGTATACAAATTTTATTTTAAATAATAATATAATTATAATTTTATAATATTTAATATAAAGAAAATCTGTGAAAGTTACATGCTGTAGCATTTTAACATCCTATAAAACAGTAACAGGGAAACTAAATCAAATGTAGCTTTGTTAGCTTAACATCTTATTTATTTGGTCTTATTGTCTTAAAATAGCACTATTACATAAAAAAGAGCCTATTTTTGACCTCTTAGAGAACCACTTAAGTCAGCTGCAGTTTTCCATCTAGAAAGATTACAGATAGGTTATTTAATCTGATACTGAAAAAAATGCACCACGGCAAGGGCAAATAATAAGGATAATTGCTAATACCTCCAACCAAGTATATGTTTAGTGTTGTAGGAATATTGGAAATAGAGGTTCTGCATGATTATGGGGAAAGTTAGAGAACCATTATTTGTTTTTAATATCATACCTTTAGTATTGCTAATTTCCAACAACGGTAAATAGCAGGACAATGGAAATTTTTTAAAGGGAATGTATCATAGAAATGAATTAACAAAATGATATATTTCTAGACCTTTGCAGCTATGGTCTATATGAGCCAATGTATCTCATACATTTTATAATTTAAATACAATACTACTATCAAATTCCAGCATTTCTAAGACCGACAGAGTTAACCCTTAAATCTTTATAATTTTAAAATAGAAAGATAATTACACCAGAATATAATATTTATTTTCATAAAAAGCATAAATATACTATATATTTTAATGTGTATTTGATGAAAATCCAATAACAAATAATTCATTAGATACTAAATCCTGGAATATATTGATATGGTTTTGTATAAAATTTTATATTAAAAATATTCGGAAGCATTTGTAAGGAAGTCATTTATCTTACATATTTCCATCAGCTTTCCTATAGAGCAGTATTTTTTGTGTAATATGTCACTTACACAGTGAGTAAGCTCCACAAAAGTTGCAAAGCTTTGGGGGCTCATAGTCTTTGAAAACACTGACAATCTGAACAAAACATGCCGGCCTTTATCATTAATCCTTCCTTTGAGAGATGGAAAAGGTCAGCTCAAAAGTTATTCATTCTGAATACTTGCAACAGAGCTACCCTTACATTGTAGGTGGTAAAACTCTCATTATTATTACCACAGCAGGACTTCGAACTGAAATGTTCTTTCTAGCCCACAAAGCACAAGAATGTCAAAAATTTTTAGACTGTGAAGGAAGCTTAAATTTCTTAAAGTATGTTACCCTTCTATCTCTTAAAAAAAAAATCTTACATGCAAAATTTTAGCTTTTCTTAAGGATATCAGCACATAGGGTAGGCAGAAGCAGGAAAAGAGGAGAGGGAAAGTAAGAAGAATTATATGCCTTCTTGTCACTGCTCTGAACAAAGAAAGAGAAAGACAAACAATAGCTGATATGAAACAAGATTTAATTTGCGTTTAATTAGCAAGTTGAGAAGCACAGAGTTCCATCTGTTCTGCTAGGGGCTGCAATAAATACTGTTTCTTGGATTTGTGGGTCTACAAACAAAATCATTCTACTTCAATACCTGATTTGCAAGAACAGATGATTATTTTGTTTTGGAGCCCCCGTTCTCCAGCACTACTGTTTTCTACAAAACAACTTCTTTAAACACTTCCAAAACTACTTTAAAGAAAGTCATTTACCTGCTAGTTTGGAAAAAAACCTAGATAATGACACTGAACAATTTGTCTTTTATCTAATGGCATGTTCAGGAGAAACCTTTCGCCTACAGCTTTGCATGAAACATTCGATATCGTGGCAGATCCTGTTCAGTTTTTAAACATTTTCAAGATGCTTGACCTTTATATGGAAGTAAACTGTATTTTTGAACTAAGGAATGTCACAGCTACAGATCTTGCTACATTTCTAATTAGCCTCTGAAGTGAGTCTTCAAGTGCTGCCACTCCATGCTGAAGGCAAAGATTATATTTTTACCTACAAAACCCCCTGCACTTCTTTCTGTCTTATATGGGTTTCAGACAGTTTTGGCTTTAAGCAAGGGAGATTTGGAGCCAACTGATATTTGAAATGATAAATTCCACAGAACCCCTTTGACAATGAGTTGAATTTTCTATCCCTCTGGAAGTCATCCTTGGCTAAAGGACTGTGGCACCTTCTGCATGAATTACTCAACCAGCAGATCCTAAAAAAATTCCATTCAGAGGAGTTCACTTGAAATACATGACTTTTAAAATATCTGAGATATTGAGAAAAGGTTCAACATTAATGACCAAAAAAAAAAAAAAAAAAAAATGAAGAACATATTTTCTTATCTAAAGTATTACTAGGCCCATATAATCTCAGACTTTGAAAATCTGGGGTCAATGTATTTTTTTACTCTGACAGTCACTGACCAGTTCTCCCTCTCTTTCTAGACAGTAACTCCCTAACTTTACTAATTTGTTGTTCCTAGATTCAGTAGAAGTCGTTAGACCCTGTAGTTATACATAGTTGGTTTCTTTAGACAACAGTCATTGTTTCCTAGCCCTGGTAAAATATTTTCTGGAGAGCTGCTTATCTAAAGCCATTGCATTTGTTTGCTACAAACTGCCTAACTACACTACTCTAGAACCAAATCATTAAAGATTTCAAGAACCTAGTAGACCATGCAGGTCATAGCATTCGTAAGGTGCTGTAGATCAGTGCTATGACCATCACAGACGGCTTGAAATAGTGAAAAAAAGCTGCAGTTCTCTGGTCTTTCTACTTCTACTTAAGGAAAAGCTTACTTTTCAGAGACAGAGGACAAAAGAAAGTTATCTCTCAGTCCATTATGCCTGATGTATGCTTCTATTTATTGGATGTATGCTTTTATTTGATGGATGCACTTGTAGAATTTACTGTCTTCTTCCTATGATGGATTTCAGGGTGGAATCAAATAGGATGGCAGAAAAGAGCAAATTGGGATAGATTTTAACTTTCAGCCATACTGCATGGTGAAATCTGTAATTATTTTTACAATTACACTTTAATAAAAGAGATAATATTAATTTTCCATAATCGAACAGCTCCTTATGTATTGTTTGTTCAATAGATTACTTGAATTCTGCAGAAATATCTCTATCACTTTAGAAAAGTGAAAAATTCCACTGAATTTCAGCAATAATATGTCTAATTTTTGTTGTTACAAACCTGAGTGTATTCCTTTAACCAAGGAGAAGGGTTTCATTTTACCTAGAATTGATGTCTGATGTCAGGATTAGACGAAATGTACAAAAATTGAACAAGTTTTCCCTTAAATTCTCTGACTTCTTAAAATCAACCTCTATAGTTCATCTGTTTTTAACCAAAAAAGGATAATACAGCATTTAAAAGGGCTGACAATTTTAATATATGGTTCTTATAAAGAATACTCTACCATTATTTATTAAGTCAAGATTGATCTCTTGATGTGTAAACTTTGACATAATTCATTTGTTTTGCTCTGTCTCTCAATTCTTGACAGATATGATTATATCAAAACTATTTTGAATATTAAACAGAAATTTCCTTCAGCAGTGTAAGCAAAGTAAACATATCGTAGAGAGAGTATTCAAATTTGAAAGCGTAGCCAATTCTACTACAAATGTAAGTAAACAGTATTTTTAGACGTGTTCTTTAAAGAAAGATTGATCTAAAACCCCAAACTGCATCTGTTCTTCACTGGAAACCCCAGTCTTACCATGGTTATATACATAACATTTTATATAAAAATCAGTGAATGATGTTTATTTCAGTAGAACAAAGTCATTTTTCCATGTCTGTATCACACTCTCTAACATAACGTTAGGCAAGAAAGGATCAGACAACCACACATCAAATCTTCTATCAGCTTATCTTTATCTATTTTTTCAGAAGGTGATGGAATATACATTTTTTCATATTCAGATTTGCTTTCCTCCAAGTAAGTATACAGTGAACACACACAGTAAATTTTCATGAAGAATAACCTACTCCTTAAATTTTCAAAATGCAAAAATATAAGCTAAGTCTAAAAACAAAACAAATATTCATTCTCAAGTCTCTGGACACTGCAGGTAAGTTTGATTTGACCAAAAATCAGCACATAAAAAAATCAAAGACACCCATCCTCAGCTGCCCTCAGAATCTTAGAAACAGGTACTTTTAGAGTAGTTTATATCTTTACTCGGTATGCAGAAAAGAGGTTGGTGGAATTGCAAGTAGGTTTAGAAGTCCGGGTAGAGCTTCACAGTACAGATATAGAATATCAAGTGAGATGAACCTTGCCCTGGAAGTGAAGGTGAAACGTTTATATTAGAAAGACGAGTCCTCAGAGGACCCCAAAATACAGACAAATGGAGGGAATCTATATTTCCCTTGACTTCTAATCCAAATTTGTTTCTGAAAAGAGAAAAAGTATAATCGTACTTTCACTTAGCAAAAAATGGGTCTTAGCTGTGCTCACCCATTTATAAAATTGTACATATAATTGAAATTATTTTAACTCTCTCACATCACAGACAAAGACACATATACACTGTAAATAAAATAATGATGACAACAAGCCTGCTAGTGTTCTTCTGGTCAGATAAATTCACAGTTGAATTTTCTGAAGAATCTCAAAGCTTAGTTTAGGAAAAATCTCCAGAGCCATTAATTAAACCCTGTCGGGAAGTAATATAACACTGTTATTTGGAAGAAATTAAGTGGAAGAAAATAGTGGGTTTGACTTTCCACTCTTACACTAGTTTCATGCAAATGTCAGGTGAAAAATCAGAGCTAACATGCCCGTTTTTCCCAAATATGCAGAACATATGGAATGAAAACATTTTTATTATTTCTTCAGTAGATTATACTATCCAGTCATACCATACTGTATACTCAGCTGCTATCTGAATGTATATTTCTGCCATGTTCAATGAGATGTTAAAAGAACTGTAACTATATCAGAACTGTAAGTGGAATAAAAGGAGACTAAATGGTGATAAAGCAGCTGGTACATGAAATGAGTGGGACTTAAATTTGAAAATATCTATATCCTTTTTTGTGTGTGAGAGAAATGCAATCCAATTTGTGATTTGGATCTCACATGCTGCAGCTGCCATAGAAAAGCTTCCAGCATATTCTTCAACCACAGTAAGTCCTTCTCACTTAAGCTTCTCAAGATTGAAATGAATGCTTATTGTCCCCTTGGTAAAATCCTCTCTTTAATAAAAACAATTCATATCTCTAAATTCTTCCTCTTACAAGAACTGATGATCTTCAAAAGACCTAACTCTAGACCTTTGCTCAATTGCAGAGATCTAGATTTGTTAAGTTTTTGTTTGCTGAACAGGGAATTACCAGGGATGATTCCATAAATGCTGACTTGCCGAAAGCAAACATATTTGGTCTTGACATATTTATGGAGGCAACTGTGTTGGCCAACATACCTCATTCCCTTGTTCTGGCTACCTTTGGGGAAAAATGATAGGCTAAATGTGATTTTTCAAGTCTTGCAGGTGCTTAACTGTATACTTAATCCAAATTTTTTCTCTGTTGCTTAACTGCACATTTAGACTTAGCTACAATGGCATTCCTACCTTTTTAGTGAAAGCCATAAGCCAAAATGAGGGTCATGCTAATATCTCCTTGTGCATCTGGCCCTCAACTCCTCACCTCACAGGTCTGAAATCATTCTTCATTGATGGGTGGTCAACTAATACATTTTTTTCCTGAAACTGAAATCAAGTATTCAAAAGCAGTTTTCTGAAATCTGGCATTCTATGAATGAATCACAGAGAGGAAACATGCAAACATGTGTCAACTACCAGCTCCAACTATATGCTGACTTTCCCCAGCTTCCTTAAGCCCAGAGGTCTCCAAGAGGTAAAAGTCTTAAGGTGAAGCTTGCTTCATTCAGATAATAAATGGGAATGATGGGAAATAGTTGCCTGGACAGTCCATTCTTTTCTGGAGAAATGGAAGGTAAGCTCTCTCTATGTTCACCAGTTTTCTATACAGCCTTACCCAGTGATATTCTGAAAGCAGTAAAAAACCTGAGAAATAAAAAAGTTCTATTTACAGAGGTTTCAACTAGTCACACAGTGTGGAAAGCCGGTCCTGAACTATGCGAGCATTTCACATATATCGTATTCCTACCCACAGGATTAGGGGTATGATAGAGTCCAGCATACAAGGCTAAGCTCCTATTCTGGACTCTATTCCAGTGACATATCAGAAAGCTTCAGTTACACTACCATCAGGACATTAGGATTTTATTAGTGTATGATTTTACTCAGAGGTCACACAATAAGCCTTTAGCTGATTGCACCTAGGCAAAGCAAGACTAGATTGGCATACCCTCAAATTTGTCTGGAAAAACACAAAACTTCTTATGAATAGTGTCAGTAATTAAATAATACTCAACAGTATATTTAAGCGGTCTGTGACAGATAATGACAGCTGCATAGCTGTAACAGCTCATGCTTTCTCAGAGGTATTTTTAAACTCTGATGGCTGAAATCCCTCAAAATTACCAAAAAACCTCTACTCTTTGAGTGCTCCAAAGATTTCTGATGTCCTGCCATTTATATCAGATTCCAAAGTGCTATTTTTTTATAGTGAAAAATATATATATATTTTTATGCACACATGCATGTATTTGAATTCATCTATATTTATATAATTAGTTTATATATAATTACTGGGGAAAAATATTCCTGTGAAAAAGTGACTGCATAAGTACTGCTGTAAGAAAGATTTTTCAAGTGCATTTCTCAAATTTTGCAGGGTAAAGCTTTATCCAGACATTTCAAAATAAAAATCAGAAAAAAAAAAATCTTCTATGATATCAACTCACAAACATGCTGGAAGTATGGATCTACTTCATATGGTTTACCTTAAAATACAAAATATGTATTGTTTAAAAAAGTCAATGTTTTTGAAGGCATAAAAGGATTAATTTACCATTGACTTAGAAACTGCTCCAAAACACTTGTGCTGAAGTTTCACAACATCATTATGGTACTTCAGGAAAAAACCCCCAAACAATTAAAATAGCAGACAAGTCCTGCACTGAAAGCAGGAAATATTTGAGAGCAGCAATGTTGCACTATGCTACTAAGCATAGTGACTATGCAAACTGAGCTACAGGTACACCTGCAAGTGCCACTTCTCTAAAAAAGTATCTGAGAGTTGCTGAAATAACAATCTTCCTGATTTGACATATCATTTTTAGCATAAGCTAGATAGGTAGCAAATTTACAAGGCAGACAGGCTTTGGTCCTATGAAGATACACAGAAGCTTACAGTCATGGATTAGGAATAACTCCCTTGAAATCAATGGTCTGTCATACAGAGAGGGGAGATTTATAGTCTTTTACATTTTTTGCAGAGTTAGGATCTTTATTAAGTTAGTGTAACAATTGATTTTACAACAGAAATGGACAGCTAACTCCCCCTTTAAACTTGCATTTTAAAAGATTGATAAATAAGAGCATGGATTTTCTCATGAGCATTTCCTTTGAACTTCTGAATTTCCTTTTCTCCTTAAATGCTTACAATACAGTTGTACTGTACAGAATTGTACAGAATATTATTGTTCTACTAAACCCACCACTGTTACTCTAAAGATAGAGTCAAAGACCACGCCGGAGTCATGGTAATTTAATTGGGTGATTCTGACTGACTAGAAAAGTGCAAACTGCTCTTTCTCCAGAAAGTAATAGTTGTTTGAAGAGATAAAATCACATTCGTTTTAGTTTAGAGGCAAGAATTAACCTAAGGGTGTAACCATTAGATCTAATACTGCCTATTTTCAGGGTCATGCCACCACATTTGCTTAGCATAGTTTTTAAATTAAACATGCCCATGCCCACAAATCAGGAGACTATGGGTCCAGTGCTGTTTAGAAAAATTCTTGATATTCCAAAGAACATCAATGAGACTCAAACAGGACCAGGAGCTGGTGTTAGAAGACTTCAATGCACATCAGATTTCTCTGTTTATACAGGAAAGCAAAGAGCTGATGCAAATTGCACCAAAATATAGACTAAAGGGGTGGAGAATAGATTCGTTCCTTTATTTTCCACTTCTAGCAATGACATTTAAAAATTCTTACAGATAAGCATTACATTTAAGTAGAAGACACCTACATTAAGAGGGAAGGGCATTTTAAATTAGATAATCTAATCAAATCCTCCACTTGTTGAATAAAAAAGACTGGTCTCTCAGTTGTTGTTTTACAAAGATTAGAGATTAAATTTACACTAATACATTACTGATACTTTCATGCTTCCAGAGGACTAAGCTTCCCTCCATAAATAGCCTATGAATATTAAAAACCATGTGTAATGGAAGGAGAGTTGGTTTCAGAGACCTATTAGGAATCTCCTCACAAGCCAAAGGTGAGAGAGAGGATGAAACTTGTCCTGAACCTCAAACCTCCAATGGAGTTGTGCTCTCAAAATAGGGAAATAAGATGCAGTCTGTGCGTCATATATTGCTGTTCCTGGAAGAGTAAGAAAAGAAGTGGGTAACTGTGAGAAATTTCCAACAATAGTTTTGTTCTTGGTTGGTTTGGGTTTGGGTTTTTGGGTGTTTTTTTCCCTTATAGTCCCTGATGATTTATTCTGAGTTTAAGAATGTAATTCTGCATAAAGGCTATTTGGCCTATCTGCTGTCTAACTCCCAAAATGATACTTGACAACAACTGCATACTAATACCTGACCAAAAGTGTGTAGCTTTAAACTGTAACTTGAAATTATTAAAAGTCTATGACAAGAAAATGCCCTATAAGAGAGCAGGCTAAAAATGATGATTATCAGGGAACTGCACCACAAAGTTTGGTGTTTTTAGAAAATCACATAATAAAAGTGTTGAAGATGAATAAGAACTACATAAAGAATCCAATTAAAGGTATCTTCAATAGGTAGCAAAAACAGATTAGGAGTTTTTTAATATTGGGCTAAATGTAAAAAGTAGATCTATTTATTTAATGTGGAAACAGCCAAAATACATTACAATTCTAGTCCACCTGGGCCACCACCCTCAGGAGCGCTAATTCCACAAACGCAAAAGGTGCTGTGCACTACGTAGTGTCCTGCCGAGTCTGAAATGCTAGTAGTGAGAGGGTAAAAGCAAAATGCAGCCAAAAATATGAACTTTTCTTTGTCAGGAGAAAACAAATGTTCATTTATTTAAAATACTGCTGGATTCATTTGCTACACAAAACCTGAATGAATTCTGTTACTTGATCAAGGCAGGCTTTTGTGTCAGTTTGCATCTATTTATTTTAGAGAGCTACTGAAAGGTAAGATCACTTTTCTAAAGTTTGTTTGTCTGGAAAACTGGAATCAGAGCCAATGAATATTGAATATTGACAAAGCTGAGGCTCATTATTGACTTCAGATATGACCTCTTTATAGTGGCAGAGCTCTGCAAAAGTGAGATTTCCTTCAGGGTACATACAATCTGGGACAGGCTTTCATATTAGTTATGGTAAGTATTGTCTGCCTTCTAGTCACCAAAGATGCGCTGTGGCAGAGCACAGTATTGGAAGAAAAGATACTTGTTTCTACTGCATTCAATAGCAGCTGTATTCTGCATATTATTCACTGAGTCACCCTTAGAAAAAAGGAACACAGTAGAAAATATCTCAACATAACTTGTACATTTTGTTTTCTTACTATTCAAAAGGATGTAACAACAAATAGTGACTTCTGAGAGAGAGGGGAAAAAAAAAAGAAGCCATACTGAGTACTAAATATGATTATGCTATGGTAAATGCAAAATCCAATTAAGCTTTAACTAAAAACCATGACTGATGCTTCCAAAATTACTTTGATTAAAAGAGGATATCTATTCAACTACTTGCCAGCAGTCTAACTCCAAGAAGCAATTCAAAGCACTACCCCTCCATAATGAACCCATTACAGCTTCCCATCATACCTCTAGGAATTCTCATAAATCTCTTACGAATTATATCTGCAGAGAAGCTTTGTGTGTGCTTGGAAAGATATTATGTTTAAAAATAGAAGTAAAAAGTAATGTTTCTATGTAGAATTGACAGATTCTTTAGTTTAATGGGTTACTTCTAGTTTGGTGTTCATGCTCCCTACTGACCTGAATTTTTCCTTGGCTCCTTGATTAATAGTTTGGTTAAATCCATTGAGTTTTATACCATTATCTGAAATATTAAAAAAACCAAACCAAACCAAACCAAACTATCTCTGATCATCTCTTCGAGACTGTTCCAAAACTGCTCATTCTTTCTTCATTCACTTATATTTGTATGTGAGCTGTGTTAGTTTTATGTATGTGAGAAACATGATGGTGAGTGTTGTATCTGCTGAAAGCAGAGAGGATTGTTTCTTCTGCTACTAAACTGCAAGCTGATGGAGAATCCCAAATTTGGCTTCAGTATCACCCCTTGGTTTATCCAAACTTAAAAATCTTTTGGTCTCTTCTACTGACCAGCTGAAAATTCACAGACCATCTCAAGCAAGCTACAATGTTCCCAGTCTGAGCAGATGAACATACACACTACTGTCATCAGATCTTTATCTGAAGCACAAAGGTTGATATTGACAGCTTTACTTCAAGCAATAGATGTGTATATGTGTGTGTTTACTCTAAGTTACTAATTTCATTCTTTTGCTGAGCATAGTTTAGCAGATACTTAGCTTTACGCTCCACTGTTCATTACAGTGCTAGCCAAGCCATCCAAGGCTTCAGGCCAACAGAGGCCACATATGTTTTCAAATCTTATGAGATACATCAAATCCGTCCACTGAGCCAATCTAGAATTCAGGTTCACAACTACATGAAACAGAGACTCAATTACTAACCTGAAATAATTTTCTGTCTGCCTACTACTAATACAAAAGTATGGCAAAGAAAAGAGGTTTCCACAACTTAATGTCAAAAAATCTTTTTCTTTGCTTCATCAAAACTGTACATCAATACTTTATTTGCTCAGAAATGTAACATTCTAATAATAATTTTTTCCACATTATATTTATTTTAGTAATAGAGTCCTAGGAAAATAATAAAACACACTGCAAATAGCATGCCTTGAGAAGATTCCACTGAAATGACTGTACAACATTAGAGAGTCAACATAGTCTTTATGAATATAGTTATATTGACAAAGATTAGCTCAACATAGGAAGGCTTATCTTTCTGGACTCCTATGCTCTTGCATAGTACAATTTGGGACTCACAGAACTCAGCCCTTATTCTGAAATGCTCTTTATCAGAGCATGCCATTACAGAAATCAAGTCTACATTAGTGTTTTAGTTTGCATCAGGAGGTCTGAAGCAAATTTCCCCACTGTCTCAACTTGCTTTGGTTTGCATCATGAAGTGATTTCAGAGTGCCTGAACTGGATGCCTCCTGGACGAAATGAAATTGAAAGATGATCTCTGAGAGTGCATCTAATGCTTTCCGTCCATTCCTGGATGTTCAGCCAATGGGACCTAACTAGACCTATTCCAAAATAACCCACCTGGCCCCAAACGTGGACGATACAGACATCAGATTCTCCTCTTCTGCTCTAGAGATTAACTTCTATTCTGCCACACTACTTACTAATGGAGACATAAGCACAGGAATCCAGATCAAGTAGCTTCACTTACACCTCAGTTAGGCTTATTAGCACAAGTGTTCTCTACATGTAATCACACCCTCAATGCATTTTCAGTGCCACTGGCATCTCCTAGCCACTCTGGCTTTGCTCAGCACCAACACTGTTATGGCTGATGGTGTAGATAAAGTCATTCCTCACACTGTGCCACCACCATGCATGCAGTATTAGAATACTTAATTAAAAAAAAAAAATCAGCTCATACTTTGTTAGACCTATCACTAGAAATAACACATTTCATAGGAACAAGCACTCTTAGTCATGTGAAACTGTATAATTCCTCCTAGTGAAAAAATATAAACAGATCACTTAAATTTTCATGAATCAGTAATTCTAATTCTTTCAGTGGAAATACTGAATCCATATTTTTCTCATTTGTTTACATATTTGAGTGAATCACAATATCAACTGAATTATGTCAGCTGTCATTTCAAAGCAATCCTAGCCTCATAGTCCTCCATAAATGTTATGCTAAGCATAACTGCCAACTGAATATTGAACCAGACAGGAATAGATTAGGCAAAATAAAATTTATTTACTGAAATCACTACTAAGAAATTTAGTATTAAAAATCTTGTAATGTATATTAATACTACTCCATTCAAAGTGAAAATACAACCTATGAATAAAGGTAAAATTGGAATATTTAATTTAATGCTTTTATCACAGTAATTTCCCCCCAATAGACATACCTATAGGTTAATAAGTTTCTCAGCAAAAAAGTTTCACATCACAACTTATTTAAAACCATTAAAATCATGCATTTTATTGCTTGCCTTCAATCATAGGACAGTTCAACATGCCAAGTATTTTGCATTGTCTGTCTTCATCTGCTTTTTTCCTTGCCTTAAGACAGATGTAAGAAAGAGAAGAAATTTGCAGGTAGACCACCCACCTCTCAGCATCATCAGCTGATGCTGTTGATAATGAAGACTGTATAAATGCTACGTGCATAACAGGTGAGCAACAGAACCTCTTGCCTTACAAATGTATGAACTATGTACAAAAAGACTGTGAGGACAAAATGCTTTATATAAAATAAAGTGAACACTGTGCTAGATAGTAATTATACTAATTTAATTTACTTATTTTTTTCCAAGTCTAATAAGTTGTTTCTATGCAACTATATCTTTCTCTAGACTATATCTTTCTCCGAACGAAAAACCTTTTTTTTAAGTGCTGATACACAGTATTTCCAGCTCTTGAAGGATATCTAATTAGCATAGGCTTATCAGCTGATGTAGAGGGCTACATTTACATTCTTACAGCTGACTAATTCAGGCTTTCAGACAGTAAAAGCTATACTGAGAAGAATTTTGAAGTTGAAGTTATACACAGTACTAAAAGCCAATCAAGGCAACACTAAAAGCTTCCAGACCAAACACCCTCTTTTACTAAATACCAGGAAGTGGTACCATCCTCTACTTGGTCCAATGTGTAGCAGATCAAGAAGAAGGAGGCAGCACGATCCGAGACAACTACTAGGAATATATTTGAAATGTACAATGAAATCAGAAAATTACTTACACTCTCCTCCCAGGCAGGGATGGGAAAACTTCAGCAGTACTGCATAGCAAGATTGGTAACACTCATCAAGGGAAAAACCATGCCATTTCCAAAAGGTTATCATCACAGTTTATACAGGATGTTCAGGACACCCATCTACAGAGACACAATCTGTGCTCTCAGAAAAGGCTATGCCTGTATTATTCCATTTTTCCCTGTAAGGAAAGTTTATTATCCAAACATTCTGCTATCTCAGTTTATACAGGTTGAGTTCAGTTAGGAGAATGGACCAACCAATATCAAACCCACACACATTATTGTGTAATAACCCTTAGTATTCTTACTATTCTGGAAAATACCAGTAGATTTCTTCCTCTAGTTTTATTTTCTATGCAAATTATGGTAAAAGAAGCCCAGGTTCAGATTCCAACACTGAAGACACTTCTGAAATTGATCCAGAAACATGGTCTCTAGCGATGATTCAGAAACCATATCATGATCCTATTTCTGGAATAGGAGGAAAGCATTCCTAGTGCTATTCCTCTGACTGGTCCCCTGCTTTTATTGGTCACATCCACTTAGCTGCAAAAGAAGCAGCAGCTCTGTTTTAGCCCCAGTTCTTCTGGCAGAAAAAGGAAAGTACTTTCTGACTCTTTTCTCCATTACTTCGCAAAGTAGACTCAGCCACACTCTGAATGACAGGAATTCTGCATGGGAAAGATACATTGACTGCTCTGCTTCGTTACTGTTCAGTTTCAACACATGAAAAAATGCTATTATGAGGACAAAATATTTTTGTATGACAGGCAAAAGAAAAATTTACATGAATATTGACTTAAGACACAAAGCCTTTAAGCTCTTTCTATTTTGTTTTACGTATGTATTTTAAGGTCCTGTATTCTTTGCTTACTCTAATTATCATATTTTTGGAGTAAACAACATAATTTACTAATTATTACAACTGAAACATACTATAGACAGAATTGTTCCATGCTCAATTATTTTCTTGATTGTTTTTTGGAAAGCATGTGTCTGTGTGTGCACATATATTTAGTTTCGTCTTGCAGCTTTTGGGGAGAAGGATTAGTTTTCCTGATTTCCACTACCAAATTCATGGTAATTAGGCATCTTAGAACCATAATGTTTCTCATTTCTTCCTTAAGCAATGTGTGTTTCCATCCCAGAGGATGGATGCAAATGTATCTATAGATCAAAACAGTCAGTTAATATTCAGTCAAGTCACCCTTCCCAGTTCACTGCATGCAGAACAACATATTCATAAAAACTATCAGACCATTTTATTGACCGGCTGGAAAAAACCCTATGGAATATGTGGGGCCATGCACTGCTACTGATTTTCAAACAGGAAGAGGGTATGTGGAGGCAGTTGGGGCAGCTCTCAGCACGATTCCAGCTAAAACTCAGAAGCTAACCAGAAAACAAGTAGCTTTTCAAAGACCCACAGACTCCCTGTGTCACAGGTGTGGACAGGATTGCTGGTGGTGAGGACATTGTCTTTCATGAGCTCTGATGGCCACGAATCACAATTCTATGGCACAACAGAATTAGACAAAAGCCCTTGTGCAAACAAAATTATTTCTCTACATACTTAAGGCACAGTACATTAAAGACTTCACAGTAACACAGTTTTAGGGCTTTTTAGCTGAACACTTAGACAATGTTCTTATTTTCCTGTCAGCCTGAATAATTCTGTTCCATTTTTGGAGTCCAAGTGCCACATTCTCACCAGCTTGGTAAAATGATTAAACCATCAGTATAGCTGCACTGATTAACAAATGTTCACAGTCTTCTCCATTCTAAAAAAAATAATAAAAAAAAAAATTTAACAGCACTACCAGATGAAACTTTCTGAAAGCTTATTTGGTGTCACATGTTTTAATGTGTAAAATTTTTAAATATTTCTCCTTCAAATTTTTATAACTGTTTCAGTACAGAGAACATTAATATTTTGGGGCACATTCAGACTAACACTGCAATAACATGTCTGTATTTGAGCAGAAAAGCTTTAAGTTTGTCCTTCACAAAACAGGCAATAAAAATACATATCACAGAATAATAATAGTAAATAAGAATATGTAACACTCACTTGTAATGTAAGACCAGCCTCTATTGCCATTTGCCATTTATTTCTCAGTAAAGAGCCTGTAAGCATATTCCTCACACTATTTCTCTGAAATTCCTAAATTCCAAAATTATATAAAACCCACTTATACGGCTATAAATATTTCCAAGCTATTTGCAATGCAAATCACTTTATTATTGTCTCCTGCCTTTGACACTGCACAGACTTTTTAATGATTTTTTTTTTGGCTACAGGGTAAAGCACTGGTCCAGCATTACTATTTTCTGTCACTGTTAACATGTCAAAAGTCTTTAAAAACACCTCACTGTCAGCCTTTCTGCCACTGTTATCATTTATATTCACTAACACAGCTTTCAAACCTTCTGAAGTCTACAACAACCTACATGATATGTACCACAACTTTTTGCACACAAAACCAATTATTCAGTTGACTCCTGTTATAGTTGGCCTTTTACTGATGTTTATGATCATTACTGATACAAGTTACCAGTTGGCTATGGACTTGCAGCTTTCACAAAGAACATGTCTCTAGTACTTCTACATGTTTCTAAAAAAAACATACTGGGCCAGTCAGTTAAATGAGAAGAGAAAAATCTTTATTTAGGCAAAACTGAGGGAGAAATCCCATGCCTGGCAGAGGGTTGCTGGAAGGAGCTGCCCACATGCTCAGCCCGCAGAAGGGTTTGAGATAAGATCAGATTCCGCAGTTCTTCTGTGAACCAGGTGACACAGCTCTGAAAGTACACACAAATTTTTGGCCCTATTCTGCATGTTATATATGGTATATTTTCTACACATGCAATTAAGTCTGCATAGAGTACAAATAGAGTCATCAAATACACATTTTACAATAATTTTGTAGTGGTAGGAGTGATCACATCAGATAAAAGGTGACTAATAACCTATCTCCATCACCAAAAATATATTTTTTTCATAGAACTGGGAATTTCTGCAAAGAAACTCAAAAGCTGTTGTCTTTGATATTAAATTATATTGCATAGAAATATGTGAGGCAACAAAATATTCAAAAAGAAAAGTTATGGCTTACTAAGCAGAGTAGCATGGCATACCTGCCCAAAGCATAACCTAATGATAAATGTATGCTAATAATTGCAATTATAAAATTTAACAAGATACTTTCTCTTGTAGGAAAGGTTTTTTGTTTCATTTACTATTTCCATATAAGAAGGTACATGAAAGAACAATAGCATTACTGAAACACTAAAACTACAGGACAGTATAAAACAGACATTCTGGGTAAGTATACAGTTCATGTAAACTATTAATATAGGAACTAATAGGAAAATTAATGAGTGCATCTAGTATTTCTTATAGGATATGTTTTTCTTCACACAGCTCAAAGCATATTCTCTACCGGAAAGTAACATTTTTGTTTGCATTCTGTTGTTAATTCACTATCATTGCAGTGTAACACTTAGTTGCTAAGAAATAAAAAACAGTAGTAATCAGCATCATGGTGATAGATATGTTTTATGTATAGAAATGTTTCCCAGTTTCCCAGTAACCCAGTTTCAAACCTTCCATCAGCAATGCACTTTTACAGTAGTTCATAGTGTATTTACATTTTTATGTCATATGAATATTTTAGGATTTCTCTGCAGGTTTTGTAAGAAAGTTGTTTTATTTCTTTATAGACCTTCTGATCATCTGATAACTTTAAAAAATTGCTTTAACCTCCCAAGGTTTCAGAAAAGACCAGCCCTTACTTCACTACTTGTTAGCAAAAAGGAGTATACTCTAATTGTCCTAAGAGTTCATTTATAAACCACAAATCTCATCTGACTATAAAATAGGCTAGTATTGCTTGCAAATATTTGAAAGTTTGTGTTTAACATTTATGGAAACCATTACTATGTACTGCTGATTTCAAAGCCAAAGATGCAGCCGGATCCATGAGACCCCGTGTACCGCTGCAATTTGAGCGTGTTTGTCTCTCTCTACGGCACATGCCTAGTTCCTAAGTTCTGCCTATTAGCAACCACTTTTAGCCCTCATTTAGGTCTGTGCTTAGATCTGCACTTCAGATGTGTGTTTAGCTTAATAATTGAATGTTACAAGAGTTAAAAATACTGTTCATATAAATATTTCAGTTGTTTTTCTTTTGCAAAGAGGCTGAAACAGAAAAAAGGCTCTTTCAATTTCGAATTCTGTTGAAATAAATATCGTGTACAATGTGAAGATATTTTGAATGTTTAGAAGTTGTGCAAGTTAGTATTCACATGTATTAGTGTAGACAACCAATATAAGAAAACAAAAAATATTTACTGGATATGATAAACACCAATGTAAACTTAAGTTGCTTTTAAATGATCAAAGCAGTATTACACAACTTTCAAAAACGAAATCTGAAATTTCAAAATTAAGTTACTTTGTGCTATGCTTTCACAAAAAAGTAACCACCCTCAAGTTCTCTATAAAAACAGCTTGATTAAAAAATATTTTTTCAGTGCATTAATGTTTCCCATTTCATAAACAATAACCAAGTTAAAAATATTTCCTTTCTAATCCAAACATTTCCACCTTTATCATTATTTTATGCAAATAACTGCTAAATACAGTGAAATACAAGACTAACCAGAGAGCAAGGCCATGTTACTACTTGGACTTCGATGTTTACAATGTTCATGAAAGATACATGCTCACTGTGGGACTGCTGGCAAACTAATTTATCCACATAGAGTAGCAGAAATACTATCTTTTTATCAAGCTTGAAGACAAAAAGAAAGAAAATCACTGCTTTCTGTTATAAAGCTGCAGAAGTCTGCCAAGGTTGGCACAAGCAAATTGAGATGAAACAGAGATATTGAAATACAAAGCACCAAACTTTGGTATTGCCTTGGTTATTATAAAGCTAAACCTTGTTCATAATAGCATTACAACTCCTTCCTTTCATACAGTATGAACTTCTTTATATGACCTCCTCTGATACAGTTTTCTATTTTAATTGCTTTAATCAAGCACAGTCTAGGGTTCAAAGCTTAAGCGTCTTTTAATTATAGCAGGTGGTTCAGCGAATATACTGAACCAAATCACGCTTTTAACATTTGCAGAATTTCGGGACAGATTTCCTGAGCAGAGCAAAGGTACTAGGAATTTCATAGCTTCTAGATATTGAAAATAGCAATGTAATGTTCAAATTCAATACTTTTTCTGAACACTAGAAGCCCCGGAGCACAAAGAAGATAAAAGAAAACAAAGTGGAGAGAAGGGGGAAGTGAAAAAAAATGTTTATTCATTCTGTGTCACTGCAGGTGAAAATATAATTTTAAATGTTGCAATTAGTTGTCAAGAAATTCCTTGTTAATTTCATCTACTAAAAATAAAGTTCACCAGGCAAGAAAATCTCTGAATTTGAAAATTTATGGTAGACTTCTAATTTCAATTAATGCTCACTTATAAAGTAAACACATTTTATAAAGTTGATTTTAAAGCATACTATTCAAAGCATTTGATTAAGATCTTAATAAATGCTCAAAAACTTGTAGAGATATCCACTAATTATGATTCTCCCCAGCCCAAGTGCTCTGCTAGATGCATCCCTGTATGGCCAGTCCGATTCCTTGGCCCATAGAGGACAATTCAGTCTTATTTCCTACGAACATCAGTGAAATGCTGATAATAAAGTTACAACTTGCACACACACTTTGTGCTTCTTTCAGTACCATTTTTGTTGCTGAAATAATTAATATGTTGCAGTTTTGAATCAATCTATAATTAATTCAGCTGCTTAATCATTACATCAATGTACAATTAATTCAGTAGCTTAATCATTCATTACCCTCCACCAGTCAGAGTTCAGGCCCTCATCTCACAATTTTTGTATTGTTCAGTTTTAAATATGCCAGACATTGGCTTTGCTAAGATTATTTACACACCTTTAGGTTAAATACCAGCATATATATTTCAAATTAAGAACCATTAAGCTGTCCCATAACTTTGCAAGCTACTTAAATGAAAGACATTCTCTGTCACAAAGAGATTACAATGTAACATATAGAAACAACAGAAGAGGTAAGAAAGCAAACAGTGAAAGTAGTTTAAAACAGAACAATTAACAAGAGTCATATAAAGTCCTTCTCAGCAACTATTACATGTGTAAGCAAAGACTGAAGTAACTCAAGAGGGAAAGACAAGATACCACAAACATGGTGGTCAGAAGCTAGGAAGCAAGGAATGACAAAGGAAGCCAAGGCAAGAACTTGAAAGTTGCTTCACATATCTTTCTTTACACTGCACATATGTAAACAAATACATAGAAAAAATAATTTTAAAAGGGCAGCACAGGAAAATACAGGCTTTCTTTCGTTGACTTTTTTTTTTAATTTTGGGGGGATTCTTTTAGCACTGATAGCACCAAGCCATTCTAGAACACGAACACAGACTGTCCTGAATTAGCAGCTTTACATTCCAAGGTCATTTAACTCTACATTGCTCACTAAAGTATCCAGAATGCAACAGGAAATTCGGTTATATTTCCCTTTTATCTATTGTCCCCTCAGCTTAAAAATCAGTGGAAGAAATAATTTTTAAAAGAGAATTTTTTTTATGTGGGATAATGTCTACAGTAATCACAGAGATTGCTAGTAGCAACAATACAGACTGTAAAAAAATTATATACTTCATTGTTAGTGCTTACTTTCATAAAGTACCACATAATAGTCAATTTGGTATCACAACCAAGCATCCTAATTTTAGTGACTTTTCCAACTCAACACACTCAGAAAGAACACCTGACGTCAGGAACTGCGTTTAAGAGCATAGCTACAGAAGGCTGTACAGAATATTTAGATGTCAGTGTGTGAAAAAAGTAGTCATGCTGTAGACGAACAGGCCTGGGGCATTCATGTCTCTGAATCACTGCCAGGATCAGCAGATCATCACTGTTAGGAGGATGCCACTCTTTCTGCACAGCCCTCAACTATCATTTGACATCACTGTAAGAAGGGCAAGACAGTACAATTAAAAACAATGGATTAAAAGAAGACAAGAATGAAATGCAGTTATTGGACCCAAAGAATGGGGTACCTGTATTTTGTTAAAGAATTTTGCCACACATTTTATGATCAACTTTTAATTGCCTCAGATTGTTTGCTCTGGTAGCATACACAGGATTTATTACATATTAAAGATATCACTCTACAATAGCATAAAGTAACCAAAAAGACAAAACCGTTACACGACCAGGAATGGGAAGGTTATTTAAATACTAACTATATCAGAGGCTGAGCTGAAAAAGCTATTGCCACTTTAAGTAGTGAAGTGTTTGAATTGCCCTGCAGGGCTGGAGTGCTATAAGGAGCAGCTGGGGCAGGGGGGGTGTGGGGTTTTTTTATTATTGTTAAATCTTAATGTAAGATTACATAGTTTTCCAGAGCCAAGGCACTGAAGATTTCTTTTAAATAAATGCTACTGAAAGCTGGTTGTAATTAGACTGGTTTGCACATTAGAGCATATAATAAATTCTTACCTTTAGCTAAGCACACAAGCTTATTTACCTGAATGAGGCAAAACTTGGCTTAAAACTGAGAACCTTAATAAACCTGACAATAGATTCTGCTGTTCTATCAATTGCACATGTATGATTACTATCCACATGAATCAAATCAAGCATCAGCTAGCATGAAACTACATTCAGGTTTAATATAAAAAAATCCAGACAGGTACAACATACAAAGTTTTAAAAATATTTTTTTGTATAATATGAATTTGCAATTTCTGATAATGCCAACACAGTGCTTATCTGAACTAAACAGAAGGACAATGTGTGTCTATCTAAGGAGCTATAAAACTAATGAATTGTAACATGATAATATTATTGGTAAAGACAATCAATAGCAAATCATTGTGAATGCAATTTTATGTTTGTTTAGGAACAATTTACATGCTGATTTTTTTGAGGCAGCAAACTTACTGTAATGATATTGATTTCTTACATATTTTCTCCTACCAATACAAAACTAATTAACACATAAGCTTCTTAACCTATTAGCTACTCTTACTCAAAGTTTACATATTGTTTAAGTACCTAGAAAAATCCTTTCGGTTTTGTTGAGTTCTCTTACCTGAAAAGTATAAAACCGGGTCCCATTAGGAGGATGCACTTTAGGAGAGGCAGAGACAGTGTTCATATCCAAGAATATCATTTCTGGTCACACACACAATACAATCCACAGAGAGCTACAGATGCAGAGTAGAGTGCTAAGCTCAGAGATAAATCCTTTCATACATTTAGGGAGGCAATCGTACAAAATGCAGTCTGCCCCATCCGTTCAGACGTATAGTGACAGCGCTTTGAATTCCCCACTCCTACATCTGTGAGCTAAACTGTAAGGTCGTCACTCCCTGACCTCTAGCTCAGCTAGCCCTTCAAAATATGCACAATGAATAAAAATTAGAAATGCCGAAGAAAGGAGAGCTAGAACCTACAGCACATGGAGCTTGTGCAGAATCTGGCAATGCTTTGGACCTGCCCATCTGTTCTCAGTGATAATCACCTCCCTCCACCACAGCCTTGCAAAGTGATTATGCTAAGCATCCCAGTTAACCAATAACACACAGTTCCATTTCAAGCAAGCGTGCACAGTGAAAAACAGAGGACCTCTTCTGACTAACTTGAAGCATGCCTTGTGTTCAGTTTATAGCTGTATTTGATAACAATGATAATTTTATCATTTCAGTTGCTGACAGCTATGTTAACACACACCAACTTGCTTTAAATAACATGAAGGTGTTTTTTTTGTTTTGACTGCCTTGTCTAGATAAAAGCAACAGTGTATTACTCTCCAAATTAATATTTTTTATATTCCGTAATTTTTTTTGTGCTACTACAGACTGCAAATAGTGGGAAATAAATATTTGTGAGACTGTTTAGAGAGCTACAGTCAGTTTAAGTATAATACACATTATAAGCCTCTCTTTTCTCATTCTTTTCTAATTCTTTTTTCTCATCTTCAGTCTGAATCTCTCTTTAGGAAAGGTTTACCTAACATTACTAAGTATAAGGTTGAAATTTTATTCTGAACCTTACTGTGCTTCACAAAGCTATAGACCTACAGCTTAGCTCATTAGCTGTACACAATATCTTTTTTAAAAGTTATTTTTTAAGGTCAATAATACTTGTGAACACCTGCATCGAACATCCAAAAAGCATTCATTGCATTTTTTCTTCACATGCAGATCACTTGAACTACATGAAGACATTAAAGAAAGTAATATTCAAAGAACTTGACACCTTTTAGCAACAAAAAATAAGTGTTCCATCTACAAAAATTCAAAAGTAGTGTTTCAGTAAAGGGTAAAAAATGTAAAGTGGTTGGAAAACTAACTTTACACGTTCTGTCAAGCACTCTGAATTTTATTCATAAGGTTTAAAAGAGAGACAGAGAAACCACTTAAGAAATGGTACTTTCAAAATGAAACTTGTCAAAAATCTAAAAGCCTGGTGAGTTGCCAGGCTGCCTCTGTTTTTTATGCTGTTTTATCTTAATGCTTTTAGCAACTGAAGATAATACAGCTAAAGTAAAATGACTACGAAAGGAGTTGGGATAGATGCAGAGATGTCTGTCCGTCTAAATGTGTATGCCAGTGTGGCACATACCACAATAATCATATTTTGTAAGCCAAAGAGAAAAAATCCTCTTAGATCCTAGTCGTGTCTAACAATTTCTTATGATTAGCACGATATTGCTTCTATAACATTTACTGAATCAAAGCAAAACTACTGTCTGGAACATTTTCTTGAGACCTAGATTTCAGATTACAGATTATTCTCCCCTCTTTGAGTTCTCTTCCAGAAGACCTAGATGGTGGTATTAGCAAAGGGGCCCCTCAACTCATCAAAGGAAAGATATCAGATTGTTGGTAATTTGAATATACAACCTTTTATTCTGAGCTGATACTTTCTTCTTTATAATCTACCTACCAAACATGTGCTATTTCCCCGCAGTGCAATGAATAAAGTTTCTTTTATGTACACTTAAGGTCGTTTGCCCTGAAAGATGATGGAAATTTACCTTTTAGTCTCCTCAACAAATGCATAGTTTGAAGAATTCATGTGCAAAATCCCACGTACATTTCTCCAATAGACAATTACTTGCACTGCTAAATAACTGTACCTATTATGTTGAACTTCTCTTGCTTCAATTTTCACAATTCTTTAATCCTCGTTTCTACCAGAGATATAAGAAAATGAGTTCATCTTCCCATATTGGCATTTGCTAAACCTTAAGCTAGTTCATTCCTAAAAAAATATTGTCAACATCTTTAAGAAATGGTCCATACCAAAGTTAAACATAACTGCTCTAGTGACAGTCTCAATAATGCCCTCCATGATCATAACACCATTGCTGTATTTTGACTTGCTAGTTCCCTATGTGTTCCTCAAGTACTGCACATCTAGCTGCAGCCTTTGACTGGGAGCTCTTACTGGGATCACTGTCTGCCATGACTTATTATTGCCCGTTATTTTGAAAAAATTACTGCTTTTCAAAATACTGCTCCCGCTCTTTTATCTGTTGTTTTGGCTTTCCTACTCAGGTGAAGAAATTTGCATTGAAAAAAACCACCAACAACAATAATAACAAAAAAAACCAACAACACCCCCTCTTCCTGCATTTAAGTTCGAATAAACACATCTCCCTAGCTAATCAGTATAGATCTGGAGAGAAGGCATGGCATTAGAACTGTTGTTCTATCTCTCCACTAACTTTTACCTCATGTGAAAATGCCCCCAGTAATGACTATAAATTTTCTTTTAGCTCACTGTGAAACAGGCCAACACCATGTTCTTGCAGGACCCTCATGGAATCAGAACATAATTTCAATGTAACACTTAAACAGCTTGAAAACATTTGCGTAAAGCAGTGTTTTTCCAAAAAACATGAAACCAACCTCCTCTAGGAATCAGTCAGAGTATAGGTAAATTCAGTAAAGTATGAACTGATGCGTGGCAGAATGCGTGTTCACAATTACAGAGAGAGACAGTTGCATTTCAGAAAAGCCAGCAGCCCAAAAGCTGGCATTCAGCAATCTCCTCAGAACAAGGAGCTGAATGCCAGGTCTCCCATGTCTAACTGAATGCCACAACCACTAAGCTGGGTATCAAGCAACACAGCCTGAAAGCAAGCAGAAAGTGGAACAGAATAAAAGAAACTGAACAGACCCAACAGGACAAACGGAGAAGCAGACCTACAGAGCATGACTACAGCTCAGTGGTAGAAGTGCTCAAAAAGGATGTAGTACCAATTCAAATACTTGCTTCAGTGAGTCTTCCAATGAATGATTTAATTACCCCATGAAGTGAAAGAGTTGTAGTGGAGGAAAAAAAGTCTGTATGAAAAGAAAATAAATCCTACATGTTTAAAAGTATGAGATGTGGCAATGCTCCGGAGATGGCTTTATTTCCAATTACTTTTGAATGTATGAGTTACCAAGCTCTGAATCTATATTATGTGTGTTACATTGACTTTGCATTTTAAATAGATAACCCTCTCCAAAACTTTCAGTGTGGTATAATTTTTGAAAAAACTCATGGGTTTTTTGATGAGTGGCCTACTATTTTTTATAGTAGATACAAAAATGTATATATATGTTGATATATGTAGATATGTAGAGAGATATATATGTATTAAAAAACCAGTAAGTTACCCAACGAAAAAGAAGGAATATATATATATATAAGACGATTATGTGAAGTACTTTGAAAATTCAGGGACACTAATACAAAAACTTGTATCTCTGACTGCAGAGACAAGATGCACTTTTTTAAATTGACAAACACACTTAGCTTTTTAATATGCTAGTGCTTGTGTGATATAGTTTCTCTTCAGAATATGTAGTGCAATAGAAAAGCAGATGTTTTGAGTTAAGATTTAAATCACCAGCTCTTATTAAATTAGGTGCGTAATTATCCAGAAACACGGACTTTATATCACATGCTGTTCTCATTTCTGTCTCTGTCAGGAAAAACCATGTTAAAGAAACATGCCTTCCTCCAGGAGCAATGAGTGTGTGATTTTCAGAATATTAGAGTGCTTTCATATTAAACCTAGACCACATCACTTTTACTTCACAGGCTCACAGAAATCCTACTAAGCTTCCAAAATCTACAATACTGTACTTGAATTGATGTTTCTTTAATATCTGCTGTTGTGGACATCAATATAGAGGGAGTATCATATGATATATTACTCATCTGGCTAAAATTCCCTGAATTTGCTTTAAACTGAAAACTGTTGATGTTTGAAGAGTTCAGATCTCCAACTATTAATGGCTGAAATGATGTTAAACCTTTACCACAGTTCAGAAAAAAAGACATTCAAATTGCATATCAAATTGCAATGAATATCTTCATAAAGTCACACATCACATCCAATTGTTCTCCATATCCAAATTAATTTACAATTCCTTTTAGCTCATTTAATGAAGTTCTACACCAGAAGTATTTCCATTTTTTCCATCAAAAAAAGCAACACAAAAACATATTAACTGGCAAATGAATATATTTTAAAGAATGTATAAAACTAATACATACCAAGTGTCAGAAACTAACCTTTCCCAGCTGGTATAGCTCCCAGAAGGCAAAGTGGGAGGGAGAATTAAGGAAAATGAAACATAGTACAACGAAGTTTTTGCTCCCTTTCAGCCTTCTGGTACAAACAGAAAAACCTTTTAGCATGGAAGAATTGTAGAAATAGATCAGCTTATCTTATTGATAAGTAAAGCCTGTTATTCATTCTGTTTCTGTAATTAAGAGCTGATTATCAACATTTTCCATCATTGTTCTTTGTTGCTTTGTATCTTGAATATACAAATACCAATGCTTGTACAGGGAATCATGTCTTACAAGAGTAAGTGCTGGTACCAAGTCAGTATGCACTTATAAGCCCTATTTTAACCTCAGACATAAGCATTTGTGTAACCTATGAAGGCAAGTACATGGCAGAACAGATGTCTTCTGTTAGCTGTATAAACCATATGTCAGCAATAGTAAAGGATAAAACATGTCCCAACAGGTGTATTCTGTACAATGGCTTCCCTTTCAACCACAAGAACAATGACTGAAGCTTTCAGAGGAAATGCAGAAATTAATGTAATTCCTTTTTGAAGTACCCTTGCTTTTTTGTATATACTGGGACATTTTACCAAGTATTGCAATTATTTTGAAAAAACAAAGTCAACATCAACTAATCAACTTCAAACTTTCGTAACCACTTCTCTCTTAAATGGCAAACTTCAGAATTCATTTTTCTAATGCTAACTATCTCTATGCTATAAAAGGTCAATAAAATTAAAATCACTGATTCAACATCTAAGTGAGTTTATGAATACAGGAACTAATCCAGAATACATTTTCTACAACCTATCAAGTATGCAGTCCATAATCAACAATCATCAAATGCAACCACAACACAAATAAGTCCAAAAGACAATGCTTGATTTTGCAATTTGTTTGCGTGGGTAGAAGCAAAATTTCTCTTCCTTTTATACGTTCTGGACAGGCAATTGTTGACCACAGCTAGGACTTTTGTGCAGCAGTGGCCTACAAGATTCTGGTCATCACAGGTGTGAGAAATTAATTCTCACACTCTCAAGACTTACTGATTAAATAGTTCTATATCTGACTCCCTTTCTGCATGGTTCAACAAAGCTGGGATGAAATATCCAAAGTATCATTCTGTTTTTCCTGAAACACTTCACCTTCTCAGCACTGGATCTATGTTTCCTCTATGTAACTTGACCATCAGTAAATCAATATTGTACACAGAAGCTTATTAGGTAACTGAAATGAACCTCATATAAACACTGTTTTTATCTATTTTTAAGTTAGGTATTGATGACAGTGACTCACTGAGTGAATCTAAAAAAGAAACTGAATTAAAACATAATGCTTGAATATAGAGAAGTGTTCTGGACATTGAGCATAATGTGAGAGTTAAAGGAGGAAAGGATGGCAGAGTTGGGAGAATGTGTAATGAAACAGAACAACAAAAAATTGAGGGAAGATTTCTCTCTGTTCCTCTAACTTGTATCTTACCTGATTTGTAAAGATACATACTTTTCTCTACAACTGTTGGGCTTCAACTGCCAAAAGCACAGATACTAAACTATATTTAGTACACAACCTGTGTCCTCTGCCATTCACTTTTGATGCCAGGAATGACTGCATTTCTGGTTTGTGGCATAACTACATATTTCATGAAAAAGTCTAGAGGCTCTTCGGAATTAAAGATACTTTTTAATGTAGAATCATAGCACTGACTGCATTTGTAAGTATTTTTAATAAAATTCCAGCCAAATCTAACATTAACTCTTGACGAGTCAAGACCAAAACCTCCAAAATAATGTGATCCCAGATGGTAGCAAAGAAATAATGAAAACAGTCAGCTTGTTATTTCACCCTGCATTATATCACTTAGGTATCACTTTCGTTATTTACATCCTTTGAAGTTGTTTATATTGTAACATTATACACAGTGGTATCACTGTACTTGGGAAAATAAAAGTCGTTTCTTACCAGTAAATGTAGAATCTAAATCACGTAAATTACTGCAAAGGATCACAGTACATTAAGGATGAGAGAAATTATGAAAGAACGTAAGAGATGATTATCATTGATAATACATTACCTAAGTATCATCCTCAGCAGAGAGGCTTTTTCATTTTAAGTGAACATCTTACATTATGTGCCTCATCATGAGGTTAAAAATAGGGTAAGGGCCTATGATGGAAAACAAAAGAACATACAAATTTGAGATAATGTGTTCAAGCACTACAACTTAGCACAGCTCACTATGAATAGATATCCTCTTTAACCTGCCTCTCCTTCTTAAAAAAATATTTTTTCTTCCTAACGGTACTATTTTATTCATTTTCATTCTATGCATTTATTTTATACTGATTCTGCAGTCCTTACATACACTGAGAAGTATTCTGTTCCACAAGTAGTAAACTATTAATGAAAATGAGTAGCAGAATTATAGCTAGAAGATAAAGGCTCTCAGGAAAGGTTGTGCCAAGGCAATTGTCTTCGTCATTTATTTCTATTTCTGCTCCATCTGGCAAACATCTTTCATCTTAATGAGTGATGCAAGTTGCTAAACGGGTCCTTTGAGTAAGAACTTAAAGACTTGAATCAAAAGCTAAAATTCACAACTGATTAGTCCCATACTTTACACGGGAACTGGGAATACTCACTTGAGTGAGTATATCAGTAGGCCTTTGCAAAAGGAGGTCTGTTTGTTTTCTTTCTCGATTAAAATTTCATAGTTTTTCCAGAGTGTCAGTGAACATATTTCCAAATTAAATGAACATAAACTGGAGAAACACGAATAACCAGAATAAAACCATAAAACTGCATAATCATGCCTTCTTTCACATTGTGCAAGAATTGAAATATTACTGATATTCTAATAAAATTCTCAGAAGTAGAGTTACCCTAGTAGCTTTTCAGTCCTGAAGCTAACTATAGCAATGATTCTGAGTGGGATTACAACCCTTGGAATTGGAATCTGCTAAAGGACTGTTAAAGGGAACAATATTTACAGTCATACTTCCAAAAGCAGTAATTAATTTGGTTGTTTAATTGAAGACATCTTCATCTAATTTTCAAGGATGCTCAGTCTTTGAATAGCCTCTCTAAGTCGCTTCAGCCCTGCTGATGCTGTTACATGATGCTGATGCCATTTTGAGCATCAGGTCTCACTGTTGTACACATAACAGGCCAGGTACTTGGAGTGACTGAGCTAATTTGAAAATGTCAGACCTGTTGCTCCAACTCTATTCACAAAATGTAGTCTGCTACAGATGATGCAAAATTCCCATTTATAGCTAAAGACAAGCAATCAAACCTTCTAACACTTTTTTTCTTTAAGTACATACCACAAATCAGTAATAACATATTAGCTTGAAAAGACTTCCAAGACTTTGCTATAGTGCACATCTCTTCACTGTCACACATACAGCCTTATAAAGGTAAGTGGTCATGGTAGAAAACAGAAACAGTGTCTCTTCTAAAAATGTATCCTGTTTCTTCTGCACTTGTCCTTAACCTCTTGATGCCATTTTCCTTTTCAAAAGTGCAGTGGGAGTGTTTGTGTACTGATACTGTCTAAAATCATCTTTCCAACACAAAAAATATATGGGATTATAAAACAAAACAGTCAATACTGTCCTGAGGGCAAATGGCTGTTCCAGCTCTTGACTCAGCAGACTTTCTTTTCCCCTTACAAGGGGAACTATCCAGCAACTGCATACCTATTAAGTAGAAGCAAATGTTGCATTTTTCTGGGAAGAAAATTATGATATACAAATGCAGTTGAAAGATACTTTTCCAGTGCTAGGAAACGTAAATTCAAATAAAACTAATTTTTTTTTTTTATTTTTATTTCCTTCGTAATTCAGACTTGGGCAATCATAGAATATGCTGTGCTTGTTAATGCCGATTTAATGTTGATTTTCAATTATCCTATTTATTTTCTGAAAATTCTGAAAGAAAAGTTAAAAGTCAACAATATAAAACAACACTTTCCTAACTTTTAGGCTGACTAGCTTCAAACATGCTAAATCCCGAAAAAGGACTTTCTATGTCTTAATCTTCACAATAGCCACCTTTATTCTTTATTAAACATGTTTTGAAATAAAAATGAGGATAGGATATTAAGTAAGTAAGACAGTATTTATAGGACATAGGAAAAATAAAAGTGTTTTTTATTTCCTTTCTGCATTCAGTCTGGATGACATATAAAGGGAAAAAAAATTTCCCTTCAATATTCATCATGCAAGTGACTAAGCAGCATTATTCACGATTTATCTTGCCATACATCTAAAAAGTGCCATAAACTTATAAGCAGTGTAATATATATGTTCTTAACATTCTTATGTCTTAATCTATATCTCTAGCTAGAAAATTGAGATGAAGGTGGATCGATAATTAACAAATGTGTGTGCCAATATTAACTGAAGAAAGAACTGTCGTTATTAAAGATCACGATCTAGAAACGTACACTTGGACTGGATGGTCAGGAAAAATAGCTACTTGACAAAAGCATACAAACGTAGTCAAACCTAAATTAAACACTGGGATACAGACACAGTACTGCTCTCATCTTTAAACAACATCTTGTCCCTTCTGCACAGTAGCAGATGACTACTGCCTCATGTTCTGCACTCACAGCTCATTTTGAAAATGCTGAGAGCTTAGTGGTAAGTCTATAAAGATGTTAGATCAAAAGAAGAGCATTATTCATGGACAGAGAGCCTCAGGTGGAGTGATACCAGGTGGGAAGCTGAGAATTCTGTGGCTGCTATTGAGCAAGGACTACATCCCCACACTGAAAGCTCCTCGCCAATGTATATAAGGTAGCTTTTCCATTTCTTTCTTTCAAGAAAGCAATGGCAGGAATGAACACCAGCGTCTTCTGGTGGGCTTTATTTGCAGCGTAAGCACCAGCGCCTCTGTGTGTTAACACAGGCTCCCTTTAAAGTCAGTAAAGACACGCACTTTCAAGGGGCACTGCTTCTGACCTATTTTAGATGTCTATTTTAGTTTGAGATGAATCACACCACAGAGGTGGGAGGCAGTAAAGACAGAAATGCCTACACTGTAGATGTCTGAAGTTAGGTGCAGTGAATCCTACCCTGGGAGCCTGAACTGAATGTTAAACAAATCATCAAAATATGACAAGAAAATATTATAATCAAGGACAAAAAACCCCACCACTGATTTAAGTACACCTGAGGGAAATTTACTATTAGAAATAACTATTCCTACAACTATGTGAAACAAAAACAAAACCACACAAACCTGAAAATGGCTTTTCGTACTTTCCTAAAACAAATGATGTGAAAAGCAACATCCACAGCAACAAATTCACAGCCACATCCAGATTCAGTCTGCTGTTATAATCATCACATGCAAGATTAACATCCCAGACTAAGATACAGAAAATTATGGCGCACGGTAAAATTAACTGCAAAATTACTCACATTTTATAAAAGGAGATATTGTGACACAAACAAATTAAATCACATCAACAAGGTTAAATAACATAGCAACCTCAGGCCAGACAGTTCCTAATTCTTGGTACCATACCTGTGCTTATTTCATGTTCACTGCAGCATGAACATGTCTCTTATGTACATTAAATGGATACAACACACATTTATTACGATTCAAAGCTCAGAATTTTGTTTAGAATTTCATATAGTATCAAGCAGCTTTAATTTTTGTTAAGTGTCAAGTAGTGGCAGTGTTAATTAATATGTTCTTAAGGTGGCATAGGAAATCCTTAAAAATTGTGGAGCACCAGATATATAATGAACTTAAGATGTATATAAAATATATGCACCTATGGCTAATAGAACAGTAAAATCAGAGTATTTGTCATGTAGAAAATTTTCCTAATTGAAGTGCATTAGGAAGAATTTTCATGTGGAAAAAAAAAATGGCATAAGCCAACCACAGATTTAGACTGCATTATCCATACAAAAGTTTAATCCTTTCCTGAGTCTGACATAGTACGTATTCTCAGCAGTACCTTATGGGAAAGACACCCATAGAAATATTATACACAGAATACCATTTGTTTGACTTCATCAGTTTTAAATTTTTTATCTTTCAACTTCATCCACTGGCCTCTACTCCATTAAGAAAATAAATAGATACATTTGGTGCAGCTCCTCTATAGCACTTACATTTTATATAAATAGGTCCTGGTTTATTTCTCCTTTAACCAATCAGTGCTAATCCTGACACCCTCTCTTCACTTAAAAATTCTTTCTTACCCCTAATCATTTTCACTATCTGTCTCTATATCTCCAGATAGCAGCTTACCATGACAGAATACATCTTGCTCCTTCACTGCACATCCAGATGGAAATCAGAAGGAAACATTTTATCTTACTCCTACTTCCATTCATTTACCAAGACTCCAAACCTTCTAGCTGGTGCATGGAAAATGGCACTGAAATTGCAGTTTACTGTGGTTTGCTAAGATTGAACAACATTACATCTCAGAATAAACAGGTGGCATATGAACCAATTTAGACAAGCACAAATACAAATTGTAACTCAAAGCTTTCGGACACTGACCAAGAAAGATTTCACTAAATGGCAGAACGGTTTTCAACATTTGCACTTTCTGTTTAACTGAAAAAAATAAGATGACCATGGGCATGATTTGACAGACAAGCAAGATAGAACAGTTGGGAAAACAAAACACAGATGAGTCAACAATTTAAATAAAACTTGTGATTTTATTTTTTAAAAATTTCAAATGACTCATTCATGATTATCTCCCCATAATTTTCCATTACATACACTCCGCCTCATAATATCTGAACAGATGAACTGGGTTTCTGTTCAAGCTAAACAAGGTATTTTATTACTTCATATGTCTTTGAACTGTTCACATATTGAATTAACCAGTGAACTCTTAATTTGCTTTACAAGAACCTTGAAAAAAATCTTCCTAATTTCTGAAATTTCATTTTTGCAGTTAATGAATCTAAAAGGTAAAATGGTAAACAGTTATTCGAGAAAAAAATGTCCGTCGTGGAATGCTGAATGCTCTAGTTAAATTAAAAATGGCATGTTATATCAAGCACTGTGGTTAAAAATCATCCCTTTCCATGAGGGCTAAACATAAGCTTTTACTTTTACCGATAACTTTCAAAAAGCAGAAATCTGTTTCATGGATACCCTTTTACAGACTCTTTTTCAGCTCTGTTGTTTCTAGTTTCAGTTTAGACAAAGATCATCCTCCTAAGCAATCCCATCCCAAACATTCACTTTTACTGCCCATCTCTGGAGTTGCTAATCTGAGTTGCTGGAGACATTAAGGGGGCAAGAAAGAGGCAGGCATAACCTGTCAAAGCTAAAACAGAAGAGGTAGCAGAGTTGGCATGGAGGCTGTGACACCATTAGAGGGGAAAGGAAAGCTGTATTTATAGGAGTAAACTAAAAGTGCTTGGGAAAGTTCCCAGTCGTTGTGGCCAACTGGCACAGAAGAGTACACCAATATGCTAGTCGACACTGAATTGTCCAAAGAGGCTGCATGCAAACTGCTTACTGGGAATAGTCCCTGCAACAGTCCTATTCCCACACCATACTAGCAATTGTCTGGAAAAAGCGTAAATTAGTGTGAATGAAAAGTGTGCCAGGGTCTGGGCCAATAGATAACTACTACAGATGATTGTGTTCGACCATCTAGGAACATTTCCCAGTACTGTTTGATTTACTAGCATATAAACATGCCAAGCCTTTCCAGAAGGTTTAAAGTTATAGCACATAATAAAAGATTTCATGCATTTCCAGTCTTGCTGTTGAAAATTATTTGGAGTTTAGGTTCATATTTAAAGATAGGATATGAATGATTAATATTAATCAACTATTTCTAAAATTTCAGTGAAGATAAACCATACTGGATGCCGTGCAGTAGTTGCATTTTTGACTGAAGAATATGACATTGTAACTGGGGGAGAATGCAGACTGGTACCACATAGATGATGGATACCTTTAATTCATTTCACTCAGTTATCCCTAGCTGTTGATGTAAACCAGCATGTGCTCTGCCTGTATTGTCTATAGAAGATCATTGACTCCTGGCAGCTGTGCTGCCAAGTCTTCAAGGCTCTTTATATGCAAGTCATCTAGAACAAACTTGGCACAAGTTATATTATCTAGACATATTGCAATCATATTTCCTGAATACAGAGTGCACATAGTCTGAAATAAAGTCTGAGAGAATGGGGAAACATAAGTTGTCAAAATTTTACCGGTTTTGATATGCTTATCCATGTAGAATATTTGGAAGAATCTCCACAGTTAATAATGAAACAGCACATGAAAGGTGACTCAAGATTCAGGCCCGAGTTTACCACAAGCAGCAAACAAGGAGAAACACACACAGAAATCTCAAATGAAAGCACAAAGCACATAATGTGTACAGCACAGTTAAAGAATACTTTGAGAAACATAACAGAAATACTAAAAATGCAAAGGGACAAAACCTAACAGACGGGCAGGAGAAAAAAACAAACCAAAACAATACAATGCAAGTTACATGGGAGCTGTCAAGAGCATAGAAAATATCTTGTATTTCAAGGAAATACTTAGAAACTAATATATCCTACTGTGGTGGGTTGACCCTGGCTGGATGCCAGGTGCCCACCAAAGCCATTCTATCACTCCCCCCCCTCAGCTGGACAGGGCAGAGAAAATATAACAAAGAGCTTGTGGGTCAAGATAAGGATAGGAGAGATCACTCACCAATTAGCGTCACGGGCAAAACAGACTCAGCTTGGGGAAAATTAACTCAATTTATTACAAATCAACCAGAGTAGGGTAATGAGAAATAAAACCAAATCTCAGAACACCTTCCCTCCACCCCTCCCTTCTTCCCGGGCACAACTTCACTCTTGGATTCTCTACCAACCCCCCAGCAGCACAGGGGGACGGGGATGGGGTTTACGGTCAGTTCATCACACGTTATTTTCTGCCGCTTCATCCTCCTCAGGGGGAGGACTCATCACACTCTTCCCCTGCTCCAGCGTGGGGTCCCTCCCACGGGAGACAGTCCTCCACAAACTTCTCCAACGTGGGTCCTTCCCACGGGCTGCAGTTCTTCACGAACTGCTCCAGCATGGGTCCTTTCCACGGCATGCAGTCCTTCAGGAGCACACTGCTCCAGTGTGGGTCCCCCACAGGGTCACAAGTCCTGCCAGAAAACCTGCTCCGTGGGCTCCTCTCCACAGATCCACAGGTCCTGCCAGGAGCCTGCTCCAGTGCAGGGTTCCCACGGGGTCACAGCCTCCTTTGGGAACCCACCTGCTCCGGCGTGGGGTCCTCCCCGGGCTGCAGGTGGAGATCTGCTCCACCATGGACCTTCCTGGGCTGCAGGGGGACAGCCTGCCTCACCGTGGTCTTCGCCACAGGCTGCAGGGGAATCTCTGCTCCGGTGCCTGGAGCACCTCCTCCCCCTCCTTCTGCACTGACCTGGGTGTCTGCAGGGTTGTTTCTCTTACATGTTCTCACTCCTCTCTCCGGCTGCCATTTTCCGTCTGTCCCAACTTCTTTTCCCTTCTTAAAAATGTTATCACAGAGGCGTTACCACTATCGCTGATTGGCTCGGCCTTGGCCGGTGGCGGGTCCGTCTTAGAGCCGGCTGGTATTGGCTCTCTCGAACACAGGGGAAGCTTCCAGCAGCTTCTTACAGAAGCCACCCCTGTAACCCCCCCAGCTACCAAAACCTTGCCACACAAAGCCAATACACCTACTGTCATGGTTTAACCCCAGCCAGCAACTAAACACCATGCAGCTGCTCACTCACTCCCCCGCACCCAGTGGGATGGGGGAGAAAATCAGGAAAAGAAGCAAAACCCGTGGGTTGAGATAAGAACGGTTTAATAGAACAGAAGAAACTAATAATGATAATGATAACACTAATAAAATGACAACAGTAATAATGAAAGGATTGGAATGTACAAATGATGCGCAGTGCAATTGCTCACCACCCGCCGACCGACACCCAGCTAGTCCCCCAGCGGCGATTCCCCGTCCCCACTTCCCAGTTCCTATACTAGATGGGACGTCCCATGGTATGGAATACCCCGTTGGCCAGTTTGGGTCAGGTGCGCTGGCTGTGTCCTGTGCCAACTTCTTGTGCCCCTCCAGCTTTCTTGCTGGCTGAGCATGAGAAGCTGAAAAATCCTTGACTTTAGTCTAAACACTACTGAGCAACAACTGAAAACATCAGTGTTCTCAACATTCTTCGCATACTGAACTCAAAACATAGCACCGTACCAGCTACTAGGAAGACAGTTAACTCTATCCCAGCTGAAACCAGGACACCTACTAATCTTCAGAAATGAGAAGATAAAGCAGGAAAGGATACAAATTAAAAAGATAATAGAAGATTGTTTCCTTTTAAAGGGAAACCCTGTTTGCAAAGAACCCACAAGAAAAGCCAAATGTAAAAAGATGCAAAAACAACCATTGCACAAGGTTTACGTGTGTCTTGTAATCAGATGTCAGAACTCAGGTGAATACAGTTAATTATACAGAAATAGCATTGGCCAAAGGAAGTATATATCTTAAAAGTATCTAGAAGTTAGATGTAAGTTTCAGTCCTAGAATAAGAGAACAGTAGTTCAGTGTAGAAAATAACTGATCTTGGAGAATGTTCCACTTCTGTAATGTAAATTACACATAATTTATACAACAGTGTGCATGGTCTAGCCAAGAGGGATCATGTCATAAGCAGACATTCCTAGAAAAGCATAAATCTTAGCAATATTAAAAGACTATGACATAAACTGTTGAAACATGAGAAGAACATGCTAAAAATGAAAAAGGAAAAAAAAAAGTTGAAAACTATTGCACAATAATTGCATAAGGTACTAAAGAAATGGCTGAAAAATGTGCCAGTGGAAGACAGCATTTGGATCCTGTAATAGCCAAGCCAAAGAGCAACATAGCAGATTTGTTGGCTGCTGGTGGTGGTGTTTTGTTTTATTTTTAAGGTGTTGGGCTCTGCTTTAAAACATTTGACCTTACTCTTAAGGAATGAGAGTTTTCTTGAAATAGAGGAGCAGAATTACTAGATGTGATCAGAACTTTTCACATCTTTTCTCAGGCCTATTCAGGGCATCCTTTGACAACTACTAATTCTTTTTGAATATGTTTGGGACAAGAAATGGCACTTTTTTTGCAACATCCTGGACAGTAGAAATAGCCCTGAAGAAACAAAAGTCTATCTCAATCCTTGGGAGATACCTGCAGGAGGAAACAAATGTACATATGAACCACAATGTAACGTCTGAATTCCAAGTTTTGCTATCCTCTTCCATAAAAGATTAAATATAGAATCATAGAATCATTTAGGTTGAAAAAGACCCTTAAGATCATTGAGTCCAACCATTAACCTAACACTGCCAAGTCCACCATTAAATCATGTCCCTAAAGGCCACGTCTACATGTCTTTTAAATACCTCCAGGGGTGGTGACTCAGCCACTTCCCTGGGCAACCTGTTCCAAGGCTTGACAACCCTTTCGGTGAAGAAATCTTTCCTAATATCCAATCTAAACCTCCCCTGGCGCAACTTGAGGCTGTTTCCTCTTATCCTATTGCTTGTTACTTGGGAAAAGAGACTGACCCTCACCTCACTACAACCTCCTTTCAGGTAGTTGTAGAGAGCGATAAGGTCTCCCCCCAGCCTCCTTTTCTCCAGGCTAAACAACCCCAGGTCCCTCAGCTGCTCCTCATAAGACTTGTGCTCTAGACCTTTCTCCAGCTTCATTGCCCTTCTTTGAACACGCTCCAGCACCTCAATGTCTTTCTTGTAGTGAGGGGCCCAAAACTGAACACATATTCGAGGTGTGGCCTCACCAGTGCCAAGTACAGGGGGACGATCCCTTCCCTAGTCCTGCTGGCCACACTATTTCTGATACAGGCCAGGATGCTATTGGCCTTCTTGGCCACCCGGGCACACTGCTGGCTCATATTCAGCCGGCTGTTGACCAATACTCCCAGGTCCTTTTCTGCCGGGCAGCTTTCCAGCCACTCTTCCCCAAGCCTGTAGCGTTGCATGGGGTTGTTGTGACCCAAGTCCAGGACCTGGCACTGAGCCTCGTTGAACCTCATACAATTGGCCTCCACCCGTTGATCCTGCCTGTCCATGTTTTCCTTCCCATAATTTTTATCCTTTTATGTATTCTAGTCTAAGCATTAAATCCATGTGGTATGGAGGTGTTTCTTATCTTGAGGAAATAAGGAAGCAGAAGTTCCATCGTACTTTTAGGTTGGCTTGTTTTCCTGATTTGGCAGGACTGATCTTCATGAAAAGTTTCTAAATTGAATATATTTCCAGACTTCTTTTAAATTTCCTAAAATTCAGCATAATGAACTACTCTGGACAATGACACTCTTTGTGATCTGATATCTTTTATTTTCTCCCGACAGGGTTTTAAAAATATTTTCGACATTTTGATGTTGCTCTCTGAATAAGAAGGTATTCAACTGCTTAAGACCTGGCCTTACAATTAACTTAGTCTTGCTAACACCTACCCAGGAAAAACTGTATTTCTCTATATTGCCATTGCATCCCAGTGATTCAAAGTCTCATTTCTTTTGTGCAACTTGAGATGAGGTTGTTTTTTACTTTCCACTACATATCAGTAATTCAGATGAGTGCCATCGGCAAATTGCAGCCAAAAGCGTCAGTTAATTTTACATCCAACATGAAGTACCTTAAACAACTTTTTTCAGCTAACTCAATATTATATGACCAAAGAAATTTTGTCATTCTTACTGGGAGTGCTTGAGACCTGCAAACATTAGATGGTCTTAAGAGTTAAGAACAGAGACCATGTGTCAAGACCAGCACTTGATTGTCTGTTACGATTTATGTTTATGTGATTTGACCAAAATCATACAAGTAGTCTGTAGCAGAGGCAGCACGGCATGCTTCAGAGAAGCTTTCAACTGCTTTAGCCAGAAGACAGGCTTTTTCTTATTCTGCTCACTTGCCACACTCCAGCATCTTAATAGCTGTAATCAGTGCCACAGCAGAGTCCAAAAGACAACATCCTCCTTCACTAAGTGTTCCTGATTTAATCACCAGAGTACAGATCATATTCAGTCTTGCAGACAGAAGTACTGCATAAAACTGTAGGCACCTCTGCTTGTAAAAGTTGAGGGTTTTTAAATTTAATTTTATTTTTCAGTCTGCTTGTTTCACAAATGATTTCACCCTTCAGCAATACGCAGCTACAAGCAGCTGGCTCTGAAGAAGCAATTTTTAATTAAAACCTGTTCCCCCCCCAGCTTTTGTTTCAGTTAATGATTGCCAGGAGGTGTTGCTAACCACAGGCTCTTTCCAATACATGCTGAGCATCCTCATATTCTATCACCTTCCACTGAAATGATGGGTGCTCAGCTCCTATGATAAGTGAGAGGACATAGATACTTCTCCAGCAGCTGAGCTGTGCTAAATGAAAAGTATTCACTGGTAAGTTCTTATTCTGTAATCAGTTCTTCATTAAAAGAAATTACTTCCAGTAGTGAATAATATTGCCCTAAAAATCTAGAAGTACAGAACAAAAAGTTCTGCATCAGCTGAATGGTAAATAACTTTTGACAGGATGTCCATGGTTTAACAGTTTTCAGTGTTTCCTAAATCAACTCTTAAAGCTGTAATGTATATGCATTCACAATAATTTATTTTATGATTGGTTGGGGGTTTAGGACCTAAGTTTGAGCTAGGATCATGTGGCTAAATTCAGAGGACCAAATGTTTTTGCTCATCCATTCATTTAAGAAAAGAGCGATTAACTATAACGTCTTTAAAAATGCAGCTGTCAAAACTACACTGGACCTTTTCCATCAGAAGAGTTATTTTCAACATTAATGTGTTTATTCTATGGATTTGGTAGGTTATACAATGAAAGCCTTCTGGTTTAGGCACTGATAAACCTGGGGTTTCTTCCTCTTGTTTATTGGCTGCTCAATGAATTTGGTGAGCTAGATTTTATAGAAACAATTAACAAAATGTTGCTTCCATTAAAGTCTGGTTGGCTCAGACCTCATTTGATGTTTTGTTCTGAAGATGGCAGAACACAGGAGTTGTATCTATGGCTATTGAGACACGTCACTATCCACAGAAAAGTCCAAAATGGTACAACTCTGTGTGGCCTTTTCTGCTCTGTAGACTGCGATGCATCAGCCCTGGAAGCATACACAGAGAAAAGAAAGTACTTTTACTCCCTTCTTCCAGCTGATACAGAAAATACCACTGACATAAACCCTGCAACAAACATACACGCTATGAACACTGCAACTACCAAATGCATCCCCTAATGACATATAATAAAATACTAGGCTAGTTAAAACCAATGTTACACTATATGTAGGTTTCAAAACTGTTACAAAGCAAAGGCTGCCTCACAGAACAGTGTTTCTACTGACACAGAATATTGCTGCACAGATATTGCAAAGATGACACAGGGAAAAAAACCAGCTTATATTGGAAGACGAGGAGCTTTTCCCATGAAACTAGGCTACATAAACGAAAGGATGAGGGCATAACAGTGGACCGGTTACACAATTACCACAAAAAAAAAGATTTCATCTACCATCCAAGTGAGGACTTACACCTCTTGCATTGGGTTTTCCCTGCAACTCAGTATACAAGCATCTTAATGTACATGTAGGTGTTCAAAGGAATTGTTTAGCACAATGAATGCTAAGAAGCTACATCTTTTTCTACTTCACCTAATAAAAAAAGAAGTGGTAGCAGAGCTAGTCTTTTTCTATACTATTCAGTTGGCAGAGGGAGAGGTCTATGAGCAGCATGTGAGTCCAACAGCGCTGTGTGGGGTGAACAGCAGCTCCTCCCAAGGTTCCAGCCAAAAATCAGAACACTTTTTGGTTTCTTGTTGCTGAAAGATGACATTATTGGAAGAGGAAGCTTCAGGTTTTGGCTTCTGTGCTGATGTAAATTTTGCATCACACTCTTCTACATATTTAAATATTACTCTGTCCTCTATGTCTTGCACTGGGTTTCTATCACTTGAGGCATTTTAAAAATCAGCCTTCTCTGATGATTGTGCAGTGTTGAGAATGTCTTCAGAAAGATGAGGATGTTTCTTCAGAAAGAAAGAAAGGAAAACAAAGCCAAAAACAAGTAAAAAGAAAGATACTTTAAAGGAATTCACCTTATGTGGAAGATGTCCATTCCCACTGCGTTATGGTTGCTTCTAAAACAAAACTAATTATCCCCATATGACTTGCCGTTGCAGATACAAAGAGAACAAATGTGGGTATCAAACTATTCATGCAAAAATAATATGTGAATCATTCTACCAAAGGTCACATCAAAGTTGCATACTGGCTTTTAAATAGAGGTTTCAGAAAAATGCTTAGGGAAGCTGCTGATACACTTAAAAAGAAGAAAAAAACACTCTATGGTTCAAGAAATTATTTTAAAATATTTATCATCATACAGGTAATTTATCACAGAATGCACGGGTTTAATGCCACACTAATCTCTCCTCAGTATCATGGTTTTCCATATGTAGTAAATAGGCAGAGCATGCTATGTATCTGAGATTAGAAAGTGGCCCCCCAGTCACTAAGTAGGCTTTTCTTTAAGTATATGCATATCCTATTTAAAACAGAAGGGCCCACTTTCTAATCTCCGTCAAGCAGGATGCAGTTAACAGCCATCTACAAACACTCAGTATCACAATATGTGTGAAGCAGGTGATTTCTCAGACATACATGTCACAAATTTAACATGGATTTAGGCACTAAATCTTTAGGGTGAGAATAGCCAAGTGGACACTGATGCTCTAGAGGCTTATTTTCATTTTAATGGACATGGAAGTGAGGATTTATGTGCATGATTCATTTAATCCTAGCAAAAGCTATTTGTTAAATGACATGAGGAAAACGCACATCTTCCTAGTAAAATATAACATCTTAGGCACGATTTAAACCTGAAGCGACCATGGATAAAGTGTAAAATATAAAGGCATTATAAGGCATTATTTCTAGTTCAAGATACTATACTGAAGCACTTTTCAGGTCTGAGAAGCCGAAAGGCTGACTTTTCGAAATCAGCCGAAACCCTCTCCTGCACGCCCGTGTTCTCGGCGTGTGTAACACCCCGCAATGCCAGCAAAGCAAATGGCGACAGCCGAGCCCTCGCCCGGTCCTCTTCCACTGACTGCCATCTGCTGTCAAGCCTGTCACAGCAGCGCCGACCGGCCGATCCCGCTGCCTCCAACCGCGTCCCGCCGCCGCCGGCGCCGCTGCCTGCCGCAAGCGCTGCCGCCGGGGGTGCGGCTGCCGCCGGGGGTGCCGCTGCTCCTCGCTTGGGGACAGGTCTTCCCCCAAAGACTCTTCCACAGCGGGTGAGGATCCCTTAAGGATGCTATTTCAGGTCACCAGCAAATGAAAAGGGGGTTGCAAGAGATGGAGACGGGCAATAATTCTGCAGAGATGCAAAGTCTTCCATCAAAACAAGGATAATGTTGGAAAAAATGACATATGTTGGGGCTCCTCCACCAGTCGTCGTTCCCCTGCAAAGTGCTTGCTTCTTGGAAAAGCAATCTATGAACAGCTTCGATAGGGACAGGCGCTTGTTATATAATCCAGATTACTCAATCCATAATTGTGGGAAAAGTTAAGAATATATGTTCCCGACTCACTGGTGTCAGCATGGCAGCTTTATATTGAAGTTTTAACTCGGTCACTGGCCCATTATTGTTTCATTATTACTTTAACGGAGTGGTGGTAACTATAAACTACATCAAACTTTTCTGCAAGCTGTATCTTGATCTCTTTTTGTCAAAAAGACATGACAACATTTAGTTAATTCAAATTTATAGTCCTTCCATAGGTAATGCACACAGTCATAGTAATTTCAGAAACCCTTTGTGTTATGTGTTGCTTAAAATTAGTGATAAACAGTTCTAATGGAAGCAGAAGGCAATTACAGAGGAAGTAAATCAGGGGTCCTCTGAAGTGTTATTATGGCTGTTACCAAAATTAAAGAGGTTTGTTGCCTCATTCAAGAGAAAAGGCAGTAAGGTGAATTGTAAACTATTTTTAATACATACATAAAATATTTCATCTGGAAAAAAATATGGGACATAATTTGGGTTATTGTTTTCTTAATTTCTGGATATTTTAAAGTTTGGCAAAAAGGCCAGACACTAATTCATGATAATTCTCTAGAGTTTCAGTCTTGCAAACATATTTGCACATGAGCAACTTTGCTCAGCAGTAGTCAGTAGTACATATTTTAGATAAAGGTTTAAGATGAGCCTTCAAAATCACTGATAGTTAGGGGTACCAAGTACTTCTCATGAAATTTTTCTCAGTTTGTTGCTAGCCTATTGAACTCATTAAAATAGCAAATATAATTTATAGTTTTACTGGAATGAGTTTTAAAGCTCACATGAGTGGGACAAGTATTTGTATCCTTTGTGAAAAATTTGTACAGAACTATATGTGCTTCTGTTTCATGCAAGATAAACAGTACAAAAGACATAATCACATCTGTTCTCTAGAGGTAGTACCGTGTTACTCGTATATGACAGTTGTAACAACAGTGCTATAAAGTGCAATGAGGCTGAAAATTTCTCAGAATTGTCCCTGCATTGGGAGTATTTTTCAAAATTTTCTAACTCTTTGCAGGAAAAAGTCAGTGCTAACATTTCTTGTTGAATTTGTTACTGTGAAATTATTCAATCATAGAGTATCAAAATGTGAAAACTCTGCCATTTGTTGCCAACAATCTTGATTCATATGTCCCTACAGTTACCTTAAGCAAAACGATGGACTGGTGATCTGGGAGAGCAAGTTTTCTCCTTGTCTGCAAGTGGCTGGCAAAATACAAGGACAGCGCATGACAAGGAAAGCAAATGCTGGTGGTAGTCTCCTCTTTTCTGAGTCATGGGATCACATGGAGCACTGCCAGCTCAGCACAGGCAGGGGATCCGCCACAGCACCTGACCAGGCCAAACAGAACTGAGCAAACCTACAGCGACCAAAAAGAAACCCCAAAATCCCCACTTGAGAATGGTAAAAAACCTGAAGTAATAGGATCTCTGAAACTGGGAAATTTGTGTCAGGTGCAGAGTTTCTATAGACTTCTAGCTGTGTTGGAGCCAGAAGTAATCAACGTACGCATAAAATGTGTATAGATGTGTTGTATTCTACACATGTTCTTAAAGCTCTCAAATGCCCAGCTGCAAACACAGACTGCCTGCAGAAGTGGAATCAAGGAAAAGGACTTGTGGGCACCACTGGAAAGCCAATGGATCTCAGAACTAAGTGTGATTTTAAAAAAAAATTGGGCAAAGACTGCTCTATACAAAAGTGAACTCAGGCAAACTGAAGCTTATTGACTCAGGGTCCTAACAAGGAGAAGCGGTAGGCAGCTGCACCAGGGACCATGCTTGCCAGGGCTGGGACAAATCTACAGAAATTTATCAAAGATAACACACAATATAGTAGGGAGATTGTGGTTTGTTGGCTACACAAAGACTATGACTTAAATTTAAGTAGCCAATGACTGCATTTTTTTTGTTCACCAAGTAATGGACAACACCTTAATGTTCACCTCATCAAAACATGCCAGAAAGTTTTACCCAGCTTTTGGCAAGTAAACATTTCCTTATGAACATATGTAAAAGTACATGCTTCATGTAGAATGTTTAAACACAGCTTTCCTGTCAGCTTGCATGTAATTGTTTTAACGATCTCTTCGGATGAGTATGAATCCTGACAAATTACATAATACAGGGCCGGATTCTTGAAATGACTTTGATAAATATAATAAAATGGAAGCTAACAACGAATCCTGGTAGGAATACACATCCCTCAGTCTTTTACAAGTTCAAGTAACTCTACAAAGCCAAGATTGTTACAGAAACTAGAATTTCTTATATTTGTGGAAGAAGGGGAACAAGAAGAGGGTTTTTTTGATTTTGTTTTAATGTATTTGCTGTGCACATTGAAATCCCAATATTATGCACCAACTGCAAAATATATTTTAAAAAAAAGAGAGAACACAACAGAACAAACCTTCAAGCAGACTTCTAAATAAGAAATAATGAGGTATTGGAGAAAAAGCCCTCAGACAAAACAAAGATAAAATTACACCACCTTCCTTCTGTCTCCAGTAGAGCTGTGGCTGTTAGATTCCAGGCAGATGTATTTAGATGTGTGATTTCAGAAGAAGGCACCCATCACATATACCACCAAAAGAGGAAAAGCTGTTCCTAACACTAAGAAACTTTTCACACATCTTAAACATGAACAGACGTGAGTAAAGGCAATGATTTTCTTAAACTGTAGAAAGTGGTATGTATACCCATTTTTAGTATTCTGCCTTTTTCACAAACAGAGATTCACTCACACACATTACATTTTGTAAGCTGCAACATTAGCTCAAACTACCAACAAAAATGATTTGCACTGCTGCACTGGATTGTGATTTGCAGTGGCTGAGATGAAAGTACATCTTCATTTCTGTCAGAACAGGAGGTGACCCAGACCAAGGGTAGGCCTCTCTCACCAAGTAGAGAGGTGACAATATCTGAAGCTGCTGCAGGCATTTGTTTCAGAACATGTTCTGATGGTTTTTTGAGCAAGGTAAAAGATACAACAGACTCCCCAAAACTGCAAAGAGACAGCAACTAAAGAGGGAAAGGAAACAAATGTCAAATCCATTAGAATAGTCATTCAAAGCCAGAGAATTTAGAATATGTACAGCCTATTTCTGTGAGTTTTCACTTCCAGCACTTAGTAGGTTTCAAGGTAAAGGATGATCACCTACCTACACACACAGAACATTTAAAATTGTAAGACAAAATAAATTTTAAAGAACCCTGGAAAAAATCATAGCTTACCCAAGTGCAAGATGCTAATTTCTATCTTGAATTCAAAGTTTTAAAACAAAACAATAACCCTCCAAAAAACCCCACCAACAAACTGACAATTTCTATTGTAAATGGATAGTCAAAATGTCCTTCCAAATTTCTTGCTTTTTCTTTGGAAGTATGTATCCCTAAGGGACAAAGGGCATACCAGACTGTTAGATCTCCAGTCTCCTCTACTTGGCAGCACCTGTGTTTTTCTACCATACTGGGTCAAAAAGTCTCACTTGCTGATCTCTCACATGAGAGTGTAATATATAGTTTGTGCTCATTTTGATCTGTGTTCACTGGAGGTAGACACATCAAACTCTAAGGCTTTAATGTATGCTTTTAGCCTAAATACACACACGGCCATTACCAGAGCACAGACAAAATACACTTACCAGGATAGGAACAAAGGTATCACTGTGATCGGTCATGTTAGCCTACCTACCCTTCAACAATAGTAAGAACAAGCTGCTTTCTAAAAAGAAAACTACAGTTTGAACTTTTTCAGGAAGCCATCAGAAATAATCTGACTCCTTCAAAAGCTTAAGTGGAAATTTTCAGGTAATTTTCTGCTTAAAGAGTGATTCACATATCAAAGCATGTGTTTCAGTCTGATTTAGCACTTGCTTTAAACACACACCATCTGATATGAAATAACAGTAACAATCAATGTCTATATAGGATGGCTAGGACATTTAACGGGAATACAAAAATGATTTTCATGGTTATGAAGTCCACTCTGGTAATACAAAAGGGACTTCTAAGTACTTTTGCAAGTCATTAAGTTATACCCATTTTGAACTGCATTTCCACCAACAAAACAGTTATTGCAAGGTTGTTGTATGTTGGAAAGAGACATAAAAATGTAAATCCGTTCACTTATTCATTGAATCAACTTTTGGGAATTATTCTGCAGAGATGTGTACATATATGTATATATCTGAAAGTATACATCTTTATTAGATATATATTTATGTATGCATATATATAAAATGTTAAAATAGTGCAACAGAATATTTGTCATAGGAGAATCTCTTCTGCTATTAAGTGAAGGCAAAAGAAATCCTGTATTTAGTTTTGAAGAAGACACTTTTATGCTCCTATACAAAGCCTTTATTTCTGATATACCAAATGATCAGTGTCAGTGTGATGCAGTTGCCTCATGGATGACTGTATTCTTGCTGGGACATTTGTGCAGACTTGATCATGGGCAGGCAATACCAGGCCTGATTTCAACAGCTGCTCTATGTAAGAGCCACAGCAACTACACTGGAGGATCAGAGAGTGCCACATACACATGAAAATAAAGTGCAGTAAAAATGTAAATTTTGAGTGCTGATTTATTTCAATTTTATGTAAATAAGTGATGGCTTGAGTAAACTGACTAGCTTATATAAATACAATCAATTTATCATCTCATTTCCATTTAATGAAGCAGTTCTATTTGACATTTTTATACTTAATGCCTCTGAAAAACAAAGCACGAAACCAGCCAGATAGTACAGAAAGGTCCAGAGAAATATAAAATATAACAGAAGGTCTAAGAAGACTGCACTTCACCTACAGCATAATAACAACTAGTACAGAAGTGACTGCTTTATGACGAATGTACTATAGGCTTAAATCCAGGCTCTAATAGCTGGCTGTACTGCAAAGGAGAGTACTATGGCTTTTCTTTTAAGGCCGTTGCCTTGGTCTAGCGAAGAATTATATGAAAGTGTATGGCCCAAACTTACACTCTAGAATAATTTCTGTACAGGAATCATAAACCTCAAGTTCATGTTCTCAGGAATTAGCCTCAAATCTAGCTTTGTCACCTTAGAGTATGTATAGAAGTTTCTCCTCATTTAATCTTAAATTTTATCTACTTCAATAAACCCTGAAATTATTTTTATGCTTCCAAATTACTCTTCATGAATGCTTATGATAATACAAAAGAAACGTTATCTTTTCTTCCTCTTTTATTTTTTCTTATTTACTTAACTCTCAGCGGTAAAACTGTAACTACAAAGACTACCGATGCTGAAACTCGCAGGGCCCAAGTTTAAGGGCACGGCTCTCACCAGGATTTGGGCTGTTCTGCACACTCAGGACACGTACCTCCACAAGATGGTGCTCTTTCTTTAAAAATCCTACTTTGCTGTGCCTAGCAAGGTAAAATGCCAAGAAACGGTAAGAGGTTCAACTCCATTTTACCTATGCAAGTATTTTCAACGAAGCCTGCGTAACAAAACGTTTTAACTAGTAAACAGTGAGGAAAAACACTTCACGGAGACTAATTTGCTTGTGAAAACGGGATTTAAAGCACGGTAGTCTCTGGCCAGTGACCTCCTGCCAATCCGGCCGAGGTCCCACCCAGGGCGTCTCGTCCCTCGCTTCCTGAGACGATGTTCACCACGGCAAAGCTACGGGGAGCAAGAGGGAGCGCGGCGCCGGTCCCGCAGCCGCGGCAGCGGCTGCCGAGCTGCGGGGCCGGGCTGCGGGAGCTGCGGACCTGCGCCTGCCTGCCAGGGTGAGGCAGGGAGCAGCCGCGGGCTGCAGGCCGGGAGACACAGCTCCACAACTCTCCTCTGCCCTCTTTCAGCCCACAACTTTCATGGGAGACAGGGGTCAACTGTGTGATGGAAACAGGTCACTTGCTTCCAAAGTATCACACTAGGTGTCGGGAGCCTGGAGTTCATTTCCTGCTGTTGGTTTTGAACCCATCACTAAGCTAGTTCAGATGGGTTCCAGAAAGATTTAGACATGCCCTTCAAGCCTCTAGCAGCTTTGATTTGCTCCATGAAAAAGCTTCATTGGCAGCAGCAGGGTTATTCCCAGAGTCAGGAACTCTACAGGGTAAGCAGAATTGTCAAAACCGTGTTTTTGATCTCTCTTCGTTTTGTTTCCTCACTTGAGAAATGTAAGACGATTACACGTCTGAATCTTGTGGGAATGAGGTTAGCACAAATCCAATAAAGTTGTGAGTTACTCGTAAGGACAGATAAATAACAAAACCATACATAGTAAAGTAAAATATTAATAGACAGGTAAAGTTCTGCTTTTGATGAAAAAGACAGGCTTTGGTGGGAATTGTGCAAACGTCTCTGAAACCTGAACCTCTGGTCCAGTGAGGCATATGTTGTATTATACTTAATGATTTTAGCCCATTTTCATTAACTTAACAACATTTGCAGATGTTGACATTTGTTTTCCTTGAAAAAAAAACTTCCTGTTGTGACCTGAACTGCCCTTAGCTATATGAAAAATTCTTTTACCAACAAAAAAACTTGAACTGTAATTGGTAATAAACAGAGATACTGTAGCAATCTTACCTTCACAGCAGAAAGTCTACCTTTTTGTTAAAGTGCTATGAAAAAGCAGGTTAAACAGCAAATAATATTGCATGACAGTGGAAGCAGGTCCTGGGCAGAAGTAAAAGATACTTTAAAACTTCTCAGCTACATGGGTAAAATATTGCTATAGGAGTGGGAAGTAGAAGTATGCTAGATAGGTAGTGGGGAAGCTAGGGAGACTGGGAGACAAGTGAGCTTTCAGGAGCTCTCTTTCCATTTAAAAACCACTCTCCTCCCTCCTCCACCTTCCCCCGTGTTATCCTCTTTCCTTACTAACACAGGCACCCAACTCCTCCCCTTGGGCTGGCAGGAAGGGTTCAGCACAGGACCATATCTCCTTCTCCTAGGGTTCACGAGCAGCTGCAAGGACAGAGATTGGGAGTCAGAAGAAAGTCCAGAGACCAACGTCTTTCACTTCGGATGCTGCCGAGGATCGGCCACACTTCTCTTCACGCCATCTCCAGTGCCAAGAGCAGTAGGAATGTGTGCAGCCTGCTGGAACAAGCAAAGTTGCATCCTCTCTCCCCAGGCACAGGCTGGGCAAACAGGCTGGGCAAACTAACCAGGCTTGTACTGTTCTTTTTGGTCACCTTATAACAAATAAAGCGATAGAGATTCACTTGCATCGATGAGCTAAGTAATCAAGAGCAAAAACAAAACAGAAGAAAGCCTCTATTTCCTTTTATTGTGATAGCTGTAACTTGCATCAGCTCACAGAAAACACTCAATCTGATCCTTGTATCAGCAGACCCAGCCTAAGAAGAAATACAGATTAAGTTCATTTTGCAGGAAACTGCTCCAGGATGCTCTACCCATCATGCATACTATTTTTCTCTACCTGTGCCCTCTCCCTCCAAAGAAAAGTATCCAAAAGATGCCAGAGTGTGAAGGGATTATCACCTGTCTCCAGCCTTACAAATGCCCACTTGAACATGAAGTGCAACCAGGATCTCCATGCCCTCAGGAAAGCAGTTTTGCTCCAAGCATCTGCCAGTTCCTGAGCGCTGTCAACAGCCTCTGATGATACAGAGTGCTACTGGCAGTTTTTCTCTCCCTCCTGCTGGTGAGGGAATTGGGCTTAGGTGGCTCAGCCTTTCTTTTTGAAAGAAATCAGATGTCAGGGAAGCTTACTACAACATCCTTTTCTGATCAATAATGTTCAGGACAACTAATGAGTTGCACCGTCTCAAATTTCAGCTAACTTAAACTCTTCATTAGTTCTAAGCTGGCTGGTTCCGTGAACAGAATGACCCAATAATTATTTGAAATTACAGCATTGATGTGGGCCAGGAAGCTAAGGAAGTTTTCCGAGTAGCTGTAAATGTCTCAATAATTAATGCTGCAGGTGGCTGGTTTCCTGTAGCTCTCTCAATTCCAGTACCAAGAGAGCTCAACTGGCAGGAGACTTTCCAACGTTGTAGCTACAGTGTGCAGAAGTACCAGGGGAGAGAAACGGGACTTTATGTCCCTGCCATCCCCCATCAACCCCCTGACGCGGCGCAGACACTGCAGGTCTCTAGCTGCTTCAGCCTGCGTTCCAGATTTACCAAGACACAGAGAAATCATACAACCCTTTTGTAAACATGAGTGCTGCCAGCTCAGTGAGAGCATGTTATAGGAATTAGGAGAGGAATTCAAGTGGAGCTGAAGTCCCATACTGAAGGGCCATCCCCACCACAAGGTCTGTGCTTATTTCCCCCATTCACATCAGAGCTGTGTCCAACTCCATCTACAGATGATTACCATCAAAATGCTTGCTGAGATTGTAATTTCAATTAATTTTGACTCATAGTAGATATAACCAATAAAATGGGAATTAATCAATGTATAAATTATTAAATCTTCTTGAAAATAAGAATTCAAAGTTCTAGTCTGAGGTGGAGAGATTCAGACTTAAGGTTTAGTCCCACGTCTTCATGTTACACATATATATAGCAGCACAGTGGAGTTGAGATGTTTTGTACTACTCAGTTGCAAAGATTAATCACAGACATAATAATTAGCTGTCACTTCCTGCCTTATCTATGACAGTTTATGTAGTTAACTTTTCCTAGCATGCTGGTAACCAGATTTTCCCCTAAGATTATTATACTGTCTGCAATGAGCTGATGTCTGAGAAATATGTTTATTGATAAGCAAAAACTTGAAGCAGGAATGTTATTTTATAGACAGGTTTTGGGTATTTTTTCATTTTAAATTAAATATACTAGAAGTAAGAAGGCTTTACACAAGTACACAGGACCTTACCGCTTCTCAATAAATTTAAGCAAACATATTTTATGAAATTAAGTTAAATTAATTTCTCTTGAAATATACTATCAATAAAAATATCAATAGTGGAAATAGCTTTGTCTAACATAAATGCTACATTTTAAATGTAATCTCTTTTAGCATGGATCACAGAATCTCCCAATACGATTATAATTTCAATTTTCTTCTATGAAAATGGTTTGGCTCAGCCAGAAAAATCCTCTGGCAATGTGTTAAGACAGTCTCTCTGCAACTTTGCTGCAGATATGCAGCAGAAGTTGTTTTTATGAAGCAAATAGGGATTTATGGCAATCTTTTAAAGGAAATCATTGACAAGGTTTTGAGAGAAACTCTTGTCTCATTTATTTAGTTTCAGTACACTGCTACTGTCTATCCTGATTGTGTTATGCTTTAGGCACATATAAGCACAATATGTATCATCATTTAGACAGGATAGAGGGGGAAATAGAATAAACATCAACGCGATACACTCCCCCATCCTTGTTTTCTTACTTTTCCACATGTAAGCACAGCAAGGGGAAAAAACAAAAATCCCAGCTCCTAATGTTCTCTGAGATTTGTCAATGACAGTTTGCTGCAGCTCACACGCAAAGCGCGGCAGCAGAGGAGACAACTGCAGAGAGCAAATCAGGAGTGTGAAGCCACAGAGAGCAAAGCCACAGGGACAGAACAATCTCTAAGCAGCTGGGGAGGAGAAGAGGAAACCAAGTAAACAGGGAGCAAGGAGAGGGAGTAAGAAGCTACAAGAAGGCAGAACAAACCATTTTTTCCCGTATTTTTGATGAACAATGGAAACTGAACATGTTTTATATTTTTAATTGCAGAAATATGGAATAGTCTGAGGCTGTGCCAGAAAATATAAACATTTTTTAATTAGCAAAGTATTGTCTTAAAATCAAATGCAGGCCCATGTTTAAAATTAAGGCTCTAATTTTATATATTGTTTTCTGGAGGCTTGGAAAACAAAAAAAAAATAGAAATTATATTTCTACTGCTGAAAGTAGAAGTTCTATGAACCCTTCTCCTTCACTCACACATCTTCTCGCTTTCCTCCTGCCTCAAACTGGAAGTGCCTTTTACAAAGATAAAGTAAATGGATAGATCTAATCCTCCAGGGCTGGTGGGGGGTGCATGGATTGCTGTATGCCATGATGCACAGGAAATTTTTAATCCTTAAACATCACTTGAGATGCTGTTTGCACATGATGCGATGACAAGTTACACTGCTCCCAACCATGATGTTTGGTTAGAAGACAGCCCAAGACAGTGTGATGCATAATTGGATCCTTTCAAGTCTCATAATACTAGTATCAATTTTATCCTGTGAGATATTGTGAACAGCTGTTCGGGACGAAAGCCAGAGAAGACAAGGGAAATCCTACAATTTCCATACAGGGAAAATGACAATACAACTCCTGTGACTTTGGGGTGGCCCTTGCTCTGGAAGAGATAGTAAAAAGATATGGTTCATGTCTCCACAAAGTCCTAGCTATGTTTAGTCAATGGTTCCTAATGATTCTTTCCAAGTCTTTGCCTAATTAAGGATGTTTATTTGATAAGCAGATGGAAAAGTTAAATCAAATTCAGTGTCCAAACATTCTGAGACAGCTATTATTAGTAATAATAATTACTGAAACAGGGTGACTAATATACAATGAACAATTATTCACTCACTATATCTCTATTGCTGTTTTTGAAGTCTGTGAAAAGAAGTTTTTTCAGTATTTATTTAATATTGGGTAGAGTTCTAATTATTTTTATGAACAACTCTTGGTTGTTACTTTTTCTGAAAAAGGATGAGTATTCTCATCTGACATGCCTTGTTTTAAATGGACACATTTACATCTTTACATAACATAAATCAATTTCTGATGCCATCATCCACAATTATAATTACAAAACTCACTTTGCATAACTAATAAAATTCCTTGTATCACTGATCATCCCTGTAATAAACTCATTTATTAAAAGTCTGTGAAAAGCAAACATGGCCTAGGAGATTTCTACATATCCAGCAAAAATTCAGGGAAAAGTAATTTCAGCACTATTTCCAGATGTTAAAAGCAGCATATTCAAAGTGGAAATATTATGTAAAGATTTGAGTGTGCTCGTTATGAGCTGCTGGCAGCACGTGGCAGTTTCCTTTACAGAATTTTTGGTTATCTGCCAGTGGTAGTCATAACTGATGCCTTTAAAAAGTTATGTGTTTTCATTTTGTTCCTATTGTACTATAGAGTTGCAACAACATTATATAAAACTGTGACTTTTATATGGTAGAGCCTTCACTCAATAAAGGAAACATTATGGGAATGGTATCTAAAATGAGATACTGGGAAAGCAGTGGTTTATGTATTTCTCAAAATGAGTTGACTAGAAATGAGGGTGTTCTCACAAGGTGCTTAATGTACGACCAAAAAGGAACATATTAGAGGATTCCCAAGAGCAGCTCCATTAGAGCTAGGTATAGACTTCAGAAGCATAGCTCTTTAAACTTAGCCAGAGAGGCAGGCAAAGACAGCTCAGATTCCCTTTTGTATCACAGGCAAGATCCTTACAGCTGAAGTGCCTCAGAGCTCTGCCCTGCTTCTGTCTTCTCTATGGTTTGCTCCTGTTCATCATCTCTTCTCCAGCACTGTTTCATTTGGTTTTATTTTTTCTGCAGAAGCAGCTTTGTGCTAAAAGCTTGTGAAATTATATGACTTTGTGAACTCAAGCTTGGATAACTTTGGAAATGTATATGAAATTTAACTAAACATTTTATTAATTTTGGTTGTGGAAAAAAAAGTGCAAAATCTGAAGATTTTAGATATAAGATATACATTTGCTTCATTCTTGTCTCTGGCACTGTAGTGTACACATACGACACTAGAATTAAGATGCAAGAACACTTCTCTGTTTAGAAATTAAAAACCAAAATAACTTACCACAAAATTTGATATATTCAGTCTGAGTCTCTAAAATGAAGAGGTTTCAGCTGCTTCACTTCAGACACAACGTATGGCAGTACCTAGGAGGAATTCTATGGGCAGATGTGTGTAGCTGATCTTAGTGGTCCCTTTCTCACCTTACTTTCTAACAAACAATGTCCTGAATTTGTTATTTTAGAGTGTGAGGCATCTCCCCTTCCTCCTTTCCTCCAAATGATTTATCTGCTAAATCTGAGAATTAATCAGCAAATGGATTATTGGTTTAGTTTTGCCTTTTCACATATGAGGAGGCAAGATTTTATATATGTAAAGAGGCCCTTGGCAAGCCAGAGAACAGTACCCTTATTTTACAGTCCCTAACTGGTGCAAAATCACATCACGTATCTATTCAGGCGGCCAGCTCATTCAACAGAACACCAGCATGCAGAGAGCTTTCCAAATTTAGCTGAGAGATAAACAGCAAGGAAAAAATATCCTGAAAATGGGATGCATATAATAAAATAGCAATAAAAAATGCAGCACATTGGGATTCACCTTATAATTTTTACCACTTCTAGCAAAGAAGGGGAAAGGCAACAGAAGTAGCGGGGATGGTAGCAGGAAGACCAAATAACAGACTGACCGACCACTGAGTCTGGATTTAACGTACATTTTTTAAGATGCTTTTGTTTGTGCTGCTGCTTCTTGATAACCACAGCATGATTATTTATACCCCCCATTTATACAGCTACTGAATAAGAACAACAAGAGTTGTTTCACTTGGTAGGACAGTTTTCAGAACAACTGATACTTGACCTTTACTGTAAAGAGCACTATTTGCCAAAGATGGCTACAGATTGAGTACTTTTGATATTCAGTACCAGCAACCTGGCCTGAATTCATTTCATGAGACTAAATCACATTTTATCAGATTTATCGCATACCTGGTGAATCCAGGAATAATTAAGCCTGACAGTCATAAACATTTCAGGAGCCTGACTGATTTTCCTGTGATATGAACAATAGTTCCTTTATTATCTACAAGAATCCTTATTATTAATAGTGATTAATTTCAGATGTTTCATGAGGTGTTAACCAAAACCTGTACCACATATCTTCAGGCCAGATTTCTATGCAAAGTTTCAACGCCCTGTGAAATACTTCTAATTCAAAAGGAGCTGCTCTTGAATTCAAGCTTTCGTTATCTGTTACTCCTATTAAATCTCTTTAAAAATACATTTAAATGAGGGTTGACGTACACATTTGCATAGGTTTGACCTATACTACTCTGATTTTTACAATTCTGAATTTTTTAAAGTAACATAAATCCACTTACAGCTTTTTTGCTTCCTTATGTAAAATTTGTCTAATTTGTTTCTGATCAGGGAGTTCTTCACCCTATTGTTTCCTAACATCCAGATACCTCATGTCACTGGACAAAACACTTTGAAGTTCAACAGTGATTAACTCTCTGTTTTAATGGCTAGACACTAAAAAAATGTCAGGAGCTTATACAAGTAACTTGGAGGCACCTGGTCACTGGGGAGGAATCCAAAACCCTGTATTAGGCACCAAGGCTTCACAGGGCGCACAGGAAATTAGGTATCTCAGAATAGCATCCATAAATACAGACCTGCTGACTGGGAAGTTGCAAGATCTGTAAAATGACTGGCTCCTACTTAGTATTAATAACAGGAGTGCAAGGCAAACCATAAGTGCCCCTTATTATAATGCTGACACTGAAAGGATTAAATTCAGGAAGAAAAGAATAGAGGATTATTAACAGTCCCTAACCTTAACATTTAGCCAGCTAGTTTTCCTAAGGCTTCCCTCTGTAGATCTTCAGCAGACTGACCTCCAGACCATGTAATTTAAATGAATCATATGCTTAAAGGAGGGTGGTCTAAAGTTGTAGAGATAAACTTATAGAAAGTTCTGATGAAACTGTGAAATCTGTTGCAGCCCATCATTTATTAGGACAATGGAGACAGAAAACAGCTCTCCCTTAGCGCTTCAGAGTAGGCTGTTTAATTTCCTATGGTCTATCGTAACAATTCTCTGGGCTGCAAAAGGCCATCATTACTGACCACACACTGCTAACATACCCTGAGACATCTGTAGTACACATTCCTGAATTTTATTAAGAAAGATTTGGTCTAATGTTTTGAGCACAACTGTTTGGGCTTCCCTGGAGGCTGCCTGTTATTTCTGGGATATGGCAAGAGAAAGCAGACAAAAGGGTATTTTGTGAAGTCCTTCTAAACTGCTCTGAGAATATCCAATACCCTGCATGTATCTTCAAGCTTTGCAAGTGGTTTTGAAGCAGCTCTGAAGAACCATCACAGAAATTGTTTATATCACTCTGACTTGGTTTTGATTCTCTGTCAGTTTGCTGTTTCATGGAGGTATACTGTGATGCATTCCAAGGACCCAGTATTTCCTACTCCTTTGTTTCATTATTGGAAGGCCAGATTTCATCTGTAGGTCCCTGAAAAATGTTTAGATGTATCTGAGGTATATGGACAAACAATACACTTTCATAATGTGACTATACTGAATTTAAGTCACATCCTAATGGTAAAAACACTTACACAGCCCAGTAGGCTGTGAACCAGAACTCCCAATTCAAGAAGACAGCCTTAACTTCCACACAAATGCCTATTCTGTGTGAGAGCTCCTGCCATGGCTCTTGCTGATGCTGGGACTGCAAAACAGTACAAGGGTCCAGAAACAAGGCCAGCAAGATAAACCTTGGTACAAAGGCACTGTAAGAATTTAGGGCACTTGGTTGAAAGAAAGTTAGTTCAGTGGTTTTCTACACGATTCCAGCAGCCCAAGCATCAGGTGCTGGAACTGTTGGGCTGCCCCTTCCCAGCTGGCTGGTCTTACCAGACCTGTGCTGTGCTCCAGCTCACCCTTGTTCCACCTGAGAGTTTCTTGCACTTGTGGCTGCAGAGTAACACAGCTTCCCTGGGCAGGATGCTGAGAGGCCCTATTGACGGCTGGTGGCATTCTGGTGGCTAGGTCATTCATTTAGGGTGACACAGTTATGGATCCAAGCTGAGAAGAACTGAGACCCCAAGTCTCCTATTCTAACCTTTAGACTACTAAATAATAGCCTGTCATCTCAGAAGGTAACTGAGTCCTGAATAATTCTGAGAAGCTCTGAGTCACACGTGTGCACAGAAATATCTTGTATGTAACATTTCCTACCAGCTGTCTTAAGACTTCCAGGCCAGCATACAGATGCATCGAATCACTTTACAGAACAAGACCATTTGTGAAACTAATTTTGAGACCTGGGCTCTTCGTTTAAGCACTTTAGACTGCCCACCTGAAGATTTATACAAATATGTATCCATTGTTCACAATGGAGAACTTGGACAATTTAACTAGAAGATTGCATTGGATTACAGCTAGACAGGAACAGCAGACTAATTATAAGGTATATGTGAGGAACCTTAGGTACACACCTTGGTGATGTTAGCTCTTCTCAAACTTTTTCTGTCTGTTCTAGACAGGCAACGGCACTGGCAACTTCAGCTCAAGCTTTATGGCAAAAGGGAAGGAGAGGAAGAAACACAAAAGATTGGCAGAGGCCACCAGGACTGACATTGTTCAAAGAAAGACCAGCAGTATTTCATAATGCAAACATGTTTCTTTAGGACAGCATATGCCTAATACTGATTTTGAGCTATTTATTCTTGTTTTGTTTGATTTTTCCTGGTGGTGGGCCTGAGTTTGCTTTCATAATCAATAAATCAGACTAACGTGCTAGTGAAAAAATCAGTTGTGAATTATCAGCAAAATGAAAAAAGTTCAGCTCTATCCATGCCCTTACTACATCAAAAATAGAGTGGATGATTTTATCTATATATTATACTCACTCTATCAACAGGCATTGCTAAGCTTTTTACACTAGAGGGCACTTTGCTTATTCCCTTATATTTCATGGATTTAGTGCACTATAACCTGTATGGAGTTTTCTGTAGTATCTGAACTCCAGAAGCTTTTAGTGTTGTTGGGGTGTTTTGCAATAAGTACATTAATGTGAATATCAATTTCAACCAGTACCTATCTGAGATAACCCTGGAGATCTTAAATCATAGGGGAAAAAATAGGACAGATGCCCAGTCTAAATCCTTTCAGTGACTTTCAGGGTACTGAAGCCATTGAAACTGAACCATAATTTTAACTATTTTTGTGCTTATATTGCTATGCTAGTATATACTGGCTGGAAATAAAATAAACGTGACAGCATCTCAAATATTTTGTGATGGAAAATTTAAATCATTATTTAATATAACCTAAAAGAGCTTAGCTTGTATTTTCCAGAGTACAGCAGCCATCAGGCTCAGAAGATTGACTCCTGTCTACTCTATTGAGAGAAGACCAACATTTACAAACACATACCTGGTATTTTACTCATTTTACTACCTCCTGCAAAGAGAAAGATACTTATGTTGCTGTCTATAGATAAGTGTTCATACAATGAGCAAGTCATACCACATAGCAATTTTGTATGCTGCCTTCTTACGCATCAGATATAAACAAGGCAAGTATTAAGGTCAGACTAAATAAATTATGTATATATCCTCACTCATTTCTTGGATGAAAATTATTTTAAGACAGTCTGCTCTCTATGCAATACCTCCTACAGTAAGTGGTCTTCTTGAGAAATCAGAGGTCTGTGCATTGACCAACATGCCCCTGTTTTTCAGCCTCGGGGCCTGAATATGTGGAGTAGAAATAGACAGAGAAGACTAACACAACAGACACCATACCAGATTCTCCCCTTGGCCTGGCAGGTTCCACACTTTAAAACATTAAAACTATACTGTTCTCCTCAGAGTTCATATAAGATAAAACCAAAGAAAGATTCTTTCTTGCCTCATTTCCATCATATCAGGCCATTCTCTCCTTTTCCTCTCCATTGTTCACATGCTGCTTTGCAATATCTGAGGATAAGTATATAAACCTGAGGAGCTAACGATTCAATCCTACACCAAAAGAAGGACTTCCTGCAGAAGTGAAGACACTTTCAGGGTTATGCAGTCTTCCACTGAAAGCCATTGTTGCCTGGCATACATGCCCTACGGCAAGGTTTTGACCTACTTGAGAACAGGCATTATGCCATCCAAACAGATGGGCAAAAGCGTAGACAGTCAGGAGACCACGTTTGTACATCAAGCATGGATGACGAGGGCATGATTCTCAGCTGAGAACATTTAAATAATTGTTCATTCAGAGCTTATGCTCCTGTCACAGAAAGTAATGTGTCACCATTAATCAAGCTTGGAGTTCAATGCCCTTTAGGAAAGGCATTGTAATGTAAGGTGGATATAATCACCTAGATAGGATTCTGGGAATGATTGGTCTACAGCACAATTACAAAAATGGTTGACTTCTAGTCCCACCTCTGCTACTAACTTCATAAAAGTGACCTTGAACAATTCAGCCACATTGCTTCATTCCCTCTCCTCTTGTTTTACCAACACAAACTTACATACTATACAAGCAACATCGTGGGTATAAATCAATGCGTGCAAATCATCTACAACAGAAATGGGTACACATCACTATAGCTGCTTTATCATTTGAACACCTTATGTGAAATTTTGGTACAACAGGTACAAATCTCCATTTGTGGGCACGACAAATTTCACATGGCTGGACCTCATATTGTTGGCCTTCAGAATCATGGGGATTTTATTTTTTGAAGATTGAAGAGTTAATCTGTGGGCAGAAGTGGATAGAATGGCAAATGCCTTCACTTTGTCGTTTACAATTTCACATGCTTCATTGATTTTCAACATGATCAGCATGCAAAATATAGATGAGTGGGTATAACAAATGATTCCAGACTAATGCCAACATTAATAATAGTCACTATATATGTACTAATTTGCACTAAAACTGTTTCGGACAAGAAGCAAATAGAAAAGACATATGTTGTGTACATATTTTTGCAAACCAGACACATATTAAGCAGCATATAAAAAAATAAGGTACTATACAGAAACAATTGGATGTATTGAAACTGGTCCTAAATGCTCATGGCAAATGTCAATTTTTAGAAATACTGTCTGGATTGTTATTAGAATATAAAGCCCAAATTTCTTTATCAGTGCTTGCAGACAGACAACTCGTAAGTCCAGACATAGCTATCTACAAAGTAAGGCCTAAGCCTGAATTTCAAAGAAGTATCTACTGATTTAGAACACCCATTCTGAGAACCTTTTCCTATGTGACATTCATAAGGTAGTTTGTTAGCAATGTCTGAAAGTTAAGTCTACTTGGTTCACTAGTCTCGGTAGCTTGCATGGGACTATTTACACAGTAGGCACTGTGTAATGCTGTGCAGAGTTATTCAGGTATTTTAGCATGCTTACAAGCAATCAACTTTTTGAAGAAGTCCTTATGTATTATTAATCACATTTCCTGCCAATTAGGTTCTGATGGAAAGGATATTATCCAAATCCACTGCAAGTTGTTCTGAAATCCATTTAAATTGTACTGCGATAAAGTTGGTTCTCAAAAGCATTTCTCAGAAAAGCTACAACACGTTAAATTGGTTATCATAGTAATTACCTGTTCAAATAAACTGTCCATTAGCAGCTAAGTTTCCAGAAAATATACAGTATTGATTTTAAAATAATTGCTGTATGATATTTTAAAACAAATGTGTTATACAGTCTAAGAACATTTCTAAGAAACCAACCTATTTGCCAACTGATAGCATTGTAGCATTTTCAACATTTAGTCAAGCTTAACTCATTTCAGGGAAAGGAGTCATCCTTCAAATATGTGGCATGTATTTATTATCCAATTCACAAAGGTTTCAGTGCAACAAAGCAGCAATGAGCCTTTATGATGATTAAAATGTCAAAAGAAAATCTAATCAGTCATACTGTGAATTTTCCTCAAATTATAACTACCACTGTTGTACTCTTACAATTCACTGTTGATGACAGAGGAGGTCCAATATGGAGGGCATGCCGAGATCTTTTCTGTGTAATTTATACAGCCAGGAGTCATTCTTAGGGCATTGTTAAAAGTAATGTACACAGGGAGAAACATAGCTGCAATTATTGGAGCTCTCAGAAGATCACTCAGTTGTAACACAAATAGGAATGTAGCCTTGCACACAATGCAAGCCATTAGAGGCAGCAAACTATTCCTCTCCCCCATCACCTTCAGCAGTGGATGACATCTTTCTCAGGGCATTGCTCTAAGCACATTTCCTGTTGAATCAGTTGTTCTTTTTGTCCCTCCCTGAGGCACACCATGCCCCCCTGCAATTCCCTTGAGGTAATGCGGCTGTGCTTCTCACAGTTTGGGTCTGTGTCTTATAGGCACAGCCTTGCTTTTTCTTCGTATCTATATGAAATTAAGCAGTAGGAATGCAAATACAACTGCATTTTACTATCTCCATTCTCCTGAGATGATCAGTTATAAAAAGGTGATATTTGGTTTAGGAAGTAATGCAATAATAACACAAGTCCTTTACTAGAAGGAAAGCAAGAGTCAGGAGCATGTAAAGGAAGTAATCAAAAATTTCCTCAAGTTGGGCATATTTTCTCTTTCGATTATTGTTTCTAACATTACCTTATTCTGTACTTCTGTATTGCGATTACCTTAATAATGACAGGAGGCTTCAAGCTGTTCCTAAATTCTTGGTTTAGCAACATAATTGTACTCTTTTAAAATACAGATTTCATAAATAATATTAAATTTTTTTAATAAATGATGTGCCTCTGTGACTACTGTATAAATTCCCCCTATAAGTATGTATTTATAAACATATTCAGATTCAGGAAGATCATACATAAGTAGGAATATTTTTCATTTCTGTTCAGAAAGAAATACACACACAGCTCCCACTGGGAAGTGGGATAACTGGAAAAGTAAAGATTATTGAAACTGTTTTTCATGCATAACATATAAAGTATTTGCATTCCTTTCTAAATGTACATTAAAATGAATTTATTTTATTTTTAAGAGAAGTATCAGTCAAATCACTCACTTCAAGCAAGCATGTCACTTTTATCACGCATCATTAGCAGCTTCATAAGGATGGCTTTGGCTCATCACGTTTGAGAGCAAATCTCTCTCTAAGAAATTTAAAACATCAAAATAAAAAAGCTATAATTATTTTTTAACAATTAAGAATTATAGCTGAAGCACATGAACCCAACCCTCCATGTTAACTGAAAAACACCTGAAGTTCCAGTATACCCCAAAAAACTTGGAGAGGATCTGCAAAGGGCTTCCTCCCCTACCATCTTCTCTGGGGCTAATACGATGGACTGCCTTAGAGATTTTCTAAAGCTGCCAACACGTGGCTGTTGCTGACAGGAGCTAACATCCCAGACTCACTGCAGGAATTATTATAGTCTATATCCTTAGAGGACCTTCCACACTGAATATCTCACACTGCCCTCTTGCATTCACTTCAGAACTGTACTGTTTCACTGGGACAAAGCACAGTGCTCCTAAATATATGGAGTATTTTATTCCAGACAGTTTAATAACTTAAATATTCCCACCTTCCCCAATACTGTGCATGATTTAGCTGACAGAAGCCGTGGTGCATATAGCTGACCTGGGATGATTACAGAAAAGTATTATGAATTATAGAAGGATTCCAAGTTTTGGAGGGCCTAGGCAAACCTCGAAATCTCCATAACTGTTAAAGTTTCCTGTGTGAGACATTAAACTTGGCTATTAATTTTATATTTTCATTCAAATACATTCATTAACTTAAACTCCTTATCTACTGTATATTGCAAGTAAACAGTCCTATCACTCTTGGGTGGTGTTGTTTATTCTTTTTAATTAATTATTTTCAAATGAAAGCTCTTAAGCAACATGTTTATAAAAACTGCTTTCCTTTTAGTGGAATGATAGCTTAGGGCATTAAACTTTTAAATAAGATCTTCAACTTTGTCCTGATAAGGCATACGAAACAGTATCTTCACTAAAGATTCTGTAAAATGAGCAACTGTTTCTCCTCTAATGTGTCTGAAGAATATTTCCCATGAAAGACTGAAATACATAATTGTTTAAAAAAAGTTCTGTGCTAGAAAAGGAGAAGGTTCAAAGTAGTAAAAGATGGGCTATGGGCTTTCTTTCCATCTGGAGTTCATGGGACTAACGCTGATCCTTAAATGTCTTCTCCAACATCTACACTGGAATCCCTCTAAAGGGTGAAAAAGTTTGTTACATACAGTGAAGATTTTACACAATGAAGTTTTAACAATAAGGAGATCAGGAGACAGAGCTTACTAACACATCTGATATTTTTCTGCTTGGATACCATCAACATGAAAGACAAATACGCAGTTAGTTCCTATGTATAGCTAATGCTTTCAAAGGGCATGTCATTTTTCAATTAATTTCTGCTATACTCCAAGTCCTGAAAGACGGTTGCATCACCTATCCAGCAAATTTGAATGCTATACACTACTGTATTGAGCTGTAATGATATACTTAAATTTTTCTGGTATGTCTTGCACTCATAATAATCATAGAATTCTAGAATGGTTTGGGCTGGAAGGGACCTTTAAAGATCATCTAGTTCCAACCCCCCTGCCATGGGCAGGGACATCTTTCCGTAGATCGGGTTGCTCAAAGCCCCATCCAATCTGGCCTTGAACATTTCCAGGGATGAGGCACTTACAAATTCTTTGGACAACCCATTCCCGTGCCTCACCAGCCTCATCATAAAAAATTTCTTCCATATATCCAATCTAAATCTACCCTCTTTCAGTTCAAAACCATTGCCCCTTGTCCTGTCACTACAGGCCTTGGTAAAAAGTCTCTCTCCATCTTTCTTATAAGCCCTCTTCATATATTGAAAGGCTGCTATAAGGTCTCCCTGGAGCCTTCTCTTCTCCAGGCTCAACAATGCCAAGTCTCTCAATGATCTATGGAGCTATTCAGTTATTCAGGCCCTCTCCAGTTCTTATACACATTGTATGTCTCTCTTTCTCTTTGAACTTTTTGGATACTACTGGAGAGAGGAAGGCACAAAAATGGAACATAAAGATCCATGCTTCAGTTGCTTCTTTGTGCCTTACTCTCCTCAGTGTTTAGTACCAGTGAATTGCTGTGGGTTTTTAAGGTGTATTATTGCCTACAGGTTGTTGGATTTTTTAATTCACATCACTCACCTTTGACTGATGACAGGAAATGAGAAATTATACATAACCCTGAAAAACGTTCAATGTTTGTGTGTACTCCTTTCACAGTGACAGAACACTCACAAGGATCCAGTGCTGATATTTGCAGGCGACTTAATCCTTTCATGGAATCTCCTGGAAGTGACACAACCAGAGCAACTTTCCACATCCCCCTCCTCTTGACATTTTATCCAGAACACAATTTCCCTGTCACATCCTCTCTTCCCAATCACCTCCTTTCATTTGTCTCCCTCTTACTTCCCTTTTCCTTCTGCTGATACAAAAGCATTTGGCCACAAAGGAACCTCCTAAAATTATAATCTTGCACTTATTCAACATGTATTTCTGTATTGAATCCATACTCCATTAAAAAAAAAGCCACAAGGGAAGAATTAATCTGCAACAGAATGTCAGGTGATTGAATCAGTGGTGCAAGGATAATCGGGAAGAAGGGGAGAATTTGACAAGGCAGAAATTACCATTATCCCTTCGGACATGGATTCACATAAGGAAATAGACTGATGAACACAGAGCAGCTCATCAGCTTCTTGTGTTAGTATCACTGTGAAAAATCCATTTTTCCTTTTTGGCTGCAGACTGTTTTCTTTGCATACCCTTCTCTAGTTGGCCCATCAGAGATACGTCCCCATTACCCTCTTCTAAATTGCAGGAAAATTGTTGTTACAAACTGGGAAAGTATTGCTGCAAGTTAAAGCAGAAAAATATTAACATCTTAAGTAATTTACTATATTTGCATCCACACTAACTGTGATTTTAGAAAAAAAAGGTCATTAACACATTAGAAGGAATTTTGACAGAGCTTACAGAATTCATGCTCAGGTACAAAGATAATTGATTATGATAAAGTAAAACATAAGGCACAGCAAAAGAGATCTATCAACAGTATAAAAAGACAATTAAAATGCATCCTTTAGCTGTACTAGGTTTGCAGGATATGTCTCAAATAGGATGGCAGAATAGAACTTGGAAATACTCTTTCTGGTTCCTCTCAGAAACTAGAAACAGCCCTGAAAAATCAAGTTAATATGAAACAGCTGAAATTAATACTCTTTAGATCAGCTCCAAGGCTATTTAATACATTAATATTAATACATAGTATTTAGTTGCTATCTGAATCTGAAAATAATTTGTGTTTTTATTTTTTAAATAGAAAACAGGTCCCACATAGAGCAAGGAGCAATTTCAGAAGCTTATGTCCTATTTACTAAATAATGGTGTGCTGAAGAGGACACCAAATTTTCCATGTGATTATTGCAATCGTAATGTTAACAAGAAGGATTTCTGATGCAATAATAATTTTAACACTTCTATAAAAGAAAAAAATGCATGCAAAAAGCAGATGATGCCCTTCTTTAAAAATCAGTCACTTCTATGTCACAGTAAACATGTAAACATCACCTGCTATACAAGGCACAGATTTATTTTCTTTAAAAGGTTTGTTGTGTGTGCATAATTCACATAATTCTTACACCCATTTTAAAATAATTCAAAACACTAAATTAGCACTTGTGACTGCAAAATAGACTGCATTTACTTAGGGAGGGCACATTTCAGACCCCAGTGCATATTTAGAGAGATTGACAGAGATTCCCAGAGATGGGAATGAAAATGGATATGTTCTGATGCAAATGTTCATTTATGAAATAGGTATGTCAAATATATGTCAAATACATAAATATTTCTTTCATTTGGCTATATAAATAAACAAAAAACCCTGAACACATTACAACCTTTGGAGCAAAATACTTTGTGTTTTGCAAGACTCTATGGAGGAACATAGAGTTCCCATGCTCCTTTTTCCCCTGAAAAGTTACACCTGTTACGAGAAATAAGTTTCTCAGTTTCCCACAGATCACAGTAAAGATTATAAACCTTTCAAAATAAAAAGCCTAAATATATTAATAGTTGCTTACATGGAAAATACTTTAAACAATGGTTAAATTACCATAATGCAGATTTCTATATGAAAACCTTATTTGGCCATTTTCTGGGTGTAAGTGCAACCTTCAGACTTAATAAAGCACTGTCTACTTTTTGCACACCTTGATAAAACTAAAAGTTTAGAATAAAATGACATTAGCGATTTCATTGAAGACATAGCACAGCAAGAAGTATGATTGCTTTTTAGTATTTTGTATAATCACAGTCCCTTCTTTTAGATGCAATGTTTTTATTCTGCTTTGTCTACTCTGTTTCTTTGATATTTGGGCTTCAATTTTTCAAAGGAAAGAAGAGGCAGTATAACAATGAGACAAAAGATTTTATTCTGTGTTTTGATTGCGTTTTAACACTGTTTCAACAGTGCAACATATTAACTGCAACTTCCACAGAATTGAATATTCTGTCTTTTATCCAAATTGTCTCATTAATTATCTGGAATTTTATGGTTCCAATGGCTAAAAGTACTGAAGTTCTGTTATTACATTTACTAGTGTGAGAGTAAGTGGAGGTAATAATCCAAAACAGGATTAATTTCAGACATAGGAGGAGATAACGGTTTGTGCTAGTTTTGGCTGGGATAGAGTTAATTTTCTTCACAGTAGCTAGTGTGGGGTTGTGTTTTGGCTTTGTGCTGGAAACAGTGCTGATAACCCAGGGATGTTTCAGTTACTGCTGAGCAGTGCTCACACAGCGTCAAGGTCTTTTCTGCTTCTCCCCCCACCCCACCAGCGAGCAGGCTGGGGGGGCACAAGGAATCGGGAGGGGACAGAGCCGGGACAGCTGACCCCAGCTGCCCCAAGGGATATTCCAGCCCATAGGACATCATGGGGGAAGAAGAAGGAAGGGGGGACATTCGGAGTGATGGCGTTTGTCTTTCCAAGTCACTGTTATGCGTGATGGAGCCCTGCTGTCCTGGAGATGGCTGAACACCTGCCTGCCCGTGGGAAGGGGTGGATGGATTCCTTGTGTTGCTTTGCTTGCGCGTGCGGCTTTTGCTTTCCCTATTAAACTGTCTTTATCTCAACCCATGAGTTTTCTCACTTTTACCCTTCTGATTCTCTCCTCCATTCCACTGCAGGGGAGTGAATGAGCAGCTGTGTGCGGCTTAGCTGCCAACTAGGGTTAAACCACAACATGGTTAAAACTTGTGTAGTCAACTACTTAATCTCTTACAAAATTCTCTGCAATAGTTTTTATTTGTACTCTTTTTTCAAGCTTAATAAATAAGAACTATTACACAATAGCCCTAAATAGACTTCATCAAATTATATATGCTTTCTCAATTCAAACAGTAGCAAACAATATCCATTTTAGCTTTTTTAAAAATATTTCTAATTTCTAGCCTCATGTTTTTTACAGTGGGCATTATTTTTTTAAGTATTGATCTGATCTCCTCTTCTTTCTCTGATGGTAAAAAAAAAAGAAGATAGAAGGAAATAAAAGCAACCACCACCACAATTCCTGGTCCTGAAAAAAGCTGACAAAAATTCAATGAGATTACTACAAAGTATGGAACTGCATAAGATCAGCCTGTGCCAGAAGGACCCAGAAGACCTCTCATTACATTCCTTAATGCTCTCAGAATTACTAGGAAGTGGAAGAGACCTTATTTGTCTTCAATGAGTCCTTTACACTTACTAACCATGCTAAGAAAAGCAGTTACTTCATTTGATGTTTTGTAAAATCAGGCTTTCCACAGCTGGGGAGGGGGAGGGGAGAAAAAAAAAAGGAAATAAAAAAGAATTCATTCCTCCCAGAAAATGAAGAAACACCAATTCAGGGATGTCTCAAATAATGGTCACCAATTCCAGCTCTGTAAGAATTCCTCAAAGGCTACAAAGCATGCAATGAAAAGATCTAATATGTTTCCCCATAGCAACCTTGCTGCTTCATGTCCATTCTTATTTCCTTTTCCAATAACCATCAAGTTGCTCCAACACATTTACATCATGTTCTACAGTACTATGATATATTAAAAACTTGTTTTTCACATCTCTCATTTAAACTGAAGCATGCATGCACTTTCTCACATTAGCAAGATAGTGTTGAGAGACTTTACTTAGTAATTGTCCTGTTTAATCTCTTTAAGTACCCCTGAGTCTTGCCAAAAGTAAACAGTACAGTTTTGAAAGGCAACAAGGTTGGTAATTTATTACCACGGTAAAATTCTGTGTAGAAAATACACACATAGAAAATTAAGAGGAAAAATAGGTAGAACATCAATTTCAACATCCTCTCTTCTTTTTCAAAGGACAAAATTTATCTTCTGAGACTTAGTTGTTATATCTGTGACTAATTTCTGGAGTCAAATGAAAAGAAAAAAACACATTATACCAAATTAAAAAATGAAAGTGCTTTTTTTTTGTTTTGGTTTGAGTTTTTTCCTCTTTCTCCAAAAACTACTAACAGAAATGTGTATCTTTAACAAAACTATTTGTGATACACACGACACCCAAAATTTTAAATCCTCAGTCAGTTTTCTATATCCATACATCCATCTACTGGTATTCCTGACAGGCAGTCCCCTGATCTGGGTTAACATATGACATGAATTTCTGACAGTACCCTGTCAATGCCTGAAACTGTCTCTCCAGAAGGACATTAAAGAAAACCAACAACCCACCCCTAATATGTAGGGTTAAACTGCAAGTTGAGCAACAGATCATTAATACCAACATGATATACTAAAATCAGGTTAAGCTTTATGTCATTATTTTTTCATTCAATTAAAAAACCCAACCACGCAACTAAAAATACCCTGGATGTTGTAATTCTACTAAAATTCAACACCACGTCGATGCTTAAAAGCTATTGTCAGGATATGGAGAACTTTCAGAGGAGAGTACTGCTTTGCCTAGGACCATATGTGATCTATTCAGACAGAGGATGGCAAGGAAATGGTATCTGGACTATCACATTTTTAGCCTTGCCTGACTGTGAGTTTGTTGATATCTTGAGTAATTTAAGACATGGCATTTAATTCACCACTTCAGCTGACAAGGTTACAGAGAATTCTTTTTTGCAATCTCTTCACTCAGTAAGCAAGCATTTATGTTTCTGTTTCTGTTGTTGGACAGATAAAGAAGAGGAGAATTCTATTTTTGAAGCATTCCCCTGTTAAGTGGCATATTCCAGAGGCAGGCTACTGTTGTATCATTTCCTAATTGCTTTTTCCTCTTGTTTACTTTGGTCAAAAAGTGGCACCTCTGTCTGTGGATGCTGTTCCATGTAAGGTATTACAGAAGGAAAAGGATGAAAAAAAGTAATCCTTTACAGCTGATGATTTGCAGCGGATATTAACACAAGGCTTTTCACAATCAAGGAAATTAGCACTCCCACAGACTTTTGCAGACTAAAGAGCAGAGTGAGGAAATATTTTTTTAAATACTTCTTCATTTGTATGGGAACCATTTATTATAGCCAGGAGGTCACGTGAGGTGAGAGTTAACTGCATCAACAGAAAGATAATGGATGGGAGGAAAGGGCGATCGGCAGGAATAGACCAGTACCTTCATATATAGCTTTGCATTTTGACTGGGGATGTGACAGAAAGGGATTTTGAGTGGAGGAAGTGGTAGAGATGGGTTAGCAATGGAAACCCTGAAGCCATGTGGTAGCAATTAACAAACTAACAGAAAACATACACCTAAAAATGTAGAAAGAGATTCTGTTGAATATGCAGTGGGAAAACTGATAAGCTGTGTCTCACTACTCTGTGCTATGATGACACCATGGATCATATATAGAATGGCAATATTTTACAGTCTTTATGTCAATATAATACTCTAACCTCTTTAAAAGAAACAGAGGAGCCTAAATCTTGCTCTGAAATAAACTGAATTCTCAGTAACATAAAGGGCACTTGGAAGGTTTGAGAGAATGACAGGATGGGGAAACGCCATAAAGCCATCTTGTTTTAATTGTGTGCCTGCAAACCCTGTAATGGACAATTATCCTCCTAACAAGGAGACTGAGGCATTAGAATAAACTTGCTGGCTCATATTTCCATTAGTACTTTTCCCTGTTACTTGTGGTTGTACTAGTTCCTTCTTCTGCTCCTTGACTTCATCTTAAACTATGCGCCAACATCCACATGAATAAGACTATGTGAAGTCAGTCATTTTGGAGTGAGAGATGGCATTCATCACTATGAGGAGATCCGGGGCTGAATGTTGTTTATCTCACTGGCTGTGTCCTGTAACATAAACAATGTTATCTGCTTGAAGGCTGTTCCCTCTTCAGGCTCCTCCAACTATGATTCAAGAAGGGGTAAAGGACTGCTCCACCTCAAGCAATGTGGCTGTTCTGAGGTCCACCAAGCCAGACACTGCATTTCAGAATCATCCTCTGGGGGAGGTAGTGCCTCTTTCCCCCATGGCAGCGCTCTTGCTTGTGCTTACTGACTGCTGCAATCTGGTGGCAGTGTCCTGATCTGGGCACTACACTGACTCCTATTCCAATAATCCTTTCTCCAGAGGACAATGACATCAAGGACAGCAGCTTGGGACCGAGTTCAAGCTTACAGTTCAGTTCCTTTGCCTGGAATCACAGTGCATGAACTTTCTACCAGCTGGGATGTTCCAGCTCGCATAGGGTGAGCAAGCTCAAATCTGCTTCCAGAAAGTCTCAGCTCCAGAAATCTTAACTCCTTTTCCTTCACCTCCACCCAGAAAAACACACTTTGATAAAAGCCCATGCTCTTAAGTTATGCTAATTAGGAAAATTTAAAAAGTAAGTACCAGTATGAATGGCAGTACTAACCCTAAACAGTTAATACAACTTTTTCCACTCTTTAACCTCAGCCTAAATTTTTTTTTTTTTGTGAGACGTTTCAGGTTTTTTTACTGTACACTAGGTAGACCACTACAGTCTGCCACCTCAAATGAAAGCATATGTAAAATGAGAAGAAATACATGTGGACATCTTTGTGACCATGTTTGCTTTCACCATAAAATGTGTATTAGAGTCTTACTTTCCCAAATAAGTTTTGAATTTAAAACTGTAACTTAAGTACTACTGGTTTTCCTTCCAGTTTAATTCAGGTAAGTCTAAATTGTTCTTTGGGTTGCATTTTCTGGTTTCAGGAATCAATATAATTGAGGTATTCCCCTATATCTGGATTAACAGGATGATAATTGAGATAACAATGAAAAGAAAAAATTATCCTTTAAATGCAACAGTCTCTTCAGGTCTCATGTCTCTGATATAAAGCAAAATACTGTATTTCTTTTCAAGCTTTTTTTTCTACATGCCCTTTTATTTTTCTGTGCCTACTGTACCTGACATCTGATACTTAAAATATTTACCCCATTCCTGCAGCTTTGAGAAAGTATTTCTATACAAGCCTAGCATCCTCAATCCCTTCAGGAAAATTTTCAGGGATGGCAAGAACTATATCTGGATATTAAATATGTCATATTACAGGTAGGTCCAAAATCCCTCTAGCTGTCTTTGCATCTGTTTTTTACTGTTTCTCTGTTAGCTCCTGTTCTTTCAAAAGGTCTCCAGTACCTCCTGGAAAAAACAACTACAAATATAACAAGTAGCAGGTGCAAAAAGATGAACACCACAAGAGAAGAAATAAAGTCGCAGCCTAGACCTCAGACCTTGTAAAACCTCATGAGTCCTTACCCAAAAGATTTTGGGATGGACTTCGTTATACCTTTTGTAAGCTACCTAAAATTATTTTTTTCTGAAAAGCACCAGCATGCACCAAGTCTAGTTCTGCCTCTCAAATGTCTGTACAGTGCTGATGTGAACTTTGTAACAGAGAACACAATAAAAAATGCAGTGTAGAAGCAGTTACTACTACCACAAAAAATACAGTTTTCCATCAGTGTCAAGGAAGGTTTTGTACTCTACATGTGAAGATGCCACAGACATTCAGATACAACATGCATTCAAAGCCTTATACAGGGCTCATCTGGTGGAATTCCTGAAAAGAGCCACCACAGGGAGGACTGAAGTACTTAAGAGTAGGCTATAAACCTTCTGATTATAAACAAATTGCTCCTAATTAAGGTTAATTAGCAGCCTAGGCCTCATCTTGTGCCTTCTTGCCTGCTAGAACAATCCTCTCTGGTCCTACATTGGAACAGCTTTATCTCACACTGGTGTGAGCGGAGCTCCAGGTATACCTGTCTGGAGTAATAAGCATCAATCAGACAGGAAAAAACAGTCCATTTGATTTCACTAAGATCACACGAGGAACTTTAAAATGAACTACTCTGAAATACCAACTATAGTTAGCTACCCAATTAAATATCTTAAATCCAGAAACATTAGTGTTATCGCATGTTTGCATTCTGAATGAGGTATGGTAAGTACACGTTTAATGCTTTTTCTCTGACATTCAAAATGGTCAGGAAACAAAAGTGAAGTGGGAATCACAGAAACCATTTTTTTTGTCATTGCACTCATATAAATAAAGGACAGAAATCTTCATTTTAAAAAAATCTGCCTGTCCATTCCTAATCAGCATTAGCCCCAAATTGTCCTAAATTGGGAAAAAACCCAACAAACCAAAAAATATAATATTTTTTAAAACAAATTTTTGTTTTGGATCAAAGTATTTTTTTAATTCATTAAAGGTGAAATATCAAAATTTGAATTTTTGGATGAAAAATCTAGCAGATTAGTTTCAATATAGTCTGAACCAAATATCCTCTCATCCACCATTTCACTGTATACAAACACAAAAGAAACTCCACATTAATGAGCTCTACTGGATAATGCTTTGTAGTTTATTTTTATCCAAATAGTCCTCTCCTTGTATCAATGCATTAGGCACATTAAGTTCAGGAACATCACATACCTCCTAGCTTTCATAGAAAAACAATTTTAACAATTAATATCCTGATAGATTCCATCTTTTCTAATAATACTAGCCAGTATTTTTTTTACTAAATACATAATTTATACAAATTAAGACATCCAGACTCGCAGGTGCTGAAATTTAATGCAAATACAAGACTGGTATATGAGAAATATATTCCTTAATTATTATTTTTTACAATATGATTTCTTACAAAAAAGAATGAGGGCTTAGTAACAAGCATTTATCAGTACCTCCCCAAAACTTTTCTCACTTATGTGCAGTTATATCAACCACAATAGAAGCTGGCACTGGATGAAAATGGTCTTACGTTACATTTTTATGTTATTAGTATAAACTCTGTTTTTCAGTTTAGCCATTAATACCTGCATTTTTTATAATAAACATGCATATTTGGGCAGCTAGTGTCTTATTACAATGTTCATGCTTGAAAATTGATCTCTGAAAAGTATATGGTAAGGTTTCAGATGCCACAGGGATGCATAAATGAGAACAGTAAAAGTGTTGTTAAAAATTTTTGCAGGGGAAAAAGAAAAAAGTATTTTCTAAGCACAAGGCAAAAAAAGCTTGTCTGAATAGCAAAACTACCAAATCTATTTTAACATGCTTTTACACCAGCCAAACGAGGAATGCTGTTGAAACAAAACACAAGAGAAAGCCATTTGTAATACTGATTTGATATGACACATACATATACATAGGAAATGACAAAAAAACTACAGATAAAAAATCCAAGTTCATAACTAATTTAGTAATCCTTGAAGTTCAACCATTATACTATCATGCTATAGTATCTTCTTCAAAGAAGACAACAGAAACATGGTTATAGATATAGCTCATCTAAATATGCATGATTTAGAAAGGTCTCAAATATTCATGAAAAAATAAACAAATGAAGTGTAGTATAGACACCGAGGTTTTCCAGCACCATCCAAAAAAAAAAAAGAAAAACCAGTAGCAAAGCCACGTCACTTTTAATGTATTTTTCAGAACACACTGTATTACTGTTACAGTGTACATACATATTAGGTCATAATTATTTAAAAATATAATAACATGCATAATCAGGGCATACATATTTTAAAATGTTCTAAATACAACTGTCTAAATACACAGACAGTACACTGCAAAAGATATTGGAATTTCACAGTTTATGCATGAGTATCTACTTAGACTTTTTTTGTAATATGTCTTTGGCTAAGCATTGGGTTTTGTAAAGAGCAGAAAATTTTCTTGAAGAATATTCATTTTTTCCCATAATTCTACAATGAACAGCTATTAATTTGATGTTACAGAAAAAGCAGAAAAAAGTAGAAATTTCTTCTCTTACTTATCCAACTCTTTCCCCCCAACTTATGATGACATGCAATATTGACAGTTAGGATGCATGTTTCACAGGTCCCTCCCAAAATGAAGACATATAGTAACAACTACTTCATATTGATAGACACGTACATCACATGTATGACGCCTTTCTGAGGCCTTCCACGTAAGTACTGAGTTAAATACTACACTAATTTATCAATATGGACCTCAGAGGTATCTTACATATATACATGTAAACCAAGCTTCTATGGCAGCTGTGAAAGGTGGTACTCTCACATGCGTCCTTCTGACCTCTATAAAGCAAGTAGGTGGGAGACTGCTAAAAAACCTGATGTAATACTGAAAAGAAGGAAACAAGGAAGGATATATAAAAGCAAAAAGTAGAATTAAAAAAAAATATATCACAGACTTAAAACAAACACCAATGTGTATAAAAAGTAAACTGGATTATGGCTGAAGTTGTGGTAATGGGTTGATTTTTGTTACAATGCTGTTAAAGACACACATTCAAACCGATAGTTAATTTTCTTACCTAACGTGATAGCAAAATGAAGGTAGGCAGACAGCCAAAATAAATTCATGCTTCTTTTCATTAAAATATAATGCGGTAGATCAATCCATGTAGTATAATCTAGTAGAGCAGCAAATAAAATTACAATTCTTTTGAAAGTGCATGTCTACATTTGCATTTGAAGAAATACTAGCAATGAATGTCTCATGATGAAACTGAACACAGGACGTACCAAAGTAATAAAAACACAGTGCAAATATTACAGTGTCTTAGTAGTAATACTATTTCTAAGTTACTCACAATGACACAATTGCAGGTATATTTTTCTGAACTCAAGTAGTATAAAGGCATAGAGCAATCACATTCTGAAGTAATGTGTTTAATGAAGCACCAATTTCCAAGAAAAATACAGCACTATAAAATGCCTAATCATGTGCAATTCTTAGTAATGTTTCCCAATAACTTAGCTATGTATTTATTAGTTATGACCAACTAGCAAATAATGTTTATTTGGAAGAAAACCAAGCATGGTTTTCAGAGCAGCCTAAACATTACACGTTATTAATAACCACTGGAAGCACAACTTTAAATAGAAATTCATCTCAGTCTGAAATCAAAACCAAAACATCAGCTACAATGAAATCCTACCCTTGAACATCCTGTCTTGGCATGTCTTCGATTAAGAGAAAGCAATGCAGTTTTGGCACAGCCACAAATTTCACCTAGCCTGTTAAGAAGAGAAATTGGTCTTTAGAAGGAACCTCTCCACCCACATGACAAGAATAATACCCTTCCACTCCATGGTGGCAGACGTGAAGGAAGGGTGCAATTCACTGCCAGTAGTTCCTGCCTAATCATTTGTGATGGAAACCCAACAGCAGATCCTGCTCTGGGTACCGCTAGACAGTGGGTCATTGCATCCCAGGAACAGCTGCTGACAACAAAAGGTTGGAGACATACCTAAATCACAGTAAATTGGTAACCCACAGCTGGCTTGTGCCATATAACAGCAGTCACTCATTCCAGATGTTTCACACAATCCACTGAAATCTCCAACTAGTACATTTGCTGGACTTAACAGACTCATGGCCAGCTCTCAAAGCCTGGTTTTAGGAGCTGCCAATTCCCCAACTGATCTGAACTGTTGAAGAAGAAGATATTCTTTTTCCTTCAACAAAAGAACTGCCAAGCTACAATCAGAACTGCTTTGAGAAGGAAAACGAAGTTCCTGGTAACCGCCAGGGAAGGAAGTTGAGCACCCAGTAGCTTTCCCAAAGGATCCACCTGAGTGCTTATGCAGCAGGGAAGCTACACAGGCTCTCTTGCCTGCAGCTCCTGGCACGGTCTAGCTACACATGACCAAGAGGTCAGTTTGGTGAACAGCTGCCTGGGAAATGAGGAAGTCAGCCTTTCCAGTAAAGGACTGTCCAATCAACCAGGAGGAATTTCCATCAAGTGCCAAAAGTTACTTTCCCCAGGATAAAAAATAATAAATCATCCAACACATGACAAACACTCTGCACAGGAGTAGACCGGTGGGGTCATAGTCACAAGGCAACTTGAAAAGACCAAAGGCACTGTATTGGGTCTGCATGACATGGTTTTGGTAGCGGGGGGGCTACAGGGGTGGCTTCTGAGAGAAGCTGCTGGAAGCTTCCCCTATGTCCAACAGAGTCAATGCCAGCCAGCTCCAAGACAGACCCGCTGCTGGCCAAGGCCGAGCCCATCAGCAACGGTGGTAGTGCCTCTGGGAGAACAGATTTAAGAAGGGGAAAAAAGTTGCTGCAGCATAGAAACTGTAGCCGGAGAGAGGAGTGAGAACATGTAAGAGAAACAACCCTGCAGACCCCCAGGTCAGTGGAGAAGGAGGAGGAGGAGGTGCTCGAGGCGCCGGAGCAGAGATTCCCCTGCAGCCTGTGGGGAAGATGATGGTGAGGCAGGCTGTCCACCTGCAGCCCAGGGAGGACCCCACGCCAGAGCAGGGGGATGCCTGAAGGAGGCTGTGACCCTGTGGGAAGCCTGTGCTGGAGCAGGCTCCTGGCAGGACCTGTGGCCCTGTGGAGAGAGGAGTCCACGCTGGAGCAGGTCTGCTGGCAGGACTTGTGACCCCGTGGGGGACCCACACCTGAGCAGTCTGCGCCTGAAGGACTGCAGCCCGGGGAAGGGACCCACGCTGGAGCAGTTCATGAAGAACTGCAGCCCGTGGGAAGGACTCATGCTGGAGAAGTTCGTGAAGGACTGTCTCCCATGGGAGGAACCCCACGCTGGAGCTGGGGAAGAGTGAGGAGTCCTACCCCTGAGGAGGAAGGAGCGGCAGAGACAACATGTGATGAACTGACCCCAACCCCCATTCCCCATTCCCCTGCACTGCTGGGGCGGGTAGGTAGAGAATTTGGGAGTGAAGCTGTGCCTGGGAAGAAGGGAGGGGTGGGGGGAAGGTGTTTTAAGGTGTGGTTTTATTTCTCATTATCCTACTCTGATTTCATTGGTAATAAATTAAGTTCATTTTCCCCAAGTCAAGTCTGTTTTGCTCGAGACGGTAATTGGTTGAGTGATCTCTCCCTGTTCTTATCTCAACCCACGAGCCTTTTGTTATATTTTCTCTCCCCTGTCCAGTTGAGGAGGGGAGTGATAGAGCAGCTGCGTGGTGCTTAGTTGCTGCTGAGGTTAAACCACAACAGGCACAGATGAAGAAGAAACTAGGACAGAAATCTTGGTAAAGTCTTCACTTACAAGAACAATAATTTTAAGTGATTCAGTGATTCATATGCATCCCATCTTAGCCTATTTACTTTTCATTCATATTATATGAAAGTAGTTGTGAATAATCTAATATTTGTTTACATTGTACAACATTTGAAATCAGAGGCATTAACACAGTGCTTACCTGAGCCAGAAAGTGACAGAATTTCAAAGTAAAGGTTACATTTGAAAAAAACTCTGCCTTTCATTAAGAAGATCTCTTTTTAAAGCAACAATTAGTGTATGGATCTAGGTCTTACTTCGGTTATATGTCTTTGGAAAGATCATTTAATCCATCCATTTCTTCTGCTTTAAAAATCAGAATAACTAAATGATCGCCACTGCAAAAAAAGTCTTTATTAGTCTTCACGCACAACACGGTTTGGAGATATAAAGCATTTTTAGTTTTATGTATTTCAAATGAGCTCTGGTAGCTCCTGATATACAAGGATGTAAAGCGTGGGGGCTTTTTTTTTTGGTTTTTTTTTTTTTTTAAATGAAACAAATTAAATAGCAGGGAAAGAATGAAAATTAAAAAAAAAAATTCTTATTCACTAAACAAGTTGAGAAGTCACTCCAACGAGCTACAGAAATAGTCAAATGTGAGTTTCAAATTATCCAATAACAAATAATTTGTTGAATAATGTCTTTGACAAAAAAAATTCAACCATCTCTAATTTTAATGCTTTTTCACCCTCTCCCATTTTCATAACTTTGGGAGAAGTTAACATCTGTGGTTACATGTTTCTGTACTTGCACTTTTCACCAAAATATTTTGTTTTGAAAGTGTGTGCTGAAAATCCCTTCAGAAATTTTTGAGTTAATAATTCCAAACGAGAGCAGGACAGAAGGGGATACCTATCCTACTTCCCATCAATAAAATAAACGAACTCACATTAAATGGTTTGTATTGGAGTATATGCAGTTAAACACCAGCAACCTCAGCAAAAGCCAAAAGTTCATTAGATGAATCTTTGCTAAGTATCAACCTCACTTTCAAATATCACCAAGAGGAAGCAATGGCATTTACAATCCTGCAGAACAATCTACCAAGATACATCCAATTGTCTTGAAGGTTTTCATATATTTGCTTTTACAGGAATATGGTAGAAAAATATCACTATCTCCTTTGTAAAGTGGCTATTGCCCAGGTCTCGTCAAAGATGGGTAGGACATTTAACCTCATCTTTAAGTAGTATTTTACTCCAAATTGCCTCTCAGGCAGGACTTCTTGTTTCACTTGTCTCATCAAAGTACCTTAAATATGATTGAAAGCTGGCATTTAGTACATAAAAACTGAGAAGAAATACAAACATATACCAAGGTAAAGAACAAAATATTAACCCTTGCAAAAACAAAGGTTGAAGAAGGAATTAAAACTGGGTTTGCTTCTATATGAAACCAACTTGTCCAATTTAGTGTGGTTTTATGTGATTTTGCATACCCTGGAGGTATGCATGTTCCCCTTTGCAGGTACATAAACCTGATGACAGGTGGAGCGAAGGGGAGACAGTAATCCTGACTGCACTTCAAGTGCGATCACAGTAGACTGGTTTCACTCCTCTCACAGAGATGGCGCTTTCCAAAGACTGATCACTTCTCAATATAATTTTTTAAATAACAGATAAGAGTAAGAATCTTAAGTGTTTAGGATCATCCTGTTTCTTTGCTGAAAATAAGCTCAAATCTTACATGTCTACTCCACGTCTACCTTCTTCTTTGTAAGTACCTTCCATTTACAAAGAAAATACTAGACTTACCAGTGGAAAGGAAGACATTTCATATGATAGAAAGTAAACATAAACATATATTCAAAAGTAGAAGCTTTTTAAAAAAATAATACCTTTGCTTTTAAACTTTTAACATAAATTCCCTAACATACTTTACAGTTTATTCTTCAACTCAGTAATGAGGAGACTGCTTAACGTTTCTGAGCTTTATATCACATTTGATTCACGTTACTCTAGTGCTTCAGTGAAACACTGCCAGGGACTTAAAAGTCACTTGTGTTCTAAGGTCCCGAAGCTTACTGTACTCTCAGGACTTGATTTCTCTACTTCTTTGGGAATTTTAAGCTGTATTTTCTTAAGAGTAACTGGCATTACACAGGCAGAATATAACGGGTAAAACTGATGGGGCGGAGGGCAGGGAGCAAGCAAGTCCACTTGTGCATCTTCAGTCATGCAGTTTAGCCCTTGGAAGGTTTTTTTATTCTAAAATAATAATCTTTATTAAAAAGTTGTCTTCCAGCCAAGAACACATTTTATACTGAGGAGGCATAACAACTTCAAAACAGGTATTGCAGAGCTGTTTGGGGTTTTCTTTAAAAACAAAAAACAAACAGAAGCTAGATTTTGCCCAGTCATGCACCAATTTCATAAGTAATTCAAAATCATGCGATATTAAATACCGAACAATAAATTAATAAGTTCTGAAGTATTTTCCTGTATCATCGTCAAAATATGTACAGGAAACTGAACACATCGTGTACAGCAATAGTTTGTATTCTCTTTAGTCAAGTAGGACTCTGGGGAAATTGTTATGTCAAACTGACCTTTTTTGACCACCAGTCCAGTAAGTTGCACCCTCCAGATCATAAATTCTTGATAGATATTTTATTCATACAAACATGCTTTTCCGTCGTGGGGGAACATAACAGAATTTATAGAGAGTAAGCTTCACATTTCAATAGCATCTTTAATTATATTTTATGTATCTACTAAAAGATAATGAGGGACAGGAAGAGAAAGAACTATCCTCTTAATTTTTTAATGGTAAAAAAATATTACAGCCTTCAGACACTACACAAAATATCTTTCATTAGTGATTCTTCACTCCAGTTCAATGATCAGTATGGAAACTCTATTCACAACCATTTACAAAAATAAGTTCACAGATCTTTAGAAATAAAATAAAATCACAGTCTCAGCATATTTTGCAGTTTTGTTTCAAAGAATGGCTATAACTAAGTGGAATAGGTTAAGGAAAGTATGACTAGGGTTAAATCACTAAGCTGTGAGAAAATCATTTTACCTGCCTACACCCACCATCTTGCTTCAGACAGGGATAGGAGTATGTTTATTCCAGATTTTTCATTTAAAAAAAATTGTCTACAAGATTCTGTATGTAATTGTCACTATGTGGCTTTTAGTAAGTGTTGATTTTTATTAATAGATATTACCATCCTGAAGAACTATAAAGAATTTACTATCTTCCTGCACATACCTCAAATGAAGTCAAGCTACATGAACTGTTTTTATTACAAATGACACTATCAATTTAAATTTTCCAATAAGAGAAGAAAGCTGTATATCTCATGAGAGACATAAAGAATAAACATGTGTTTCTGCCAGCTGTTCTTTTGCTAATGAGTCTTTTTTCTCTCTCTCTTACTCTGCTTAAGTCCCAATATACATGGAGAATATACATGGAGAGTTTTGTTTGATTATTCATGGCTGTTTGCCTTTCTAATATAATGCCCTTTCTTTTTCAGTGGGTATGAGCATCTATGCTGAGATATTTCAGTGCACTATGCCTATTCAATTTTTATTACTCACATTTTTGGACAAGTAAAACTGGAGGCAATCTATTCTGATTCGACATAAAAAGACAAAGAAATCTGAAAAAATGTACAAAATGCAGATGAGTGATAATTCACATACTCTAATTAATTACAGTCTAATTAAACTTGAAGTTAATATGAGATTTTTTTCCTTGTTCTTTTGAGATGTCTTTTTTGTTTGTAAGCAAAACAAACAAATCTAATCATTGCCTGTTTCAAGACACCATTTTGTATCTGCCCCATAGAATGTGACTGAACTTTCCTCTGGACAGTGGAACACTGATGATGAAGTTCCCATAATATTAATTTGTGTTTGGCCTGCCTTCCTTTATTCAAATGAATATTGCTTATAGATATATCAGCAGAACTAAGAAGTTTGGTGAATAAATCCATGTTTATATTTAACAGCATTTGAATAGATTAAGGTATTAAGTGATGAGGATGGAGAGTGAAAACAAGTCTAGAGCCTCTACTTCCCAGCCTCAGATCTGCATTGTGAGCACTACTAGCTCTCACCAAGGTCAGCTGATGCCTGTATTGGCTCCAGAAATACAAGGCAATCTCACTATGGTATTATTACTGTTTCTGAGAGGCCTGAGGGAGGTGAGAGCCAAGGTCATTCCACATTCCCAAGTTTGTGCTGCTCCAGTGCTCATAATGGCTGTTGGCACATCCAAGTTACAGCAGGAAATACCGGGCTGTCCTAGGTAGCAGGGCAGTCCAGAGCTGAAGTACAAGAGTTTGCAACTCCATCTTTCCCACTCCTGATGCTTTTACCTACATCAGTGCCAAAGTAAGCTAAGGCAAAAGAATATTCCACTGAGCCTACTCTGTGGTTAAAAGCTTTTTACAACTCTAAAGGACAGAGCAAAGATAAGTGTGTCACTAAAAATAACAGAAGATAGTGTGGGCTTAATTCAAATCTATGGCCAAATTGCAGAAATGCTAATTACAATGTTCTCCAGTAGACTGGAATCTGTGTTCATTCAATCTGGCTGTTCTTATCAGGACATCTCAGAAATGTGACAGTTTGTTCAAAAGAGGTCTTGGATCAGGCCCTAAAGGAGATTATTACACATGCAATTCAACTTTGTATCAAATATGACATCTAAACTCAGTAAGTTTTTTCACTACCTGGCCCAGAAGTTAGAATGGTTTGGCTTTGAAAAGCTACGTGCTATTTAATTCAGAATACAGAAGTGTTTACAGAAACAGAACACCCAGCAGCCTTTAATGTTTAATTCTCTTTGTTGCTCTGCTTAATCATTTCTCTCTCACAACCATACAATAGCATTAGAAACTGGTTTGTGAATACAAATTCTCCTTCCTTTTATAACAATGAACACTGACATCTGTAAGTAAAAAAAAAAACCCTTATGGATTGTCCTTACACTGTATTTTTCCTTCACTGTGAGCTGTAATTTAAGAATCTATTAGATATCCATCAGCATGCAGAACTAGGAACTTAGTTCTAGGTTTGCTCCTGAGCTCCATGTCGGGAAAGAATTTGTTATGTTCAAATTCCCCTTCCTGTTCTGATTGTCCATGAGAAAGACATCAAGAAACATAGACCAGAAGGCAGCCTCCACCATTTGGCTGGATATGATTAAGCTACCAAAGAAAAAAAAGTCAAGTGTCCCAGAATCAGGAGAAACACTTCTTCCTGAAACTCTCTAAGCATTTCTTGTATGCACAGCAAGCGTATTCAGACAGTTTTCAGTTGAGCCTTCCCACACACACTCACTTTTGAGCTGTTTATTGGTGAGAAGTGTCTTAAACACATTGTGAAATTACCCACTGGTAAATAAAGTAGTAGGCCCATAACACCAGATATTGAGTTGAAGATTGAATGCAACAGAAAACAATCCATTAAATTGGACTATAGCAACATAACAGAGACTGCCTAAACTAGGAGAAAGAAGAAAAACCCCCCACATCATTTCTCTTGTGCACCTAAGTATGAAAAGCAGTTGCTTGATTCAGATTCATGATGCATTTATCTTCCAAAAGGAATGATGTTTCTTGACTTCTCTCTCTCAAACCACAGTACTAGTAAGATAGCTACCCGATTTCCTAACTGGAGTTCTATGGGGGATTCAATGGGAGCTGACCATTCAGCATGCCACGATACAAAACTCTTGCTTATTTTGTGACGTTCTATAATCTACATCTTTGAGTTTCATCTAAAACTGCTTCTCTTTTTTTAAAGGAATTCTCCACAAATTTCTGTTACTTTACTACTTCCCTTCAAATTATCTAATAAAATTCTGTTTTGTTGCAGTAAGAATAAAAACTTGTGCAAGGGCTGATGTGGGCACACCCAGATTACCTTTGTACTCAGTATTGTCTTCTGCCAATCAACACTGGCAAATTAAATTCCTCTTGCTACCTTAACCCACAGTCTTATCTTAATAGCACGTCTTTGGGGTAGAAATCATCTCCTTGTTCACTGCAAAGCATCTAGCAGACGTTGAGTAGAATCCATAAATTCCACAGCAAACATTAATGTGTTTTTTTAAAAACTTCATAGAACACAATGAACTAACATTACTAAGAATGGGTTTTAAAATACTTTAAAGAGATTTTCTTTTTATCTTTTTGGATTGAACATCTGTAGATTTTAAAAAGATGAACTCTTCTGTATCTAACATTATGTGCTAGATTCCCTACTGCAAGTCTCTTTGCGAGCAATTCCTAACAGCTGTACAAACATCAGCCACAATGTACAGGCACAATGCCAAATAGAAGATTACCAAATAGATGAAAATATCATATCTTCACTGAAATTGTTACTTTCCAGAAAATTCTAAGGTATACACATGAACAGTACCATCTCAATTGTTCAAAGTGATTGTTTAGTCCTGAGAAGGCTCAGAGAGGATCTTACCAATGTGTATAAATGCTGAATGGGAGTGCGAAAAGAAGATGGAACCAGACTCTTCTCAGTGATGCACAGTGAGTGGACAAGAGGTAATGGGCATAAAGTGAAATACAAAAAATTCTGTTTAAACGTATGGAAAAAAAAAAGCTTTTTTACTGTAATGGTGATCAAACACTGGAACAATTTGGTGAGAGGGGTTAAGGACTCTCTGTCCCTGAAGATATTCAAAACTCAACTGGACATGGTCCTGAGTAACCTCCCCTAGCTGACTGCTTTGAGCAGGGTGATTGGACTAGATGGTCATCGGGGTCCCTTCTGTCCTCAACTATTTCACAATTTTTGATACCAAGTTCAAAATGAATCCTTTTTACCATAATCAGTCCTTAATTTTATGAAAAAAATAATTGCTAGGAATCAAACAACAGGTGATCAGAGAATGTAGAACCTGACTCTTTAGTCTTCAAAAATCAACTATCGAGTTCTACAGAAAAGCAAAAATTAACAATTTTATAGATGCTTTGATTTTCTATAGGGCTTTTTAATAGTGAAACAGATGCAGGATAAGGAAATAAAGACATAATTTTATACTGAAGTAAATAAAACTCACCTTCAAATGTTATGATCTACTTTAAGAATGAAAGAATTACTGTAGCAAATCCATTTCATTTATCAGTGGGGGAATACATCAGTACACACAAAGTACTCAAATCATAGTGGAGCCAACAACTGACAAAGTTGCCATTCTATTCTCCCATAAAATGGAACAATTTACAATGCTGAAAGGCTCATCACAGTAAAGGATGAATACATAAAACACTTGCAGGTCTGTTACTGGTGAACAAAATCGGCACAGGCATAGAAAAATGCTACAGACAGATTGCAGTGTTGCAGCTGTGACACAGATCAGGCTAAGATCAGTGTCGTGGTTTAACCCCAGCCAGCAACTAAACACCACGCAGCCGCTCACTCACTCCCCCCCACCCAGTGGGATGGGGGAGAAAATCGGGAGAAGAAGCAAAACCCGTGGGTTGAGATAAGAACGGTTTAATAGAACAGAAAAGAAGAAACTAATAATGATAATGATAACACTAATAAAATGACAACAGTAATAATGAAAGGATTGGAATGTACAAATGATACGCAGTGCAATTGCTCACCACCCGCCGACCGACACCCAGCCAGTCCCCCGAGCGGCGAATCCCTGCCCCCCACTTCCCCGTTTCTGTACTGGATGGGACGTCACATGGTATGGAATACACCGTTGGCCAGTTTGGGTCAGGTGCCCTGGCTGTGTCCTGTGCCAACTTCTTGTGCCCCTCCAGCTTTCTCACTGGCTGGGCATGAGAAGCTGAAAAATCCTTGACATTAGTCTAAACACTACTGAGCAACAACTGAAAACATCAGTGTTATCAACATTCTTCGCTCTGAACTCAAAACATAGCACTGTACCAGCTACTAGGAAGACAGTTAACTCTATCCCAGCTGAAACCAGGACAGTATCCACCCCTTATTCTATACCATTGACGTCATGCACAGTTCCCATACCTTTAGTTACATCCTGATCGATCATCACTTTTCCATCCCTTTAAGACATATGAGCAATGATATATATATATGTATACACACACAGAGATATCATTCCTTTAGTTCATGGGTCATGTTCATAAAATGTTCATTGAGTTCATTTAGTTTCCGACTCTGGGCTCCATCTGTCATACCAGTCTTTCTGGGCAGGAGGGATGGTGCAAAGTCCTCTCAGTCGGTAGAGCAGAATTGGGCTTCAGTGCAGTGTGACAAGCAGGTGACATTTGGCGCAGCAGGAGGATGGTGTGCACCGTTGGATTGTTGCATGCTGGAGTCAGTTCTGGTTCCATCACTACTGCGCTTTGCTCAGTTTTATCACAGTTCTTTTCTTGCTTGATCTAAGTGATTCTTACTATAGTACTATGGATATAGCACATAATTATAGTAAGGATAATATACAGTAGCAGGGTTATATAGCAACTAATATACAGTTTAATTCTGGCTGTTCTCACCTAAAATTAAATCCCCTTGAGGCACACATCGGACTTCCCCATCTTTTCGCATCACCCACCAAGTGCACCCAGGCCCTTGAGCAAAAGCAATCCCACGAATGGGTTTACCTTTGCCTGAGGCAGGAGTAACCCAGACTGTCTTCCCTAACATATTTTTTATGTGCACTACAGGGACTTTATCCCCTTCTACAGTATGTAAAAATTCCGACTGGGCAGGGCCACCCCGATTGGCAGATCCTCTGGTGTTGACTAACCAGGTGGCTTTTGCTAAATGTGTATCCCAATGTTTGAAAGTTCCACCCCCCATTGCTCTCAATGTAGTCTTTAACAGTCCATTGTATCGCTCAATTTTCCCAGAGGCTGGTGCATGATAGGGGATATGATACACCCACTCAATGCCATGCTCTTTGGCCCAGGTGTCTATGAGGTTGTTTCGGAAATGAGTCCCGTTGTCTGACTCAATTCGTTCTGGGGTGCCATGTCGCCACAAGACTTGCTTTTCTAGGCCCAGGATAGTGTTCCGGGCGGTGGCATGGGGCACAGAATATGTTTCCAGCCATCCAGTGGTTGCTTCCACCATCGTGAGCACATAGCGCTTGCCTTGGCGAGTTTGTGGGAGTGTGATATAGTCAATCTGCCAGGCTTCTCCATATTTATATTTCAGCCATCGCCCTCCATACCACAGGGGCTTTAACCGCTTGGCTTGCTTAATTGCAGCACATGTTTCACATTCATGGATAACCTGTGCAATAGTGTCCATGGTCAAGTCCACCCCTCGGTCACGAGCCCATCTATATGTTGCATCTCTTCCCTGATGGCCTGAAGCATCATGGGCCCACCGAGCCATAAATAGCTCACCCTTATGTTGCCAGTCCAGGTCCACCTGAGCCACTTCAATCTTGGCAGCCTGATCCACCTGTTGGTTGTTTTGATGTTCTTCAGTGGCCCGACTCTTGGGTATGTGAGCATCTACGTGACGTACTTTTACAACCAGATTCTCTAGCCGGGATGCAATATCTTGCCACAGTGCGGCAGCCCAGATGGGTTTACCTCTGCGCTGCCAGTTGCTCTGCTTCCATTGCTGTAGCCAGCCCCACAGGGCATTTGCCACCATCCATGAGTCAGTATAGAGATAGAGCACTGGCCACTTTTCTCTTTCAGCAATATCTAATGCTAGCTGGATGGCTTTCACCTCTGCAAACTGACTCGATTCACCTTCTCCTTCAGCAGTTTCTGCAACTTGTCGTGTAGGACTCCATACGGCAGCTTTCCACCTCCGATGCTTTCCCACGATGCGACAGGATCCGTCAGTGAACAGGGCATATTGCCTCTCATTTTCTGGCAGTTTATTATACAGCGGGGCCTCTTCAGCACGTGCCACCTCCTCCTCTGGCGACATTCCAAAATCTTTGCCTTCTGGCCAGTCCGTGATCACTTCCAAAATTCCTGGGCGACTGGGGTTTCCTATGCGAGCCCGTTGTGTGATCAGTGCAATCCACTTACTCCACGTGGCATCAGTCGCGTGATGTGTAGAGGAGACCCTCCCTTTGAACATCCAGCCCAGCACTGGCAGTCGGGGTGCTAAGAGGAGCTGTGTTTCAGTACCAACAACTTCTGAGGCAGCTTGAACTCCTTCATATGCTGCCAATATCTCCTTTTCAGTTGGAGTATAGCGAGCCTCGGATCCTCTGTATCCCCGACTCCAAAACCCCAGGGGTCGGCCTCGGGTCTCCCCAGGTGCTTTCTGCCAGAGGCTCCAGGTAGGGCCATTCTCCCCAGCTGCAGTATAGAGCACATTTTTAACATCTTGTCCTGTCCGGACTGGTCCAAGGGCTACTGCGTGAACAATCTCCCGTTTAATTTGTTCAAAGGCTTGTTGTTGCTCAGGGCCCCATTGAAAATCATTCTTCTTTCGGGTCACTTGATAGAGAGGGCTTACAATCAGACTGTAATTTGGAATATGCATTCTCCAAAACCCCACGACACCTAAGAAGGCCTGTGTTTCCTTTTTATTAGTTGGTGGAGACATAGCTGCTATTTTGTTAATCACATCCATTGGGATCTGACGACGCCCATCTTGCCATTTTATTCCTAAAAACTGGATCTCCCGTGCAGGTCCCTTGACCTTACCTTCTTTTATGGCAAAACCGGCTTTCAGAAGGATTTGGATTATTTTCTTCCCTTTCTCAAAGACTTCTTCTGCCGTGTTGCCCCATACGATGATGTCATCAATGTATTGCAGGTGTTCCGGAGCTTCACCTTTTTCCAGTGCAGTCTGGATTAGTCCATGGCAAATGGTGGGGCTGTGTTTCCACCCCTGGGGCAGTCGATTCCAAGTGTACTGGACACCCCTCCAAGTAAAGGCAAATTGTGGACGACACTCTGCTGCCAGAGGGATTGAGAAAAACGCATTAGCAATGTCAATTGTAGCATACCACTTGGCTGCCTTTGACTCTAGTTCGTATTGAAGTTCTAGCATATCTGGAACGGCAGCACTCAGCGGTGGCGTAACTTCATTCAGGCCGCGATAGTCAACTGTTAGTCTCCACTCCCCATTAGACTTTCGCACGGGCCATATGGGACTATTAAAAGGTGAGCGAGTTTTGCTGATCACTCCTTGGCTCTCCAGTTGGCGAATCAACTTGTGGATGGGAATCAGAGAGTCTCGGTTGGTGCGATATTGCCGCCGGTGCACCGTCGTGGTAGCAATTGGTACTTGTTGTTCTTCAACCCTCAGCAACCCCACAATCGAAGGGTCTTGAGAGAGACCAGGCAGGGTAGACAGCTGTTCCGTGCCCTCCGTCTCCAAGGCAGCTATACCAAAAGCCCATCGATACCCCTTTGGGTCCTTAAAATACCCTCTCCTGAGATAGTCTATGCCAAGGATGCACGGAGCCTCTGGACCAGTCACAATGGGGTGTTTCTGCCATTCATTCCCAGTTAGGCTTACTTCAGCTTCCAATACAGTTAACTCTTGGGATCCCCCTGTCACACCAGAAATAGAAATGGGTTCTGCCCCTTCATAACTTGATGGCATTAAAGTACACTGTGCGCCGGTGTCTACTAGAGCCTTATACTCCTGTGGGTCTAACGTGCCAGGCCATCGAATCCACACAGTCCAATAGACCCGGTTATCCCTTTCCTCCACCTGGCTGGAGGCAGGGCCCCTCTAATTCTGGTCAGAGTATCCAGTATTCACTTCTCGTAAAATTGGCTCAGAAGTCCCTTCAAGAGGATCAGAAATAAGATCAGCCCTTCTACTCTGTTTGGAAACCGGAGCGGCATTTTTCCTGGTAGAATCCCCTTTTGTGGTGTTTTTTCCTCGCAGCTCACGTACCCGTGCATTTAGGACCGAGGTAGGTTTTCCATCCCATTTCCTCATGTCCTCTCCATGATCACATAAGTAAAACCACAGGGCACCTCGCGGTGTGTACCTTCTATATTCTTTCTCTTGGGCAGAGGAGCGCTCACTCCTAATAGCTGAGACATTGGTCCTTACAGGTGGGCAACAGGACATCTCCTCTTTGAATTGCTGGAAATCCTCGGACAGCTTCTCCACAGCCGAAATGCAGGCTTGTAGGGAGGAGGAGAGATTCTCTTCGTATTGACGGAGTTGGCGAGCCACTTCATCCACTGTCGGTGCCTCTTCGTCTTTCCAGGTCATTATTGCCAGTGAGTTGGCATAGGACGATGGTGCGCTCCGTACAAACTTCCGCCACATGGGTCGTGTGCATTGGACTTCGTCTGGATCTTTGGGTAATTGTGGGTTGTCCGGATCATGATGAATTGTCTCTAGCACAGCTAATTCCCTCAGATATTGGATACCTTTTTCCATGGTTGTCCACTTGCTTGATTGACATATAACATCTTCCTTAAAGGGGTACCTTTCCTTCACACTTGACAGGAGTCGCCTCCAGAGGCTGATGGCTTGTGTCCCTTTTCCAATTGCCTTGTCAATGCCACCTTCCCTGGCAAGCGATCCCAGCTGCTTGGCTTCCCTACCTTCTAATTCCAAGCTATTAGCCCCATTGTCCCAGCATCGGAGGAGCCAGGTGATAATATGCTCACCTATACGGCGGCCAAAATCTTTTCGCATATCCCGCAGCTCACTCAAGGATAGGGACCGGGTTATTACCTCTGGTTCTGCCTCTTCCTCCTGTTCCCGTGATGACCCTGGTTCGCCTTCATCCTTCGCTAAGCGAACTGATTTTTTTGTATATTTCTTTTTCTGTACGGGGGCAACTGATACTGGTGCAGGTTGGTCCACTGGTTCAGTTGCAGTACCGCTCGCCAGGTCTTGGATAACCGCAGTGTCTGTTGTCAAGGTTTGGGTAGCTGCTGTGCTCGTTGCTGGGGCTGGAGGGACCTCAGTGCCCGTTGCCGAGGTTTGGGTAGCTGCCGTGCTCATTGCCGAGGCTGGAGGGGCTGCAGTGCCTGTCGCTGAGGTTTGGATAGCCACAGTGCTCATCGTTTTGTTGTTAGGTCCAGAGACCTTCTCTTCCCCTTGAGGGTACTGAGTGGTGTCGAACAGGGCTCGATAGGCATGGGCCAGGCCCCAGCACGTTGCAGTAATTTGTATCTCTCTGGAGCTGCCGGGGTGACAGCATACCTTTTCCAAATATTTTACTAGTTCTTCTGGATTCTGCACTTGTTCAGGGGTGAATTTCCAAAACACTGGAGGTGCCCACTTTTCTAGGTACTTGCCCATACTACCCCACACACCCTGCCACTCATAATTATCCAGCCTTGGGGCAGATCTCTGGGTGATTTTCTTAAATAGTTGTTTAACCTTAAATGAGAGCTGAACCACATTCAGAAGCATGCTAATTCCTAGCAGTAGGGCTAGGACCGTGCTGGTCCCAACATCCCAAGAGTATTCAAATTTTTCAAAATTCTCAAACACCATTGTAACTGGACTGAAGGAGAAAGGAGAGGGGAAGAAAGGTATCCCACCCATAGACTGGTTTTCCAAGGAGGAAAGGTAAATGGTATAATTATTAATAGTTTCCCACAGATGGCTTCCACAGTATAAAGGTGACAATGCTGGGTGCAAGTACCGGATTAATCCCACAGCCGACGACTTTATCATACCATAAACCAGTGTTATACAATACATCAAAGCGAAAACCTTAATCCACCTCCCACGGATGATAAGCAGCAGAAGAGGGACTACATACAGCAAGCGAGGTGATACATAACAGAACTTTAAAAACCAGAGCAACAACTCTAAGAACACATAAATCAACATAATGACCAGCAACTATTAGACCGATATAATGAATGCTTATAACAAATTTGTTTTAACAAGCTCTGGTCAGGTTTGTCGTTATCTCAACCCTTCGTGCCCCACGTTGGGCGCCAAAAAGGACTGTCGTGGTTTAACCCCAGCCAGCAACTAAACACCACGCAGCCGCTCACTCACTCCCCCCCACCCAGTGGGATGGGGGAGAAAATCGGGAGAAGAAGCAAAACCCGTGGGTTGAGATAAGAACGGTTTAATAGAACAGAAAAGAAGAAACTAATAATGATAATGATAACACTAATAAAATGACAACAGTAATAATGAAAGGATTGGAATGTACAAATGATACGCAGTGCAATTGCTCACCACCCGCCGACCGACACCCAGCCAGTCCCCCGAGCGGCGAATCCCTGCCCCCCACTTCCCCGTTTCTGTACTGGATGGGACGTCACATGGTATGGAATACACCGTTGGCCAGTTTGGGTCAGGTGCCCTGGCTGTGTCCTGTGCCAACTTCTTGTGCCCCTCCAGCTTTCTCACTGGCTGGGCATGAGAAGCTGAAAAATCCTTGACATTAGTCTAAACACTACTGAGCAACAACTGAAAACATCAGTGTTATCAACATTCTTCGCTCTGAACTCAAAACATAGCACTGTACCAGCTACTAGGAAGACAGTTAACTCTATCCCAGCTGAAACCAGGACAGTCTTAAAGACTGAAATCTTCCTGAACAGTCTCTCAGTAATGGGCTGTTTTGGTTTTGTATTTTTTTTTAATTAGGTGGGCACACAGAGAAAATCAGAACGATGCAGCCATTCCAACTGCTTCCCCCTACATGTTGCTTACATGAACTGAGTCTACTTGACTTCAACAATCCTTTTGTGTTTAAGATGGCTTTAAAAAAAAAAACCCTCAGAATTTTCCCTGCCTAATTTGTAGTCTATTCCACATTAAAACTTTTATATTTAATACATTAAGAAGACAGGAATTACATCAGTCTGTTCAAGTCCAAGCTTATGGTCAGGCAAAACTGACAATAACATCAATATGTTCTTTCAATGTGATAAATATTATGCAGTCAATGCATTTTCCTGACTAAGTAGAAGAGGTTGATTTATCTGCAAAACTGATGTACCAGGAAATGTCAATTAAAAACCAAGAAATACAATAAACATTCAACTCACATAGACACATTTTTAAAAAGTAACATTATGAAACATTTTCCAAGGAAGAAACTCAGTTAGGTTTGCACGAAATATTAATGAACAAGGCCAGATATATTCTGAGCCTACCTCTTTCTTTTCCCCTGCCCAAACTCAAATTTTCCGTATTTCAGCATTCATCAGTGGTGAACATTGTCACATAAACTTCTCATACCACAAAAATGAACTGACAGGACTAGCATTATCTACTGATACACTTCCATTTTGTGTGGCATTTGACATGGCTTGCCTTTGCTTTAGTGCCCTCCCATTCCTAGTGGGATGAGAGGGGCCTAAGGCAATTTTTTTAAAATCACATAATAAGTAGAAGCAGAGAAGAAAGACTTAAGTAGGTTTTGGAGCAGAATAATGCTCCTAAAATTCTCCATGTTTTAAATGAAGCAATTCCCAAACTCACATGTTTACTTTTTATCTGAAGCTCTTTTTATCAAAAGAAATATCTAACAATTATATAGCAATTATTAACTCTATACAACAAAAAATTAAGTTTTAATGCTATTTTCAGAAAACTACAACTAAAGAAGCACCATGCAAATTAAACAAGTTGATTTCAAATTAAGAGTTGAAACTCTCTTAATTAAGAAATTTAATTTCAAATGAGGAGTAGATTCTTAAAGAGAATTCTTAAATGGGGAACAGAAGGATAGAAGGACATACACCTTTCCGAATTCCCAACTTACATCCTGTTTCTCAACCACCATGATTAGGGGATAAATGTTATAACAGATCAACTGGAACGAAACCATGTTGGAGAATAAAAAAGAGCTACTCAGAGCTCTTAACCCAGCATGTGTCATTCACCCACTGGAAAACATGAGAAAGAAGGGCAAGAGCTGAGACTCTGAAGCAGTTAAGGCTGATGTTAATTGATCTAGTAAATTTTAGTTGACAAGTATAATTTAGAATTACAAAAGAAAGGCATGAGGTGAGAGCGTGTAGCCATTTCTATGAAAAAAGCAAACCAAAACAAACCCCCAAACCTCAAACTTTTCAAAGCTAGGAAAAATCTTAAATGTCTCCCATTGTTTAGCAAATCTCTACTGTACACACAAAAGTTCAGGCTTATTTACCATCACTTTATGAAACCCTGTTTTATGCTATAAACTGTATCTCTTTCTAACATAAGATAAAACCCAATTCAGTAAGGGAGAGAAAAAAAAAAAGGAGTCACATCTGATAAAATTATGGATCTGCCAAGCATTGATAGGGATAAAAGGGATCGATGCAGTTTCCAATTCTTAATTAAATGCACTCCTTGAAGAATAAAATGTAGATCAAGAATTTCTGCACAACTGTAATTTGTGACTGCAGAGAGAGGACAGCTATTTCTTAAAAAATCCACACTGACAGCATCAAAACCAGCACTAGCAGTGGAGCTGCACCTATTGCTGTCATATGTATACGATCATCCCTCACATCCTATTTAGAAGGCAGAACACTGGATCAAACTGAATTCCTACCTGTGAGCCAGGAAGCATATAGGCGACTTGGATCTCTGCTTCTGGGTTTGTCAGTGCAATTTATAGTCAAGGAGGGGTAGGGGGAGAAGAATGCAAAGCCAGCATATGACATAGCTGCATTAATTACTTCATCTGCAGTGCAGTTTGCACTGTTTTTATCTTACAGCAGCCATGAAGCTTCATTGCTCATTCCTCACCTTCACTGTTAATCTACACCCTTAGACTGAAAGGAACCACACATTAGTTTTTAGAGTTAGTGTGACTAGACTGGAATGGACTATTGGGTCAGAGCTTCTCTCAATGGCATTACAAACATCAAGTGAGCCTGTCACCTTCCAAATTTGTTACTCATTCACCAGGAGCTAAGTACTATAATGAAGCATGAAAAAGTTCTTGATTAAATGAAGTCAAGTCTGAACGGTGAAGAGTGGGAGGCATTGTACTAGATGGCCTTTTCTGACCACCATCACCCCACCTCCATAAGACTGAATTTCTAAGGTCTGTCTGGTAGTCTTATTAGGACCACACTAATATTGTTCCTCCGGTTCACACTGTCTTCTTTCGGTTTGAAAAGACATAGTCACAATAATTTATGTTTATTATTTGTTTAGTAGCTCTGAATCTAAATACATCTACATCATATTTTCTGGTTGTAGTTAACGCTGTTTTGACTTCCACACACAGAATCCTGTCGTAACCTTCTGTACTAAGTCACCAAACTGGACATGGCGGGCATGTAAATGCTGGCGGGGGGAGAGTAATGATGTGTATGAAATACGTTGGCAGTTATCGCTTGCATCCCTTTTACAGGACTTAGTAAGGGATGACAACCAGTACCCTGAGCCTCTTAGGTATTCGTGATCTGCTTTCCTGTATGTGAGTGTACATCACCCTTTAAAATTTTTACATAGTAAATTAGATTTCAAGGGCCATTGCACCTCCAAGATAAAAAGTGTTAGGGATAGCAAGAAATGCTAAACAGAGCAACAACATGAATGATAACTTGTGACAGAGTTGGAATGCATTAAAGGAAAAGAACCCAGTAGGAAGTGAGGGAACTCCTGTACCTGTCAGAAAGTGCTCAGCATTGCATATTATGAACTTGCATATTGCAGAGCATCTCCTATGTAACTTTTTGCTTCCAGCCAGCATAGCATAACCTGCATATGATGGAATATTTAATGTTTATGGTCTATTGGACATTAGAATCTATGCAAATGCTATGTCAAAATGTATTAATTTCAGAAGGTAACAGAAGAACCATGTTGTAATTTGTGTCATTTCAGTGTTGCAAGGAGGCTGGAATTCTTCTCATGTAAAAACACCAGTTGCTTCAACAAAGAAACAAACAAAATTGCACTTCTGTGTCATCTGTTTAGGCAAGTTCTGGTCATGATAATCTAGGTTTCAGTGTTGACAGATAGACTTTGTGCTTCTAAACCACAGTGAAAACTGAGCTATAGTTTAAATGTGCAGGAAGAAGGAAAATCAGGCACTTTATATTGCATGCCAAATAGAATGATAATCAGAACTACTTCAGAGTTAGAGAAATAAAATTAAGATGCATTCCAGTGCTTAAAAACTTCTCAGCATTCCTTAGGGAGTCAAAACTGTCAGGCGTCTTAACAACACATACTGTCACCCACTCCATCTTTAATAAGGTAAACTGGTGAGAATACACCTCCAATACTGTGTTCAGTTTTGGGACCCTCACTACAAGAAAGACATTGAGGTGCTGGACTGTGTTCAAAGAGCAACAAAGCTGGTGAAGGGTCTAGAGCACTAGTCTGATGAGGAGCAGCTGAGGGACCTGGGGTTGTTTAGCCTGGAGAAAAGGAGGCTGAGGGGAGACCTTACCGCTCTCTGCAACTACCTGAAAGGAGGTTGTAGCAAAGTGAGTGGTCTCTTCTCCCAAGTAACAAGCAATAGAACAAGGGGAAATGGCCTCAAGTTGCGCCAGGGGAGGTTTAGATCGGATATTAGGAAAAATTCCTTCACCAAAAGGGTTGTCAAACATTGGAACAGGTTGCCCAGGGAAGTGGCTGAGTCACCACCCCTGGAGGTATTTCAGAGACATGTAGACGTGGCCCTTAGGGACATGGTTTAGTGGTGGACTTCGCAGTGTTAGGTTAACGGTTGGACTTGATGATCTTAAGGGTCTTTTCCAACCTAAGTGATTCTATATTTAATCTTTATCCAGTTGGTTTATTAATTTAAGTAGCTTTGTTTTTCAGTTGAGGATGCATTACCAATTTCTAATAGTAAAAAATTTTGAGGTCTTTTTAAGTTCAGAACAAAAGTGTCAGACTAACAATGGCCCATCTGATTTGCTTTCACTAAATTGAGGTTTTGATTTAATGTTGACAGCCATGGAATACACAGCACAGTCTGATGGCCATTTTTCTTCTCTGCAGCCAAAGACTCTCCTATGGAAATAAGTCTGTTGTGCTAGTAGGAATGAGCAGATGACTAAAATACAACTAGATTTGAGGAAGAACACAGTGTACATTTCCTGATCCAAGTGAAAAAGACAGACAAAACCAGGCTGTAATTAAATATGTTCATAGCTGAATAGATGTATCCACAATAATTCTGATCAGGGCCAGAATTTAAGATATTGCTGCTCATACAGGTAACGTATACAAACATATAGGGGCCTTGAAAAAACCCTCCCATAGTTAAAGAAACAGAACAGAGAACAAGAGGGATTCTAGACTAGTAAAAAGCCTCAGGTAAAATGCTACTGGATTCGATTTTGAACACTATTGAGTGTCCTCAGTTCACTGATACCTAAAAATCCTGATATGTTAGAAAAGTTACCTTGCAGAAGCTGAGGAACAAATTACCATACCTTTAAGCCCTGTGGTTTTGGGGTGTTTTTTTGTTATTTGTTTTTAAATTATCTTGTTAAAGTAAGAAAGGCAGACAGTTGGAGACAAAATAGTTCAATTTCTTCCTATTATAAGTTTTGTGGATAGTACATTATTAGAATAAAAATAGTTTAGACAAACTACACATCTCATTGCTTTAATGTAATATACAAAAGGGAAAGAATGAAGAAGTTTGTCACTGAAATAGACAATTTGCATTCCCCTGATCATGCAGAACTGACAACATTTACAATTGTGCAAATGTACCTAATCTGCACATTAAGACAGAGAAGGAAAAATAAAACCTCATTTAGCTGCCAAGTCTATGACATGCTTACCCTCCTGTTTTCTTCCCACTGCCCCACCCCCACCAAGTGAGAAATTTCTTGGAGATGGTCCTCCTCGCAAAAAGCTATCTGCTTTAATAAGAATTGAACATGTTGTTCCTCCTACCCATTCACTGCAACCAGAAGGATACTATTTGATTCTTTAAATTGTAATGTTTTAATGTAGGTTTGGAGGTAAAAGCACAGGCTGATTTCATTTAAGAAAACACCTGACACTGCTGAGATTTCTAAGTGTAAAACAATCACAAAGGGAAATCAAAAGTCTTTTCAGAATTGCCTCATGTACCAATAGGAAGTGGGAAAAAAAAAGCAAAACCAAAAAACTTTTAAGCATATACTCACAAAGGCATTTTTATTTCATTTTCTGACCTTCTGGTAACATACCTGCAGCATGCTGCCTAGCACTAATGATCCCAGTCTTCTAAATGGAGAACTTATGGAATTATTAGCCCATTACTTATTACAATGAGGAAGCACAAGAAAAAGGCTGCCAAATCCAAGAGCTCTCCTCAACACTTCTTTAGGTTATTTTCACTGGACTCTTGCATATGAGGTAGCATTGTTACAAACCTACAATTCAGTTTTAGTATTTTGCTTCTTTTGTATTTTTGAAGTTCAGCTTCCGTAACAAGATATTAGGTGTGCATCAAACTACTACTTTCAGTGGCAGCATACATGATATTGTCAAAATACAAATCATAGAATAACTTCAATATAAAAAACAGAATTTGCATCCCCCAACATTTCCATTATGAACTAGAGGAAATCTAACAGTTATTTACTTCTTTATTAAAAATACCATCCTAACTTCATCACTTAAAGATTTGTATAGCTATAGCCTGAACAGTAAGAAAAACTCCTTTCACCAAACTATTACAAAAAGTTGTCCTGGTGGTACATTTAACTGAATACAAATTTCTACAACAAACAGATAAAATAAAATGTAATCAAATGACCAGAATTTAAGTTTAGAGCTGTTGGTCTGCATATCAAATTAATCAAGCTTCTTACGTTATTTGCTTTGTTAATATTAGATTCTTTAAGGGTAAGTTCAGCCAATAATCTATACTGATCTTAAACATAAATGAAGCTTAAAACATAACATTTCTCTCCCTTCTATTTGCCCTCGACATTCACTATATCATCATCCAAAGCAGTTTACTTCATGTAAAGGTCTTATTGTAATAAAGCTAATTAATGGGTTGTATAACTTAATGATTATACGGAATATAATAAACAGCTTCAGAGGGCATGGCATATATTCAAAGATAATACAGCATAAAACTGTAGAATTTGCATCAGCTCCACAAGGACATTTGAGTGCTCATTGAATTATTTCCAGGGAAGTAGATACTGAATGCTTTTCTAGAAAAGCACTTGAAACTATGCATCAGTAAGCAAAACCCCAAATACTTCATTCTTTTCAGAAATTCAATGGTAGCATAAACGTATGACTACAAGGCTTTAACTTCTTCATTTGATATTAAACATTAATATTAATGTGAAATATTAAAGGAGGTGGTATTAGGAAAAATACATGTATTTCTACAGACCATTGGTAGCAGACAGCTGTCATTGCCTGACTAAAATAAGGCACAAAACAAATACATTATATCCAGACTATGAGAGGAAAATTTAAGGTAACTGAATATGTCCTTTTTCAATAAACCTGAAAATTAAGAGAGAGACTAACAGGTTTTGAAAATAATACAAATTTAAGAGTGTGCAGGTATCCATACTGTTATTATTAGAGGCAAGGCTAACAACAGTTCTACAACAGAACAGGAAGAGTAACAGGCCCATCCTGATACTACTTTTCTTTTTCTAATGAAATTATTTTGTGTGCAGAAGAAAGCAATATGTTTCTGAATTCACTGTTACCAGCACATAGCCTGGTGTCAGAATTAGACATGTTTTAGAACAACATAATGGAGTGAGATAGCCCTACAGAAGCTATTTTGTCTGGTGATTCTGAACAGAAACTACACTTCATCAGGATTTTGAATCACAAGCTTAACATAAAGAATGGCAAATTATCGGTATGATTAATAAATCACACAAAAGGGGAGTTGAAATTTAGTTATGGGTAATTTGCCTTCCCCAGGGAAGGAGATGGTAAGTTCTCTCCACAGGTTAGAAGGTCACTTACAAGGTTGAGAGAACACAGATACAGATTCTTTTCAGCTTTACAGTAAGGAAGATCAGAATAAAAATAAGAGCTTTTAAAACAGTGTTGTGAATTTATACCTGAAAATTTATGCCTAAGAACTTTTATTGAAAAATTACAGTAACTAGAGTTAAATCAGCATGGAGCACTGTTAAATTAATCTAAGCTAATGAAAACATCACCATTGCCACAAGAAAGCAAATGAGAGATGGAACAAAGAGAGCATTAACACAGGGAAGTACTGGGGAAAAAAAAGTCTGTGTTATTAACTGTTGAGGCAGAAGCGTGACAACGGTACAACAGGACACCATCTCACCCCTTCACCATCCAGTAGTTCACAAGGCACTCAACAGATCTCCAGCAACTGTTCCTGCTTTCATGGCAACACCACTCCTGATGTATTAATCAGACTTCAGTAACCAATCCCATAGGAGCCAGCAGGGAAGCACAAGTTTGCTCTACAACCAAGATAAGAGCAGCCATAACCATTTTTCTACCACTCCCTATTATTCCTCCTGCTACTTTTATGTAACTTCTCCAAGAAAAATTAACTTCAGGTGCTGCAGAATCCCACTTTGAAGTTCCTTTATCTGCAAGTAGACTGAGGGCAAAAACATCCTGTTGACAGTGGAAACCATCTGATAACGGGCTCTCTCCAAAGTAGTAACTCAAGCTACACCAACTTCCTCCATGACACAAAGCAGCTGTCTGCAACCAGCCAGCCCACCAAGCCTCTTCCTGCACACAGCTGCATGCCATGTTTTCTGCTTGCCAGTTGGTTACTGTCTCCCTCCCTGACATCAAACCCACTCAGGTGTAGCTAGCCAGGTGTAGAAGCCCTGTGCTGCTTCACCTTTAAAGAACATGCAAACCAAGTGTTTGTTGCATGCTAGAAGTCTGTTTTGTATAAATAAGTAAAAAAACAAAAGAAAAAAGCACCTGTGATTTCATTCCAAATCAGTTTCTAACATTGGTTCTTTATTCCATCACCAGCCACTTTTTCATTAATTTTAGTTAATTATTAATTCATGACATTTGCAGATATCACTTTTCTTATGCAAAGATCTTTCTCACAAACCTAAACATACCAAAATTTTTATCTGCACTGGAGCATATCTATATATTATGTGCCAAAAGCACTTTAAAAAAAAAAAAATGAACATTCAGACATGTATAATTTAAAGGGACCTGGAGGTAACTGTGTCACACAGCTGTTGATGTGGGTTGAAAGCAGTAAATCAACAAAGAAAAGCGCACAATGAGGTTGAGATACAAATCAGTAATGTCAGATATCCCTCTGCTCATTTCTTGATCATCAGCTACTTCTGCACTCAGTTTTAAAATGAGTAAAACATATCAAATCAGAAACTTTCTTCCCCCAAAAGCCAAGATAATAATATAAAATGAAGAAAATAACCAAACTATCAAAAAATGCTTAAATGCCAAAATCCTTCCTTCTAAACTAGGCAATTTTGTGTCTCTGGAATAGGTCATATTCTCATTCCACAAACAACAGGAGGCTGAACACTTCATGAAGCTGCTGTTTCTATTTATACATAGGCCCATAGGATTTGCTTTAAGCATACATGAAGTACAATGGCATGGCAGGAGCAGGGCTTGTGCGTGAGGCAGACCCTACCACTTCCCTGTCCCCACACTGTGTTAAGAATATGCTCTAAAGAGAAAAGCTTTATTTTATTACTACTGATACATAATTTATAACAAGAGAAACAAAAGGAGCAGAATAGGGAAATATTTGCATGCAGAGTACAGTTATAACACATTAATAAATTCAGGGCCCTGAAATCAAACTGGTTATAAAGCAGCAGCAGAAAGAACCACTCATCCACAAAGGAACCATTTTGCTCATTAGGGTTTTTTTATTATTTTTGTTTTGTAATACTTTAAGTTGTGCCTTTAAGTATCAGTGTGACTTCCTTCCAGTTCGCTTGCTAGTTTTACTGTCCTCCCCCTGTGGGCCTTTCTCATAGCCATTCTACTTCACAGCTACCAACTGAATGTTTGATTTCGTGACAAGAATGATTACTGATGGACCTTACCTTTGTAAAATCTCTCCTTTTACAGAAGCCTTACACAGCCTTTTAGAACAACCCACATAACTTTTTATGCAGAACTGTAGAGTTCAGATTTTTATGATTTTAAGCTGCTAAAGAAATGTAACACAACCTTTTGGAAAGAAGTTCAGATTCATTTTCCTACCCACAATGTATCATCATAAACAAAGAAACAATTGCACGCCTATCATGATTTTCACTCATATAGTTGCTAAGATACTAGCTGCATTTTATTATTACACATGATTTTATATGAAATTCTTTTCAACAGAATATTTGTCTTATAGCAGGTTTTTCCATCACGTTCAAGATTGACTAAATTTCTTTTATTCACATGCAGGCTAACCCTCCCATTCTAATTACACACAAAACCCAAATCATTAACTTTGCATTCTACATATTATGGTTATCTGACTTCTCTAGCCTTTTATCTTTTGCAATGTTATCAAGCATTACCATACCATAGGATCCCCTCTACATTTAGAGTTTCTAATGAAAAAAATCATATTTCATACCATATTATTTTTATTTTCAGTAATTGAGAATGCATGATGTCATTTTCCAACCTTTCATTGTTAAGTAAACTGTCTTGCAATAAGCCTTTCTTATCTATATGGCCAGTTTACAACTTCATTTGACATAACTTCCTATCATTACATCCTCTTCCTACTTTCCCAATATTTTGCAGCAATATGCTTTTAACTGCAATGTAAACTTTTATTGAGAAAAACTTGAAGAAGGCTGAAGTCTTTCTTTTCAACAAGAAGCACTTCAACTTAAAAAGATTAGGAATCTACCAAATTCCTTAACAATTTTTCTTACTGTCTCACCAATGATGTATTATCATCACTGCCTATGCAAAGAGTCGTACCTCATGTCCAAATTAGCCTTACCTCAACTTGTAGGTCTTGCTAGGAGACTAGTGAGTCCATTAGAAAGCAGAAATGTTATACCTGTATCTATTTTCACAGATTAAGGTTAATCTCAATTTATCCAATAAATTATTTGTTGCTGTATAAAATATCCTTTTAGCATCTAAAATACAGATAATTTCAATAGGTTTGAAAACAGGAGGTGGCTTATTAACAGACTACCAATTTTGAAAAAAAAAAAAAAATTCTCAAAATCTTTTTTGACGCACTTTACATCAGCATGTTACCACATCTGACCTAGTGACTTCAGTTCCCCATCCCAGTCTAGAAAAAAAAAATTTACTAGAGATGCCACTTTAAGATTTTGTTGTCCTGTCTTCTGGTTGACTTTGGTGACCATACCCAGCCTTTAAGAAGCTAGCAATGTGTTTCATAAGTTAGATTATCAGTTCAGATTCTATAACCCTCAACTAACAGTTATTGTAAGCCTAAGGCTATACTTCAAAAGCTGTTTAGAAAAACGTATTGCTTCACCAGAGCTCTATAATGGTAACAGTCCAGCTAGTGTTTCTGTGACAACTGTACAAATACATGAGAAATACCTATATACTCCTAATATAGAGTTCTCCCTCTAGGGAGAAGGAAGACTTACTGAAGATTTGTTCATTAGTTATGAGCTAGATTAAGTTTGTTGGTGGTTTTTTTTCTTTTTAGTTGGTTCCATTTCATGTGAATATTACTACAAGCCCACAAAATCAGAAAACTAAATTCAGATGATACTACTCCCAGAAGTTAGTTTTACTTTACATGCAACTGCATTCCCTTAGTGAGGCTGGTCACAGAATAAGTGACCTAGACTACAAGCCAAGTCATGATTACAGATCAGAAAAGACCAACTTTCTTTTGAAATAAATCCACTCAGAAGAAAGATGACAGAGTGCAAAGTTATATATATTTGCATAACTCTGCCTAGAGGAGTTCAACAGCCAGCATAATGTACTGTGCTCTTTCTATGACCTCTCTTATACGCAATTCAGCATCAGTGTTGAGCAGCCTGAGAAGCCAAAAAATACATACATTCTCAGCCAATTATACTCGGTTGGCCAGCCTGTAGGCAATAAAAAATAACATATGGTACTCCAGAGACCTACATTTTATACCAGGTTTGTATTTTTTAGCATTAAAGCAATGAAGCAAAATTATAGGTTTTTAATTTCCCACAAAACAGACAATGACTAGATGAGAATCAAGGTTCCTTTTCCAAGAACTTGCAGCAGTGTAGGCTGTTGGCTGCAGAAACTGCAGCTGCTAGCCACCCTGAGCTAATTACTGGCACAGTGAGGAGTATTTAACTGAAGCCAGTGGATGTGAAAGTTGAGGTACAGGGCTCACAGAGGAAGACTGGAGGTTTGGATAACAAGTCTGGTTGTGTTTTAAGCTTAACCTCTTTGAGGAATCAAAGGCAGTTAGGCAAAAGACACATTTAAGGATCTGGGCCATTTTTTAAAGTCAGTGAAACTAATAGGGATGCTGCAGATGCCCCAAAGAATGAGGGCAATCTGTCCCACCAGGACACAAAGCCGCCCTACTGATGTATGCCCATCTGACTGCTGTTATGTGGAGCAGCAACGACTGTATGAGCCTGCTAACTAGGTTAATCACCCAGCCTCTCAAGTGATTTAACCTATACCTGTTTTCCAATTTATATTTGGAAGCTGAAAATGAATGGGGTATGAACAATCTACTGTTAAAAGCATCTTCAACAGTATCACAGAATTTGTTTAACAATCTCCTCAAAATTATTCAGAATTACACAACTATTAAAATGCATGAGATTACCACTTAATAGCATCCTGTACCCTTGCAACTTAAATTAGCTAGACAATCTTCACAAATATAATCACTGAGCTCTTAATGAAATTTTTTATTAATTTCCAGAAATGACAATTTTATAATTAGGGCTGTCACATTAAGACTGTATCCCACCAACCTAAAATGCTTTGAAAGGAAGGACAGTCATGTGAAAGTGTTAAAGTACGCATTAACCATCATTTATAGGGACAATAATACTGTATTTTTCCTTATGTTGATTTTCTTCTTCCTTATTGTCCTGGTTTCAGCTGGGATAGAGTTAACTGTCTTCCCAGTAGCTGGTACGGTGCTATGTTTTGAGTTCAGTATGCGAAGAATGTTGAGAACACTGATGTTTTCAGTTGTTGCTCAGTAGTGTTTAGACTAATGTCAAGGATTTTTCAGCTTCTCATGCCCAGCCAGTGAGAAAGCTGGAGGGGCACAAGAAGTTGGCACAGGACACAGCCAGGGCACCTGACCCAAACTGGCCAACGGGGTATTCCATACCATGTGACGTCCCATCTAGTAGAGGAACGGGGAAGTGGGGGCAGGGTTTCGCCGCTCGGGGACTGGCGGGGTGTCGGTCGGCGGGTGGTGAGCAATTGCACTGCGCATCATTTGTACATTCCAATCCTTTCATTATTGCTGTTGTCATTTTATTAGTGTTATCATTATCATTATTAGTTTCTTCTTTCTCTGTTCTATTAAACTGTTCTTATCTCAACCCACGGGTTTTGCTTCTTTTTCCCGATTTTCTCCCCCATCCCACTGGGTGGGAGGGAGGGAGTGAGCGGCTGCGTGGTGTTTAGTTGCTGGCTGGGGTTAAACCACGACACTTATTAAAAGAAGTGCCCTTTTTTCTGCATGTTAGACAACCACTAAAACCCTGATGTAACAAAGACTGTAAAAATCATATATGGTTTATAAACCTAAGTACATTATATCCCTTCAGTCAAGTAATTACATGAAGTATCTCTGTTATAATAAAAGGAACACCTCCAGATCATTAAGCTCTAAATCACTAGATAAGATCATCTGTGACCAAGTTCACTAGTATATTAACAGCTAATTTATATCCCATATGAAGGAATTTCAAGACTCATTTTAGTTGAGAAGTATTTTTGTTTTAAAATCTCAATGACAATTGTCATCTCTAACAAACCTCAGTTATAACCTAATTGGGTATTGATAACAAATCATACTAATTTATATTGTTTTGTCACTCAGGCATATATAATTAGGCTCATCATCTTCCTGCTAGCAGAATTCAAAAATGATTTTTAAGTCTCTTGTGTCAGAATTTAAGTTTTCTCAAATTTCTAAGAAAGTTACCTATCTCCGATCCCCTGCTTCTTCAAAAGAGCACTGCCCTGCCTACCAGCTATTTGAAGCCTGCTGAAGACAAACTGGCTGAACAAAGACTTTACCACTTGCTATAACCTGCAAAATCATAACTTTTGAATGTAACTGTCAGTGTAAAAATCGGATTGAAAAATTCCTTCTGAATTATGCATTTCAAATTTGGGGATAAATGCACAAAAAAGAAATTCATAACAAGCATGAGCCATCAATACATGCAAAATAAAGAGGTTTTCACATTTCACAATACATTTCTAATCTTTCACAGCCCAGTGCAAGTAGTGGAATCCTACTATTTCATAAAGTCACCAGATCACAATACTATCAACTCCACCCTGGAAAAATACACTGAAGTTTTCTTTCTGTGAATTATAGAATATCAGTTATAGATTTTCTTTTCTTAGAGGTTACAATGGTACTGTTTGTAGATACTTCTCTCTCCCTTGAAAGCTCAATAAACCAGGGACCCAAGGGCACCGTCAGCCCTGACTGTCCCTGACCCCTCCCTGGACTCCCCTCACCCTGCTCATGGCCCAGGACCCCACGTCAGCCCCCCGGGGCCATCAGCCCCCAACCCAGCGACACGGCAGCAGGGCCGGTCTCCAGCCCTGCCCTGACGGACCCCTGGATCCCAGGGAGCCCCCAGCTCTTATAGCACCTTGATTTTATCATACGGGCATATAGTGTCATCTACAGCATTATTTCTTTATATTTTTAAATAATCATAAAGCGATAAAAATCTACAGTACACATACCACACAACCACACTAAATATGAAGACTGCTAATACAAAAAATATTATATAAATGCCACAAGTATATAAGTTTGCAAGCTCATCTTGTATTTTTTGTATTGCTCTTGAATACTTAGTGGCAAGATTGTGTATTAGTAAAATGAATTTGTACATTAAATACACCCATTTAATAGCAATGGAAATAATTTTCCCACAGAGTTTTGCATTAACCAGTGCTGCTAAAGCTTTGCTTTTTATTACAGTTATTCAACTATTTCAGCATATCATATCTGTGGCTCTTTTTTATTGCTTTAAGGCAGCTAGAAATTTTACACACCTAAACTTAAAAGAAAGTGATAATCAGAAAAGACAGCAAACAGTTCTGGTTTTTTAAGACTATAGTCGAAAAGTAAGCAGAAAATTAAGAGATACCTAAATGGAACAAATAAAAGTTGCAAAAAGAAAAAGACTTTTGCAAAAAGTCTTCAACACAAGTGGCATTTTTCTGAGAAAGCTTGATGAAAGGAAGAAAACCTGAAAAGTATCCACCCATACTGGGACACTACAAATGCAAAGACTTATTTGGCCCTACCATAAACTTCAGTGGCATCAATGACTGAATCAGTATTAATATGAAGTAGGAATTATATGCTGTATAAATTTTCCTGTGGTTACAAAGATGGATTTAAGATGTGTATTGATTTATAAACTGAAATTTTTTCATTACCATATATTAATAAAAGATACATAGCTCAATTCCTTGAAAGTCACTGCTGCACAAGTATTAATATTTACTGCAAAACTGAATGTTCCAAAATGTATTGTACATCTTTCAAAATACTCAGCTGTGCAATGAACCAACCAAGGAAGCAATGAAATACAAATCCCGCTTTCTTAGCTCTCTCACAAGTAGTTTCCACAACCTAAACCCTACAGTGCTCATTTGCCTGTAGCATAAATCGGAAGTTTCAGCTTCATTCAGTGTCACCCAGAATTGGCGTTAAACCTTCCTGGTCTTGCACAGGTTATCTTTCTCTATTTGTTAACACTAATCTGCTCCCCATCTCCCCTTTCAAAGGCAACTTAAAAGCTTTATTATAACAGGTTTCTTGGTAAAACTTTGCTCCTAGGTTTGAACAAGAAAAGGTATTTAAATCTGATACAAGAATGTCCACAATCGATTCCAAAAGCCAGCTCAAAGTTTTATCTAAAATAGTTTTTCAGCCTAGTTTCAAACAGTACATGTAGATAGCACTCTGCTGTTCTCTTTGGAAGACTACTGTATACCTTAACAGAGCTCAATATTAAGAAACTAGAATAATGTTCATCTTGATGTATGAAGAGATTGCGTTTTCTTGAGTGACAGAGGAAATGAGCGACCAGTTACATCAAAGCCTGGGCTACACCTGAGAAACATTAAAAAGGTAAAGAAAAAGAAAGGAAACCATTTCAGAGATTTGACGAACAGCAAATTTAAGTGACTGACCTATGGTTTCCTAGGGCATCAGAGGCAGACCTAAGTACTGCTGAGCTTTTCTAAATCACAGTCCAGTGTCTTGTTTTATAAAGACTCATTTTCTTGCTATGCACTCACATCCCAAGTACAGACTCCCAAGCATATAGTCACATAGTCCCACTTTTTTTTTATATTCAAACTACTTCTGCAGACTGAATTAGTAGAAGTAAATATGAATACTGCCATTCCTCACTGCTCTATTTATATTCATAAGCAGGTAGTTAGAAGTACAAAGTTACATTATCTGTAACTTACCAGAAAGAATTGTATGTCTGCTTTTATCCTGTAAGCACAAGTTATACCTTCCAAAGAAGGCTGCTCTTTCAAAATATGGCCACTCTTACTTCTAATTAAAAAACTCCTATGTTTTCTAATTAGGTACCTGTCTTCTTACAATCACTTTAAAAATCAGTATAATTTAAAAACTAAATAGAAATGATGCAACAGTGGTCAATATTTTGATTACTCATATAATACATAAGAGATATAGGCTTTGGGATATTTAAGACCTTTTTCCTTTAAAAAAAATGCACTGCCTCACTGCAGTTGTAAGATGTCCCTTGATTTTCCTGCAACATTTCTACCAGCTGAGTGACCCTGAACAAAGAAAGCAAGAAATGATCTACAGTGGGTTGTCTCCTCACTCCTTGATGCAATTGCTTCACAGTCCTACTGTAGAAATGCAGATAACGTTTTCAAAATGATTTTAAATTTTTTAATGAAAGTAAGCATGGAAGTGACATCTATCTGTTCGAGATAGGAAAAAATACAAGTTTCTCAGTTTTTCAGAGCAACAGTTTAATATGAAGGAAAAGAGCCATCTTCTATAGGGGACAGCTAGACAAATGAAGAATTTTGTTATTTCAGGTTCATTCCTACCAAGAAATAGGTTGTAATTTAAAAAAAAAAAATATGTAAACTGCTCTGTAGAAATATCACATTTTAATTTCCATAACATTTTACCTTGGTATAGAACACTGAAAAAGTACAAAACATTGTTAAATTAAACTTCATGTTATATTTTGAGATGTAAATTGGCATCCTGCTCAATTAGTTGAAAGGTAACTCTCCACAAAAATGTCATAAGGCAAGAATTTAGAGAACATCTTAAGTGTTATTCCCAATGTACTCCTGCTGCTTTGCTGAAGTTGCAAACCTTTCAACTATAGTGTGTTCTCCTCCTTTCCTCTCCATGTGCTCAGTAATGCTGAGTACCTCATAGTTACTAAACGAGAAATAAGGTCGTCAGTTCCTGCTATGCCCAAAATGTGGAAGGAACTGCAAGGTATTGCTTTGGTTCACTGAATTGCAGATTTACAGAATGTGGTAAAATAAGCTTTAAAAGATCTCTATCCAAAGCTTAATAAGAAATGGTCCTATGCAGTTCCAGAAGGTCCTAAAGGACAATTGTCTCTGAAGTGCCAAACAGAATATTAATTAGATTTCCAAGCCAAAAGGTTTGTATATGTCATGTTAGTTGTAGAAAAGACTTCCCATTAGAATTTGACTCAAAAATAAAGCCACTAATGTCAAATGCAGTGCATTAATTACCTTTGGAGAAAAAGGGTTAAGAGACTAGATTGGTTAGATGGTAGAGGGCAGAGAAAGCTCCTCAAATAATCCACTGACAGTTTCTTAAATAAACCAGGTGCAAAATATCTAACTATTGGAAACTTATATGGGCATATAGGCTCAGTTCAATTAAAAAAACAGAGAGGAAACATATTTGATTTTAAACCACAGAATAACATCTAATTAAATAGAAGCATGCCCTCCTTATTTCTAAATACTTTGCCTTTAAAAACTGGTAGAATAACAAAGATCAAACCGCACCATAGTATTTCCTCCTCTTTTTCTCTCCAGCTGTGAACAGAGGCAATCAATTGTACCACTGAATAATGCTAAGTAAAGTTGGAATCAACATGGTCAAGCAAGAAGTGTTTTTCAGGAAGAAAGGTAACAAGAGACGTAATTGTAGTAGAAGGCAGAATAACCACCATTTGTTGTTTTACTAAAACAGAAGAGAAATGGACAGATAGGAATTTTTACACCTTCATGAAATACCAATCTATTTTATGTCTCATTAAAAAAAAAAACAACCCACCACATATGTGGCATATCCCCCTAAAGTAATCATTACCAAAAGCAGAATGTGAATGGCTAGCCAGAGTCCTAGCTACTCTTCTTTCTGAAATCATCATATTTACATAAGTAAGAAGAATTCAGTGAAATAGACAATGGTAAGTAACAACATATTCATGCTGATTTCACTGCTTTAAAATTAAAGTTTAGCAATTAACTGTTTTTAAAATTTAATTTCTAATAAACTGTTTTTACCTTCTATACTATGGATTTTTTTTTTCTGATTTTCTTGATAACAAAACCCAGACAAATCCCCAAAACCTGCTTTTCATTTCAGCTGAAATGTTTTATTCCAGCTGAAGGTAATTTTTTTCTTTTCAAATAGGCAAATTCAAAACAGAAGACTATTTCTCAAATAGGCAAATTCAAAATAGAATACTGTTTCTAAATGAAAAATATAAACATTTCATTAAGATGTTCAAAAATTCTTCAATGTCTGTAAAAAATGTCTTCAACTTTTCTAATGTTACATTTTTTTCCTAACAAAAACAATATCCTAGTCTTGACATGCTCTGAAAAATCAGTCTGGCTGTCAAAACGAGAATTTTTAGTGAATAATTTCTTTCTTCATAAAATGCAACCTCCGCTCCTAATACAGAATTGTATTTTTTCCCAAAACCCTGTTTTTTCAAAGATGCATTTATATTAAATGGTTCCAAAATATTCTTCTAAAACTGTTGAAATAAAGACTGAAAATATTTAACAGTTTCTCTTTCATGGAAAGTCCAAACTATAATGATTTAAAAATAATGTTTTAGATAATAGTAACATTTTATAGGATGATTATGCAATCAGATTAATTTTTGATTTTTTTTAAAATAAAAACCAGTAGAAACTTTTGTGTAGTAGCAATTGAATTTTAATAGAAAATCTCAGTTAATTGAACATGTGTATTATTACTACAAGAACAGCTCCAGCAACGGCACTGCATCCGAGACTGGGCACGTGCAGCCATCAGTGTTTTATCCATATTCCATGTAAATCTACTCTCACAAGTGACTAAAACTGCTTCCAACAAGCGTGTATATTATGAGCGCAAAAATTGCTTTCAGAAGCAACAAGCTGCAGAAGTTTTTGGGGAAAAAAGGTTGGACAGAGGAGAAAGGAACCTAAATCTCCAATAACAGTCTAAATAGATACCAATATCGATTTACTACTAGAAATTAAAAGGATACTAAGGGTACAATATAATCAAATTTTGTAACTTATACAACTACATTACAAAATGAGCACCCTGTCAGAAAAACAAATATATTACTTATCTTCAGCATGTAGAGCATCATCCTTTTCAAACCAGAAGATGTCACAAGCCATTTAAAATTCTGTTAATGTACAACATTCCATATGAATATTCTAATAATATCTACCGTGACTTTGACTTGTGTCACAGTTCCTCATACATAGCACACTTCATACTCATAAAATAACTCACTTTTGGAAGACAATGTACAACAATCATGAGTCACAACTGACTCATGGAAAAAGAGGAGGTAGGCAGGTTACGTTCTTACTCAAGGATATGTTCTGTGCAAAAATGACAACAGAACAATTTTGCAAGGACAATGTATAATGTGCTCTTGCTCTTCTCCGAAGCAGAGTCATTAAGATAATCCAAAAAGTATTTTGCATTCAGTAGTATCTATACCTTTTAATTTTTCCTTCTCTACTTGGAGAAAACACTCGCATTGATGAGCCCACTAAATTTAACTTGCTACTGGACTTGGTCACATCTGTTTTCAGATTTTTAAGTGCATCTGGATCAGTAGCTTGTAGTTAATTAATATAATGTATGCATTCCTTTATTTCGTTGCTTGCATGCAGACAAGCACATTCATGTACAAGATTGGCATGTTTACAAGTATCTAAATACTTTCTTTGTTGTTGAAATGTAATAGCAAGGCTGATTTTTCACATCATTTAGGTCTTTGTGTAGGTCAGGACATCAGCTGGTGATGTCGTAAATGATAAATTTAAAAAAAATAAAAAGTAGGTGGAAGTCCATGCTATAATTTTTTTAAATTTTACATGGGCCTAAAAGTGACTGGACCAGTTTTGGAACACAAACACTTTACTTCTATCTTAGGAGTAGAATATAAGCTGAAGTTGAAAACCTGCCCTTAGCTGCAAATGATAGAAGTCTGGGAAAGCATTCTGGAGATCTCATAGTACAGTGCTTGCCCTGTTGTTACTCCTCTCATTAGGCCTTTGCTTTGACATCTCTTTGTGAGCAGCTGGTGTTTGTGCACTATGGAAATGAGCACTATGGGGCTATGAACTCGGCAACACTTGCCTATATGTTATGCCTGAGGTCATTCTCCCATCATTGGAAAAATCAAACAAAGAATTGTAAAGCTAAAACAGTTCTTAATGTATAGGCCTAGAAAACTTCTGCTTTACATTCAGTTCAGTGCCATATGATTTCAAATAAAGTACTTCTTTGTTTGTTTAAATAACCAGTGAGAAACGAGAATTTTAGTCTCATCTGGAAGGCATCTTTAAAATACATCTAAAAACATCTGTAAGTGTAAACTCTTTCTTTGTTAAACTACGTAAAAGAAACATTTTTGTGGCTTCTTTAAGGGGATTACTGCCATATCATTATCATCATGCAAATTAGGTAATATAGGAAAGTTACTTTGAAAAACAGAGAGACATTATGGTGAAGGACTCAAAAACGCAGCACTGGGTTAGAATAAGTAGCATTTCAGATGTTTCATATGTATCTGCTCGTATTCTTCTAGGAGACAAGTACTTTCTGGTTTTATTCTGTCCAGAGCAAAAGTGATTCTTCTCACTTCTCTTTCTATAATGTCTGAGAATACAAATAATGACCAGCAACAAAAAATTTCTTTTTCTGCATCTTCTAACATAGTTCAAAACATTGATTTTTTTTATTACCTTAAATTGTTACTGATCTTCTTGTAATACTAGCTATCATAGCTCTATAATATGAAAGTAAGAAGCAAAATTATCAAGGATGTATTCAAACAGAAAATAACTGTCAGTGTATAGTTCAGATTCAACCATGACTAAATTATAAAGAATTGTAACCAGCTGAAATAGTGAAATTGGAAATATATAGAGAAATATACAGTGATATTTTTAGTGGCAAATGTATACATTTTAGCAAGTCTGATTCAGGTTATTTGAGATCTTGTGTAACCATTTGTTTTGGAAGTCAGATTATCAACTTTCGAACTTAAATGTAGGTTCCCAAATAATCTTCGCTGATCCTAATAAAGTACGCAGAACTTTCTATTTGCATGGAAACAAAACCATCTCCCTATAGACAGTATTATTTCTGAAGACTAATCTGAGAAGTTATAAATGCACAGACATGTTCAATTTTGTGAAAAACTGTGCTGTTTCTTAAAAGCATTTTTTGAAATTTAAAATAAATTTTTCAAAATTACAATTTTCAATAAATAGTACCTCCTCAAACCTGCCCACACAATCCAAATATTGAGTCTCTGTAGGGAATCTATACAATACATGTGAGATACTATATTGTTGACTGTATGCTCATAATGGCAAGCCACGGTTGTGGCCAGAAGTAGTAGTAGTTCACACAGAAAATGGATCAGTGGGACTACACAAAAATACTCATTTTTCTTAACACAGAAGACAGTTAAATTTGTGTTATAGCTGAGAGCCTAGGTAGAGTTAGATGGAAAGGAAAATGAGCCACAGAACGTAGTTGAATATTCAATAAAACAGGATAAAGAAATGGGACAAGTTGATTTTCTCCACATATCCGGTATTAGAATTTTAAATATGTTTTGGCTGACAAAGTTTGTGCTAGTTTATAGCAGATACAAACAGCAACTCAAATAATAGTCAGGTATCTGGATCCGATATGATTGTCTATAAATTACTGCACAGTAAGAAATTCTCTATCTTAAAATATCTCATTTTTTCTTGGAATACTTCTGATATCAAGATTTTACTGCTAATGACAAATTAATTGAATAGGGGAAATTATATCTACCTAGTGTTCATTATTTCAGAAGTACTGTCTTCTATACTTTTTGACCAAAGTTGTATAACAATATGCTTACGCACCAATTATATACGATAGTATTCATCCTTCACCTTTTAGCAAAGAAAACATTGCAAATGTGTTCAGCATTTCTTAGTGTCTTGGGTATTCAGTATTTCCATTGTCAATGTAGGATTTGATACTATTAAGCAAAGGAAGTATAATACACAAACTTAGTGTATAATCTCCAAATCCCATCTCCAAAACACGTTTGTCCAGATGGCACTTTTATTCATTAGTACCAAAGAAACAGTAACTTTTTTTTCAGGAGATCAGAAAATCTATGTTCTGAATGTAGTACTTAGTTCAGAGTGTTCAATGCCTATACCGTATTTGTCCTTATAACAGCAAAAAAATTACAAAAATCAGAATTTTGCACCACAGACTCAAATACTCTCATGAGCCTTGTTTTAAGTGAGAATGTCAAGGAGCACTTTCGACATGGGCACAGTGCAAATACTCACATCTTCTTAGCTAGACAACCTAAAAATTAACAATCACAAATGGTTTCGCCCAACTAAAACGTATTCTAGAAGCCCCACCATGCCTAACCAAAATGTTTTCCAGAAGCCCCTGCATATTTCTTCCCTAACTTACTAGGATATGTCTAAAATACTGCCCAAAGAACTTCAGAAGTAACTGCATGCATTTCAAGAAGCACTGCATTCTCATGCATGTGCCCGGTCTTCCATGTAACCCATGAAACTGTAGACATGCAGGGGGCTATTCAGGCAGAAGATCAGGCTCCAAAGGAATCATAGACAGGAAGGTTGTTCCAAGATGGGGGATGAATTTCTCCTAATAAAACTGCAGGGTTGTTTTTTATTGTGTGCGCTTGTTTAAACATGTAATGCAATTATTTGATAATGGATGTAACTTCAATGCCAAACAGCTAGTGAAAAGATTATGAGAACAGATTCGCAGCCTCTCTGCCCCTTTGCTCAGCTTGCTCCTTAACTACTTGCCCTTTAAGGACTAGTTCTATCAGTGATTGAAATAAATGGAAAAACTTCTGTACTGACCTCCATGAACTCTGGCCTAGGGCTTTACTTCCTGCGCAGACTGTCTTTCATTCTATCCTCCTTACTGAGTTCTACCACTTTGATGCAGAAGTATGGTTTATCTACTTGTTCATTACCTTTTCATTATTACTCCTTCCCTTTATCATTATGTTCCTTCTGCTTAGAGTTTCACAAAAAACCCAAACATATGGGAAAAACCAAATCTGTAATTCTGGTTACTTCATAATTTCAAATAAACCGACCTACAACAGAGGACCTTACTGTAGGTCTCCAAGATTTATTTAATATTATCTCTTTTGACAGATGATTGACTGTCATAACAAATTGACTGTCACAGTATAATTGGTGGTTTTTTAGAACTCATACACGGTGAAGAATGAAGTAGACCAAGGATAATTTAAAAAAAAAAAAACAAACCATAATCTGATCCTAACTAGGAAAAAACACACTTAAAGATAAGATATAGTCAGCAAATGATTTCGAGCAGATTCTTGAGTAGACTGTAGAAATGTTATATTATATAAAATAAGGTTATTGCTCTACCTGGCCCTTAACTTCTACCCATAGAAGTTCAGAATCCTGCGGATCACGTGAAAGATACACATTCAACAATATAAGCAAACCTGTTTTCTTCAGAGTCAACAGGAAAATTCCACAGACTTCAATGAGAGTTAAATTATGTGTACTTTAGAAAAAAATCACATTCCTAACATCATTTTATGGTTTTGACCAAATACTTGTTAGTTTAAGCAAATATTTGTTAATATAGAAGATAGTCTGAGTAAGACACTTCTAAAAGCTGATTCTTAAATATTTTGCATTTTCTTTGCTTTTAACAGAGAAAGCATTAAAAAAGGAATATGTATTTTCCAGAAGCTACATTTTTGTCTTCAATTTTTGTCCTGATGTGCTGTTCTTGGATGATGTCTGAGCCTCTACCGTCCACTTTCAAGGACATGAGCAAAGAGTATCCCCTAAGAGTTAAGCTTTATAAAATTGCTTTTATTTTTTCCAGTTTTTCCTCACTGTAGAACAGAATAGAATAGTTCAGCTGGAAAGGACCTACAACAATAATCTAGTCCAACTGCCTGACCACTTCAGGGCTGACCAAGTTAAATGATATAATTAAGGCCATTGTCCAAATGCCTCTTGAAACACTGACAGGCATGACTATAGCTGTTACAACTATAGCTGTTATGAAAACTAGAAAAAAAACCATGACTATAGCTGTTATGGAAACTATGGCGTCTACAATTTTCATGGCAACAGCTTCATTTACAAGCACTTGGATAACCGTCTCTGCTCTAATTTGTTGACCAGCACCATTGCATTTTTATCTCATATTCAGTCATGTGTCTTTATAAGCATTCAGATAATGAGCCATCAATAGTTAATGTAGCAGTTGATGTGCCTGGTTCAAGCTAAAATAATTGATAGCAATGTTTATGAAGCAGATATAGTGAAATGGGAGTACATAGTCTTGTTGCTAGCTTCAGGCATTCACCACATGCTCCTCCTCCTCTAAATATTTATGTTTCTGTCCTTTTTCTTGTATCCCAGCTTTTTCTTTGCTGGACTGTCACATCAGTCTTCTTCAGTCATCAAGTATTTATTACAAAGTCCACAGCTTTTAAGAGAAAATCTCCTGCTTATCAATATTTGCAACACACTACTGAATACACAGAACTTCATAACAGCAAGGAAATAAACTCATACTTGAAAAGAATCCAAGTAACTACTTGTATGTACAATTATACCTATGATTGTGCTCTGTTGGGAATATGCTGGCAGTTTAAAAAAAAAAAAGACAGTTTAGAGAGGAGCCAGCTAAAAGCATTGTCCTACTTACACCACTGATACAGTCAGTCTGTGTTTTGACAGATAATATTAGTTAGGAGTTGTCAACCATCATAAAATTGGTATTTAATACTATGCAAACAACTTTTATTTGCTCCTATGTAGAAAAAGAACAGCTATGTATACATGTTCTGCATACATGCTCCCTGAGGAGGGTAACACTTAAAATCTTTCCTACATGATTCTAAGGTTGGACCTAACTAATATTTCAGCATTGTCTTCCACTTAAACCATTGTAACTTAATAATGCCAAGTTTCCTTTGAATTCCAGATGCTCTGTCTCTCCATCATACATTTAAATCCTCTAACAAAATGTACTTACCTCTATATTTACTCTACTAGAATTAATAATAGTTATGTTTAATACCTAGTCTTTTGCATATATATCAATATGCTTCCCTTAATTTTCATATCTTGAGATAAACAGTTGAGACAACTAGCAAAAAAAGCATCATTCCAATTTGTTTATGAAAATATTTATGTTCATATTTAGTAATCTAAACTGATTTTGGCAGTCACAAAGACTTGCTGCTTGCACTGACTTTAATGGGAACTGCATGGGTTCAGAACACCTGACAATTAAGACATTTTTATTTAGTAGCCTGAACAACTGTTCTCTAAGACAGTGGAAATCTCCTAGAGATAGCAACAAGCACTGGATTAAGCTTTAATTTTCATACATGAATACTAAGTGCTTCACTGGACTTCTGAGACAGAAAACTTGGAACCTCCACCTCAGACACATGGGATAGGATCTCCATTTCACTTCTTGGAATTCTTTTTAAACTACTCTGTGGAAATGTGAGAAAAAAATGTTTTATCTTGCAATATGAAAAAAATTGATGGAGACCTTACAAAAGCCCATCATACAAAGGTTTTTAGTACCTCAAAAAAAGTACTGATTATTCATTCAAATATACAGGATGCCATTGGTACTCTATGTTCTTCAGCATAGCCAGAAGGAAATAAACAGGAAGAAAGCCATCATTCCATCTTCATCACAAGAAGAGCTATTTTAAGAACAATACTGTGGGTCAAACTATTATTTCTACCCAAACAGCAAATACCTGAAATTGCTTAGCAAGCGTCCAATCTTAAAGGAACAAAAATTCTTTTCAATTACTTAAAAATGTGTTTATTTTTTTCTGGTGGGCTATTTTATTTTTGTATCTATGCACTATATGCACACACATTTAAACAGAAAATAGAACCTCAGAATAAGGCCCTACTGACTTACTGTTGTCTTCCTATACCTTTCTTGTCCCTGGCAGTAAAACATTCGTTGTTCATCAGTATTGGAAGAAACTGCAAGGCTATCAACAAAATTGTCTAATCACAATCCTATTAAAGCTTAATATTGATCAAATTACATAAACTGGTTCAATAAAACAAGGTCATTACATTTCTCTCTTTGGATTTTCCCTTTTATCATGCCTCCAGTAAGCATTTCTAAATAAGTGGTATCTTATTAGATGAAATAAAACCTTAATGATTACCAGTATATTTCTATTATTGATTTTATTACTGAATTATTGTAGCTAACAATTAGAGTTTAGCTGAAATCTATGGGGTACTAGGGGATATCAAAGGATTCTTTTTAGCATTGCAGTCCCACACCCCAAACAATTCTACTATCTATATTCAGAAAGAGCAGATTTTAAAGTAGTGCTAATGATAATTTCTATTAGAGAGAAAAAAAAATATTTTTGCTACATTTTGAAGAATTTATACTTCAATTAGAACTAGATGTTTAGAACTCCAGCAGAGATATCCACTGGAATCACAATACACTCGAAGGTGCTGGAAATAAAAAAATTAAAGAAAAATAGATTAAGAAACTGGAGCCATTTCCCCTCCATGTTCCTTATCAAGACTAAGAAGAAAGTGTGACTTTAATTCTTTGGTACTGGATGTTTCCCTGTCTGTTGTAAAGATTCATAGTAAAGATACTTTCAATAAAATTCTAAAGAGGCTAGTATAGAAACAGGCAAGTCAATTTTTCTATTGTACATGTAATATTGGAAGGTCTTTCATAAAGTTGTAAATTTTTATTAAATATTTCATCAAATGAAAAGTTACACATTTGTTTGCTAGCCACCACTAACAGAGTTGTTTATTATTGCTGTACAGTTTCTCAGGGGAAGATGCTGTCTCAGATGAGCTAGATGACCTCTAAAGATCTCTTCCAACCCAAACTATTCTATGATTCTGGGAAACAGATTAATATGTATTTCAGTAACACCCTCTTCCTAGGCCTGGATAGCCAGCCTCGCTTTGCAGGGGGTTTGGACCACTTGCATTCCAACAGTCCCTCTCAGTATAAATTACTCTATGATCTCTACCAAAGAATAGCATATTTAGACTGTTGTAGTTTTAAAAGGTCCATTTTAAATTTAGGGATTTTAAACCCATGCATAGAAGAATTCACCTCATATAAGTTTAGCCATCTAAAAGTTAACCACCCAAGCTAGGCATTAAGGCTCTTTCTATAGTCATGAGGAAAACACAAAACAAAACCAGAGCATTTCCTGGTTCACCCTACCCATCTTACAGAATTAACTGCCCTTTCTGAAGGGCCTAATTTTCCTATTTTCTTATAGAAAGATTCTATATGATTAAGACTGAATGCTTAACTTTTAGACAGCTTTATTAGTCAGAATGAATTGTACTATAAAAGACATAGCATAGGTGCAGATTCCAATCATCAGAACACGAGAAGAACTACAGCTATGTAAAAAAAAAAATCTGCTAAAATAAATGTTTAGTGAAATCAAAACTTAGACCTTCTTTAGAAAAATCCAGCAACTGCCCAGTAAAGGAGATAAAACACACAAAGGGAAGGTTTGGTAAATAAAGAATTAGATATTTTATGTATTCTTTAAAGCAACAAAAACTATGTACCAACATCTTTTACCCACTTGAAAACATCAGCATAATTACAGCAATGTCATCAATGGTATGACATTTCGATCATCTATTAATTTTCTCTAAAACCAGATTTTTTATTCAATGACTGAACAAAATCAATGTATTACTGTAAATATCAAAGCACTAGTCAATGAATGCAGGTCATGATCTACCATTTTCAATTGGAACAATATTTTACCTATGAAGTTTGCTTTCAAATTGTGATTATCACAGGCTTTTCAGCCTTGCAACGGCATTTCTCTAAGCTCTGTAGCAACATTTAAAATTTAAAAATGCTGATTTTTATGAAATAAGCACAAAACTTCCAAAAAAATTGTTGCAATATCATTGACTTCTAATATTAATGTAAAAAAAAGATAAAGTTTCAATATTTTATTTTGATTCAAAGGACTTTAAAAGAATTTAATATTTTTTATAAAAATTATATAAACATTCAAATTGAAAATCAAGCCATTGTGTTTGAAAACTTAATTTGGAATTTATTTTCTCAGAATCATCCACAGTATAATTCTGCTATTAGTCCAGATTCAAACTGAAAGTAACTCACTCATCAGAGTGAAAAGATCTTACACATTTTCATCAATCCTTTAATAATGAGCCCAGTAATGTCTAGCTAAATTCCCAGTGCAGGATAGGAGAAAGAGACTGACAATTATCAGAGAAGTTTTTCTGACTTTGACAATCATCAGGATCCATTTCAGCATCTTAAAGTCTTTTAAAGTGCTTGCAAGGTTGTTCTACTTCATCATCTCACACAGCCACAGGCCTGGGCCACATTGTTATCCCTGTTTCTGGTAATATAATATTCAGGAGGCAATGGGCACAAACTGAAACACAGGAGGTTCCTCCTGAACATCAGGAAGCACTTTTTACTCTAAGGGTGACTGAGCACTGGCAGAGGTTGCCCAGAGAGGTTATGGAGTCTACTCTCAGAGATACTGAAAAGCCATCTGGATACAGTTCTGGGCAGCCTGTTCTTAGTAACCCTGCTGGAGCAGAAGGGTTGGTTGGACAAGGAGACCTCCAGAGGTCCCTTCCAACCCCACCCATTTTGTGATTCTGTGAATATCAGATTAATTTCTAAGTAAATCACTGAGCAAGTACATTATTAATGAACAAAATACACATATTTGACTAGAGACTGATGACCTATGAACATCTTCATATAAATAATACCTCAGCATCTTCCATACTTTGAAACTTATTTTTGAAAGACTAAAAGAAACAATAAACCAATCACAAAACAAGCCTAGTTCAGCATTGTTTATCAGAGCACATTTACAATAACTCTTATGATTCTTACAATTCATTTTAAGTCTTACAATGACATAAATTGTATTTCTTCAATGTTTGTTTACACTACAACTAATATAGATGACATTTTCTAGACAATCTAGCTTAGAGAAGATTATGGTGAAATTTGCCTGAGAAAGATGTAACTGAACATTCTCCTTTTCCTACCACTCAAAACAGGAGTTACAGTTTCGAACTACAGTTACCAGCCTTTTTAGTAGAGCACTTTTTAATGCTACAATAAGGGACCTAATTTTACTCCAATAAAATAAAAACATACTGTTAAGTATTTAGATCCTATGCTTTCCCATTACAGTAGAGTTGTACTGTATTTAGCAATTATTATTTTTTTGCTGGACTCAAGATTTATGACCTAAATACAATAAATTCCTGTTGTAAGGGAACATGCAGTGCAGACCCAAATACACTTTCCTTAGAGGCTTCCGCTGTCAACAGGCAGCTTCGGGAAGAATAAACAAGATCACTTGTGAACTAGATTCTTATTATCAAAAGACCTATTACGCACAGAACACTTCTCAACTTAACTGTACTATCACGTAATTCTAATAGTTTTAGTAAAAATATTCAGACTCGTGTTTCATTCTTTGTGTGAATAATCCCCACACAAAGTAGAATTGCTCCACAGTGAAGTCTGAAATAAAGAACAGGGAGGGGTGTTCTGGGTCAAAGTTCAAAGGTTAACCAAAGGTACTATGATATATAATGTCTTTCACACCAGCTTCATCTTGAAAACAGTTTGGGGTTTTCACCCTGTCTTTGTCTAAGAAAGATGAATTCTGGATGTCATTCCTTGATAATTGAAGACCTTCTTCTGATGAATGATACATCTTTAGTCATGGTACCCTATATTCATTTTTTCCTCCATCAACATTATTTTTGGCTTAAAGAATTTCTTTCATCTTTACCTAGTCACTCCATCTTCCTGCCTCTCCAAGAAAATTTACTAAATCACTCATATTCCCTCTCAACTCAGTTTTCCCCAGAAGTATGAAAACTTCAATTAGTCTTTTCATGCAGAAGATGTTATTGCCTCTTTGCTCTAGCAGTCTTTTCCTGAATCTCTTCCAGCCTGAAGTTGGCTCTCAGTCACTACTGAGCCAAAACCCAGGCAATGAGGTTCAAACCACCCCTTGGTTTAATTGCATTAATACTTACGTACTTCTAATAGAAATCTCTTACATAATACATTTCAGAATTATATTTGCCTTTTTTACACCCACCTCCCACTGGCTGCCTACAGCCGTTGTATCACGTATATTTTCCGTCTCTACTGCTGCTACCTAAAAGGTTGGAACATAAGTTTTTGTTATCAACTGCTAGATATAAGGCCCTCATGTTTGTACTGAGACAAGGGGAGTCAAAAGAATCTCGGTAGACATAATAAGGGGGGATGAAGGATGATGTTTAGCGCTTACATTGTTGAAATTAGCTGAGGCAAAGACAGTCTTTGATAAGAAGAGCTAGTCCCAAGGACCAGCCAATGAGGTAAAGACAGCTCCTGATAAGAAGCAGGAGCAGGCCCCAAGAGCCAGCTAAGACTGGTCTTGCGGCTTGGGTGAATACCAAGAAATCACTGAGCCTGCGCAAGAAAAAAGGTTACTAGCGGTGACGAAGAGGAGTCATCTATCTTCATCTCTGCGACCACCAGACGACCACCATAAAGAGGCACTGCGCAAGCGCAGTTGAGAGGAGACTATGGAAATGACCTCTCGGAGCTAATTTTAATATGGAGCGGGGATAGGTCATGCATATGTATAGGTGTATTGTGAATATGTAACACTTGACTGTATAAACTTGAGACAAACTGCCGAGTGCGGCGTGCACGACTTTGGTGGGACTACCCCCCGTGCGGCCCAGCGCTGAATAAACATACCTACTTTACAATCTCACTGATTGTGGAGTCTGTTTTCCGCACGTCAGTACCATGCAATATCATCCTACCTCTGTTACTCTTGTTCTTGTGTGCTATCATACTCATTCTCTTAGTTGACTGTTCAACTAAATTTTGTGTCATCAAAAATTTCCACTAGCATGCTCCTCCTTCTTGTGCTCAAATTAACAAAAACTGATCCCAAAACACCTTCTTAATCAACTACTACTACCAGTCTCCTTCCATCCTGTCAATGTCTACAGTAAGTGAAAATTTTTCCTCTCTCTATTACTTACCTTACTAATTATCTTACTTTTTCTTACTCACTTCACATCTACTAGTAATTTAAATGGGGCCATTTCAAAAGATATCTATTTTAGGGATATCATAGTTCCGTAGTCTAACAATTCTGGTACCAAAGGGTGATGTTGAGTTATTCTGTATAAAGATAATTTTGGTAAACCCTGGTCATATTTTTAGGTTAACTTTTTGACTTATTATTAGTTTTTCCTCCAAAATAAGTTTTAAGTCTTCTCTATTATTACATTTAGTCTAACTGGTCTGTAATTGCCTGCTCACTTTTTCCCTCCTTCCTTAAACATAGCTGTTCAGTTAAACTTAGATGTTCATAAAGTTAAGACTGCTAATCTAATGGAAATAAAAATTACTTCAATGATAGAAATTAGCAAGACAACTATATTTTTTTAACTGAAATTTGAAACATGTAGTTAACTATACATTGTTCTGTTACAGCATAGATCAGTATAAAAACCTAGAGCCATCTACAGTCATATTTTGCATTTTGGCTACAGCATTAACAGCTGTAGCTCTAACAGCATTAACTAATATCTCAAGCTTCATATCTCCTATTTCCAATCAGACATTACCCCAGTTTTCATGCAGGTTCTTTTTGTTCAGATTCTATTTATGAAAAGTGCAATGATTTTTCCAGATCATATTTTCAACTGTTTAAGACAAAAACCAGTGTCCTAACAAAAATGCTTCAGAATGTAACTGTGTCAATACACACTTTCTACATGCAAAGCACTATGTAAATGCTAAGAAATAATAGAATTTTGAAAACCACTCAAGAAATCAAGAGCTAAAAGAAATGTATTCTGATAAAGCAAGCCTCATTAGATGTCAGGTTATAACTAAGTAATAATTATCATGTAGTTATCGTATACTTATGTATTCTTCTCTTAAATCAAGTGAACACAGAATTCTTCCTCTCCATGATAAAAGTACTGGGTAGCATTTTGTCATAGGGCTATGTCAGGCAGCTAGCAATGCAAGCTTGCCATTCATAAAACCATAAACAAAAAAGAAAATGATAGAAGTATTATGTAGAGTATCTCAAGTCCAGAAAGGAAGCTAAATAGTATGGCAGTCATATGGAAGTTATTTTCTTGGAAGGCTGTTATTACTAGAATGTTGTATTACTAGGCCAGTGCTCTGTACTTATAGAAACAGATTTCTACAGAATTGAATTGCTTACATGAAGATCCAGACAACCTAACTGATAGGAAAAAATCTGGTTCTGCTTTAAAGTGTAAGCAGTATGTCACACAGTTCCTCATATGGGAAACCCACATCTCTACTTAGATATATGGATGAATGCTATCTGAAATACACATTCTTAATGGTACATGGTAGTGCAAAGTGTTCACATGACAAATCAATTACTTTTAAGGGGGTGTACGGCTATCATTCAAAAACATACAACACCAACTTTTACTAGAAGAAATGAAGATCAAAATCATGTCATGATCCAGTTCCTTAGAATTTCTGTTTCTTTTAGGCTCTGTATCGCATTTATGCTGAATATTATTTTCCTTAGGTAGTCTCCTGCATTTTAGCAGTTTTGCTTGTGTGAGAAACAAACATTAAGGCTTAGACACCTGCTAATGCTCAACAGAAATACCTCACCATGGGCTGAGTGGAGAGCACCTCTGTGCTACGCGGCACACCGAATGGGGGTTCACAGATGCAGTACCTCCTCTATTCTTCAGATTTCTAGCAATAAAACTTCGAATAAAGGATCTATGCTGTCTTTCACTTATTCTTTTACATTGTTCTATGAAGAGACACCAGTGGAAGAAAAGCTCAACTGCCCACAAATTAGAAAAAAACAAAAAAACCCCTTGATTTTACTGTATATCAAGATCATTGCTACTCCTTTTTGTTTGACCCAAGCCCAGTGCAGCCATTCTTATTGCCTGGAGCTCATGCTGAAGTTGCTAATGCTATTCTTCAAATTATTACAGTCTCCCTCTCTCTTTTTTAGCCCTACCCCAAGATATTCCAACAGCCTGCTGGGGTTAGCCCTTAAGCAACTGCTTCTGTTCCCTACTCCAGTGGGTGCCTTTTTCCTTTCTATCTTTAGAACTTTCTCACTCATTTGATTCATCCTTACCACCTCCTTATTCCAATCACACAGCTGAATCTGTCTTCCTCTCTAACCACTGTCTAACAGGTATACAACTTTGCCCAGGTAAGTATGCCCAGGCCCTCATGGCTACAATAAAATTTTCTATTAAGTGACAGTTGGAAGACGCAAAGAAAATAACATGGGGAAAAAACTGTGTTTTGAATCATGGTATATTTCAAACCTCTGGCCAGATATACTGACTGAACTAAGATGTTTCTTTGCTTTTAATTCTAGTATATTGAAAAATAATGTTATATTGATATATAATATTGAAATATAATATCATATTATTATTTTAAATTAAGACATTAATTTTGCAGTTCCTAAAAAAAGACCAAGGTAATTTTAGATAAAGAAATTTATATAATTATTTTTAAAATAAATGAATAAAAATATTAAGATATCAGTTGTTTTTGTGGTTTTGTGTAGTGCCTTATTTAACCTACATAAGCTAGTTTTATTTGTTGTAACACTAGTTAGAAAATCTTATCTGGAATAGAGTCTGCAGGAAATATCCTCATTGTTTTTTCTTCATTCCCACCATTAGGTCTTTAATTTAAATGATCCCTCATCTGTTGTAAATGCTAGAGCAACAGCCAAAAGAACCAGTAGCTACAGGCCTTCATCTTGCTCTCCTTGAAGTCAACAGCATTACTCCTACTCTTAACTTTGAAGAGAAGACAGGGCCCAAAGAGGTCAAACCAGGTACTATTAAATCTATAGGAGTTCTGCAGCCAACCTCAACAGGAGCAGAATTTGGGCCTCAAGGAATAAATACTGATTACGGTTAAAGTAAGGGGCATTAAGCAGAAAAATCAGTGAACCTAAAAAAAATATCTTTATAAACTACATACCTGAGGCAGGGCTGAGTTAAGCTGTCGCTGGAGGGAGTCTCTGTCATAGATGACATCCTGTAGGCGTTGCTGTGCAAGTGACAAGCTTTCCTGTGTCTCCCGAAGAGTATCAAGGAGACGGTCCCTTTCATCCAGCATGTTCACCATCAGCTGCTCAAAGTGAGAATCTGAGTCCGAGCCACTGCTTTGGGACCCCCGTTGACTCATCGGGGTGTCCTCGTTTATCGTTGGCATCACTTCACACATCATTTCTTTAAAAAAAACACAAATCAAGGAAAAGCTCTTCAGTAGAAAAACATTTGAGGGGATTTCATAAGAGGAATTTACTCTGTCATATGGACACAGTAGATTATTGCATTGTTCCCTCTTTCAACTTTGTGCTTTCAATGTTAATCAGATGGTCGATAGACAGGGATTAAATACAGTGATTAATTCCACACAGCAAAGACTTTGAATGTGCTTTCTAAACTGAGAGAAGAATGACTGGAAGGAGACAGAGGGTAACAGAATATTTTAAATTAATAGTTTTGCAAATAATGCTCTTTTAAAATGACAGAAAAGACTTCCTCTGCAATTGTAGTCTCCTTTCTTGTTGATTTTCCGCCCTCTCTTACTTAATGTCATTGTTGAATTGCTGGTATTGATGCCAGTAGCTGCCATTAATTGCCAGAGTTTGTCCTGCTCTAGGCATTTCTACAGTACAGCTCAGGCTAACCATCGATCCAGTATCATGCTGCCTTAACAATGCCAGGTTAATCTATTTTTCTATCTAGTTATTCCCACCCTCAGGGGAAATTATTCTCCAGTGAGCTCGTTCAGTAAGAGGTCAAGAACTAGAAACTCTCTGCTAATTACCATCCCTGTGGTATCTTGTGCAAATTGAATTACCAGGGACAGAATCACTGTTGTTTGTTTCCTAAAAACAGTCCTGAGCAGAGTAAATAATATCACCTAGTCCCATTCTTCAATTATAAAGCTTCTTATGTATATCTCAAAACCTCAGTTTGTGTATGTGGAGAAACTTATGCTACGAGATACTGGGTTCTGTAGATGGAAAAAACAAAACAAAACAAAACAAAGATATGACAGGTCTCAAAGCTCAGATCTTTTTTTTAAATAAAAAGACTGTGTTAATAACAGAAGATATCTACCCAATGACAGTCACCCAAAGAATCAGAAACTGTTTTCTAGTATGACTGAAGAAGTACAGCAGATATAACTTTATACATATTTAAGGGTTAATTTCAGGAAACTGTTATTGTAGTAACTATTGGAAGCCTTTTATCTCAGCAAGTGGGATCAAGGTGCTTTTGGTTCATCTACTGGAAGTTAAAATATTTTACTTAGGAGCTTGCTGTGGACCTTCCAGACATGAACTTTTTCTACAATACATGCGGTTGACACACTTCCACTGTTAAATGTGCCATCGTGTAACATTCTCACTATTTCCCTCTCAATATTATGATGGATTAGCTCTACATATTCTTAAATCTGGTCTGCTTTCCAAAGTAGGAAAATGGAACTGGTGAAAGTGGAATTTATGAAAAATGGAAGATCTAGCTGTTACAGAATGTAATTTAAAGACAGGCCATACACCAGGGAACAAAGGAGCTAAGACACCTGTACTTAATTCATTAAAACGAACTCCTCCTACTATTACTAAGTCACAAACAAGCCTTGTGCTAACGCTACTTACTGCTAAGATTTACTGGGAAAATTAAACAGCTTCACTCAGATTAGCTGGCCTTGATCATATTCTGAATGTTCATGCAGAATTTAGTATTCTTAATTTTCACTTTTTCAGCAGATACGATAACTAGCAAAGTTGGCATCAAACATTGGTATTTCAGCATGAATTATCAGCTACTGCTGCATAGCTTTCATAAGCAATAGCTTCACTACTGAGGTTTCAGGTAGGTCTTGGTCCTGTTTTTAAAGCAGACTGGAGGCAAGGTAAAGGTTGCTTGTGGCTATTATCCACTTAGTAATTAATGAGGTGCAAGAGAAGCAGTTAATAGCTTGAAGTGATAGACACTGAAAAGTTCCTCACATCTCCAATATATTTAGGTCAGGTATATTTACTCAGGATTATCTAATTCGATGCTGCGTATCTCCATTACACATGAGGTTCAAAAGTTTCTATTCCAGAAACCTTTGCCTCTCCTAAACTATAGGCTCCACTAGCAAGTACCACAATGTCCTTTCATACTGATATGAGGTTAATACATCAGTGCCTCCACTGCCATAAAAAGCTTCAAGATTAAAAATATTTGCACCATTAGCAACTGACCTTCATGGTACCTACCACTTCCTCTTCTGAGTATGGACAGTGTGTACTGTGAAGCACCACAGATGGGGAGTGACTAAACTCTGCAGCTGCACCAGCAGAAGGATGGTTTGAATAAATGAGTACTCATCCTCCTACACTTCAATTTCTCTGCAGAGGCAGAACAGCTTTTGGGGAGCTCTTGCTGTTGTAACTGCTTTGCCCACTGTCCACAGATACCTCGAGCTGTGGGACTATCAACTGGGGGGATCCACTGTCTTGCCTCCACGATCCTCTCACAATGTTGTGGGAGTACATTTCACTTGGCAAGTGGCCATCACTCTGTGGAGTGTCTCCACCAGGTCCCACCTGTGGCTAACCAGTTTGAGACGGTCAAGTTCACAGTGAGCAAAGGGATAACTAAAACATCCAAGGCCATCTGCCACTTGCTCAGTTCAATCATAACTTTTCCATATGCAGCAGGTGGCCAGAGACCAAGGTCTCTGCATGCCCATTCTTTAAGACTAAAGAAAACAATTTAGATCGTCACTGAACCTTTCCTGCCTCATGATCATCAACATCTCATGGGGCAAACTTCCTGCCCTGTGGGATTCTCATTGGTGAACTTTCATCATTCAAGAAATTACCTCCTGCACATGCAGATCAGGTTTATGGTCTGAACACCACAGCATACACGACTGCTGCTCACAGGCAGTGGCAGAGTGAGAGTGGTGCAGTTTTTCATGCGTGCTGGTGTGTGTGTGGAAACAGGTAAGGAAACCTCTGTGCAGACAGCTGTTGCTACCTTAGCACCTTGTATTCAAAGTAGATAGAAAATCTCCACCTGTAGTCATTACGGGGATGTGGGAAGCCATATATACAAGTGGTTGTGGGGCAGCAATGGAATCCATGGGTTGAATGCTCATGGCACTATTACCATGTCTTCTCTACCCTCTAAGCTGCTGCATGCAGGGAGGGGAGTGGACCATGCACTGTGCTTATTTTGAAAGCCTGGGCTGCACTATCCTGACATGGCACAAGTAACAAACTTGGACAATGAGTAAGACCGCAGAGAAGGCAGAGAACAGGTGGGCAGTTCCTGATGTAGGCAGTTGCTATTTGGAAGTTTTCTCCCACAGCTCACAGCCCCAGGAGAATCTTTAAAAGGTACAACAGGTCTTGCAGTCACACTGGTGATGTACGTTGCTTTCCAGCAGTTCGGAAATCAATACCATTATTCCACTGGAACCACATGCATCCTCTCCCTTTCCCCACCCTCAGCTTGGAGACAAATATCAAAAAGCAGTATGCTAACCTGGGCCAGATCAGAAATACTGGTAGGGTGTGCCAGAAAGGGCTGCATTGATACTTGAAACAGTGAGGAGCAGGGGAAATGGGAATCCTGGGCCATGTCCTCACTTGGATCTTTTGTGGGAGCTAACAACAAGGACCCCCAGAACAACTCTGAAGGGAACCCAGCTTCTCAGGATGTTCCTGGGTCATCAACTCAGAAAAACAGAAGCAAACTTTCAAACAACTGCAGGTTTATTGTGGGGCTCCCAAAGAAAGATTTCTTATAGTTCTTCGTGAAAGACCTATATGCCATGGTGTTCTGATTTACTATGATTTGTGTCTTCTTGCCTTTAGAAAAGCATTCTTTTTCTTTTTTTAAACTTTATCTGGCATTTATCACTCTTACACCTGCCAGCAGATGGGATGCTTTCAATGTCCTGAGGCTGCCACCATTTAACACTGTTCCCAAGAAATGCTGGCCTTCCTCCAGCACATGTTCAAGAACAGAGCCACTTCCCCAGGACCTTACTGCACCCTTTATGAATTTTCTGCTTGATAGCAGGAAGGAATCAAAATAGTGAGACTATCTGAATAATTTTAAAAGGAAGAAAAAAAAAGGAAAAAAGGGAGATTCACCAAGAGGGGCTGCAACAAAAGCTAGGGCAGGTATAGCAGAGAAAGGACTTCAACAGAAGTAGAGGAACAGTGTCAGCAAACAGACTGATCACAATTTAGTAGTAGAAGACTGGCAGCTAAGGACAAACAGGAGGGCACATATGCATTTGGATCTTTATATAGGAAGTGAATCACGTCAGGGAGTTACAAGAGTTCTTGAAGTTTCCAGAGCCTTCTGATGGTGTGTATGTATTAGACAACCCTTGGTTAACCACATGATGATGTGGTTCACACATGGGGTCAGGACATTAGATTTAAGAGTAAGCTTCGAGTTTAATTATAGCTGAAAGGAATTTAGTTTGCACACACCAAAAACACATAGAGAACCAAGCCAACACAATGTAGATGGAAACAACTGGGATTCACATTAAAACATAAAATAAAAATAGTATTGCTATGAACAGTTAGGTCTGATTGCTAATGTGGTCATACCCTGAGTAATTTTAATTGTATTTTTAAATTTCCAGTGGGGGAAGAGGGCAACTTCTGATTTTCCTTCTATGTAATTTTAAATTTTAAAGCTAATTTTGGTGATTAAAAAATGCCAAAACCCCAACAATTTTAACTCTGGTTTCATAGTATAATCAACTGAAATATTTCATACACTGAAATCAGAAGGAATCATTTTAACTACCTACTCTTGCCCCACTAATCGCAGACCATAAATCTGTGTTAAGCTAAAGCATATTTTATACAGGAAGGATTTCAACCATTAGACACTGAAAGTGATCTCGCTAGTAAAATAACCAGAATTAGTCATTCTTTCTGTGAAAAATATATGCTTTTTTCAATTGTATTTATAGGGGAGACAGAGCCACATTCAATGCTGCAGTTTTTAAAGGCTCAGAATAAGGCTATTGGCAGGCCCACTTCTATTACATTTTAGACCTACCATGCCACACGTGTTTTTGTAGCTGATCTGTGAGTTTACAGAACTTTTGATATATCTCAGATACATTTCACTATATATGCATGAATCAATTTTCATATAGACAGGTCAGATGTATCCCAGACTTAGTGGATATATATACAGTTCAGGAATAATGGACCATGCGTATGTGGCAGGTATTCATCTCAAGTACACAGTTCTTATTAATTCATGTAGATATCAATTCTACTCAGAACAGAACTCAGCAGGATAAATAATGGACCATCTTTAAACTTCGTTTTTGTCCTCCATTCTTACTGCTTCAAAAACTGGTTAGGCTGATAGGACTTGATTTTCTAAACCATAACTTTTGGATACACCAAATATAGTCATAAACTGACATCTGGATATTCCATGTTGTCTAATTGTGTTTATCAGCCAATGGTTTGAGACCCTGCTCCCCTGTCATACAATTGACTGTATATAACTATATAACCAGAGACAGCCCCAAAAGATAAAAGGTCAGGATGAAGTTTCCAGCCCTCTGCTCTTCTGAATTGGTCTTATACAGTGTAACAGGCTGTTAGTTCCTCATTCAACTCCATGTGCACACTGCAATTCAGATGCAAAAATATGTTCATTGAGTCTGTGCATATATTTTAATCTCTCCATTCAGTTTGCATGTGCCAGCTCCTATGCTAAGATTTTTGTTATCCCAGGGTAGTATTCCTCTCACTAATCAATACATTCCTATCAACTACTACAAGGCAATTACAGTTACATATCTTTGATGAGTCCTGTTAGGGAAAAAGAAGTCAGAGCTGACAGTAACAGTAAAGGAAGGATGAGCAAAGACATACAACAATGTGCATGAAGCATCAGAATGCCTTCTCTGAAGTTTATAACACAAAGCTTGAACTGCATTGCCACAATTCTAAATTTCAAAGTAACTTCTCTTACAATTTTCAGGTTAATGCAATAAAAATACAAGCAAAATTGGAGTATATAAATACCTGCCTTAAACTTCAGAAATTTACAGCAATCACTGAATCTTCTTTTTATTTTCCAAACCTGCACTGAGCAACCTCATCTTATTTTGCATTTGGCCCAGCATTGGGCAAGGGGTTGGCACAGATGACCTTTAAAGGTCCCTTCCACACTGAATAACTCCATCTGTCTGAAGAGAGCTTTAAGTTCAAAGGATTCACTTATTTACCAGAGAGATTCTGAAATTTAATATACATTTAAATAAGCTGGAGAGGAATTTGAAAAAAAACCCAAAACCAAAACCCCACATTGTGGCTCATTTCATTGCATTCAAAAAAAACCCCCAAACAAACAAACAAACAAACCTGCAACAAAAAACCCACCCCGCATTGATTTTATTAGGATGGCCTGCCTTGTGGAGAATTTGGGGGTCTATATACTTGGAAGACTTCTACAAAAAGTAAACAAAATTGTCGTTAAAAAATAAAAAATAAAACTCAGTTACACTTGATTACAAGTATGGCCACATTTTCAGATATTGCTATTTACACTAAACGTGCTAATCTCTGAGTGACATTAAAATAAAAATAATAAAAAAAAACCTGCCCAAAAAACCCACAAACCAGAGAAATCTGAAAACATAACCACATGAGGATGAGAAACAAACACATACTTTTTAGACAACCAAATTTAAACAAAAATCTGCTTATTTTTGGAAATGTAGGCAATTACAGTTTGTCAGAAAATATACACAAAAAAAGAAACTAAAATATTATATGGGATGATAAAATGCCACCTCTCAGAACATTTTAAATTTAAAAGTTTGAAAAGTCTTATAATTCAACTTTTATGGCCTCACTTATATTCTTTCAAAAGGTTTGAAGAAAGATTTTAATGCTTTATATTTTTTTTACTTACCCAGTGAATCACAGTAAAGCAAATAACAAAAAAATATTTTTAGAATAAAGACTGAAAAGCTGCTGAAGCCTAGCTTGGCAGGGGAACACATATGTATGGTATGACAGTAGTTAAGTGGTATATGCTCCTTCTAAAGGGAACAAACGGTACATATAAATAAATATTTTTTCCCCAAAATTCCAACATTGAAGTTGTTCCTATTCAAGGTCATCAAGTTAATGTTTACAACATATGTAAAGGCATGAGGTGCTTGGTACATTTCGGAAGTTTCCTGGCTATGCCATTAATGATAAGTAAAAATATGAACACATCATACTCACATCAGGGAAAAAAAAGCTTTCCTAACACCATCCTCTCAAAAAACCAGTCAACCAGTCAAACAAACCAACCAACCCCCAAACAAACCCAAGAACCAAGAAACACAGACTTGCTTGCTTCTCACAGGAAAGATACATGGTGTTGAGTAAACTCAGAAATCTGTAACTAGCTACCGGGAGTCAGCTTTGCAGAGACTGAGTAAATTCCCACTGAAGTAATTTACTACAGATTTCTTTACCAAGACACTGGTCACATGAAAGAAGGAGGAAAAGATGAAGGAGTACTTCAGGCATCCAGTTTGGTTTCCTAATCTGATACCTCAAATCCTACTTAATTATACCAGTGGTGGCCAACCATGCATCCAGCAAGTCATGCAGCTCTTTGTGCCACTAGAGAACTGCAGGCTGTTGCCCCCAGAAAACTGAGTCAGAATAGGAGTTGAGGGATGAATGGAAGTGGAGAGGGAACAGGTAATGAAGACCTTCATTAACTATCCTGGTCCTCAGGAGGAAGTGAGGAACAGGCCCGATAACTACAGTAGCAGCAACCCACTATTAAGTGGCAGCCATCTTGCTCTGTCAGGATATGAGTGAAGGCACGCTGAGTTAAATAAATATGAGGGAACACAGGCATCCAAGAGAACACTGATGGACCTGGAATTTCCTTCAGTGGGTGCTAGGAACTGCAAGTGGTGGATTAAACACCTCTGTCCCATATCTTCAAGACCACAGAATACCATGATAACAGAATAAGCCCTCATGTATATTATTCTGTGCAATACTTCCCATACAGCCAAGACTGCAAAGAAGAGGAAGGAGTGGAGGGAAAGGGCTTAGCAAGGTGACATATGCCTCATTAATACCTAAACATGCATTATATATACCTCTTTATTCAAAGGAAAAAAGAGAAATTTTTTGTTCCTTTGCCAGAAAAAAGCTGACTTGCCCTGTAGTAATACAACTTAATTAAAGCTATGCTTGACTGATCTAAGACAATAAAAATAAGACTTTTAAAATGTGTTTCTCTTTCTTTAAAAAGAAAAACAAAAGATCCATTGATACTAAACTTAGTATCTCTGCAGTAAAAAGTTTACCACTTTACCTGGTATTCTGAATGTAAGTAAAGCAATTCCTCAATGAAATATGCATTTACTTTAAGTCACCAGCATTTTACTGTTAATACACAAACACTGTTTCTTAGATTCATCAGGAGCCACAGAGCAGACATTACAATTCCCTTGCTCGGAGAGCACATGAAGTGCCCAAAACTCTCAAGGACTGCAGCAGATGCTGAACTTGTGTAGCACCTTACGACTGTCCCAAAGCTTCTGAGAGGTTCTGAAGGGGGAGCAGGATACTGATGAATTACTGCTTTCCTTAAAATCCATGTAGCACATACATGCTCCCTAGGGAAAGACTTTTAGGCAATGTAAAAACTTTAGAATTCTTCTTATTTGAAACAAAGCCTAAGCACTTGTTTTAATAGTAGTTCTAGACCTGTGAAGCAGCACATTAAAGTTTTCTAAATACATTCTCTTCCTTGTCCATTGTGTATCTACTACACCATCTACTGCAAAATCTATTCCAGGTTGATTGGTTCCTAGTTCAGTATTTTCTCCAATCATTTGCATGGAGGCCAATCCAACAACTGCTTAAATTCATGGAAATTCTGTCATGGACTTCAGTGGGTTTGGATCAGTGTAGATGGTTGGAAAAGTCACTAACATAGGCAAGCCATCAACCTCCTGTCATTTTACTACCTCCAAACAGGAGCATAAAAATAAAAAATATGTTATGCACGCTGGGAGCACGCTGGATGTTATGTGACCATTGCCTACAATATTATGAAGAATCATGAACAGGTTTCCCCTCTAAACACACAACATTGAACTGGCAAAAAGCAATGACTGTTTAAAGTCATCTGTTCTATGAGAAGGGGAAAGAATGTGGTTCATTGCCATTGCATTAAAGATTCTTCAGGTTGAAAAAACGTCACAGCAAATCTATAGCCTTAGCTGCATTATGTTCCCATGAAGAGTGAACTCGACATTAGCTCAGTTAGGAATTCTGCAGCTCAGTTCGGACATCCAGGTGAGTGAACGGACAAAAATTGCAACAAACAGCACAGGATATGCCCACCCTTGGTTAAGAATTATATAAAGCTCCTTTTCAGGAGCTACTCCATTAACAACTAAATTGATAGCAACTGTCTTATATTATCTTCTGTCCACAGATGCTGATAATCATGTCCGGACCAGGTGTGAAAGAACATCCTCAATACTGACTTTTTCTAAAGCTACTTGAAATTTCTGTGGTACATGTCCTATAAAGGTGGAAAATGAGAAAGTTCTAATCTTTCTTCTCATTGGACCCCACCCTATTTGACATCTTCTGTTATCTTGACTGTCCAAGAGTCTTGGATTATTTATTTTTTTAAAGTGAATGTTGTAACAAACGCCTCTGCAATCTCATGTAGCCTGGGAATAATTCACCAGCTGGGCTTCTTTCACTTGGGCAAGCTCTGGGAATGAGAAGACGGAATACTACTTGGCTTCTGCCTGACAAAGGCTCTTAGATAAGCATTCATTTTGCTCACCTTGATGGCTACCACCTTAGATATGAATCTAATTTTATTCCCTCACCCTTCTGTCCATAACTGGTTTTAAAAGCTTGTTTTCTGTATACTCAGATGTTTGATTTGTACACCAAGGTTGAGGAGTCATTCCAAGTTACTTGTAATTTTGCTGCAGGAGAAAGAAGTAGAAATCGAACTACCATACATTCTAGCCTGTCCACAGTGACATCAGCTTGAAAACTCATTTCATTGGATCATTCCGGATATTTTGCATTTACAAGCTATTTTTTTCCAAATCATTAAATAGATACAGTGGCTGATAAAACCAGTTCTTACTGCAATTATGTCTTCTCAGATGTTCTCAGCAAGATCGCTCTTAGGCAGCACAGTTTAATTCCATAAGGAAAATCCTTCCTATTGTCTGAGTTGCATTACATGCATATTCCTCCTCCTAGTTAACTCCTTACCTGCCAGTCTCCACTAAACTATGATATCACCTTTAACAGAAGCATCCTGCACTCCTTCCACACAGGAGGGGTGATCAACACAGTACCTTAAAAAAAGGACTCATTCCAACCATTGGTTCTTTATGTCATCCCTCCAGCCTCGTATCCCTCTCAACCACACGAAAAAAAAAAAAAAAAAAAGAAGTTGGCTTCACGTTTTTTAGTCTGAAATTCCCCAACTCCCGACTCCCATTACAGAAATGCATTTAAATACCACACAAGTACTACAGCAAGAGGCAGACAGCAAGATTTTGCATTTGCACCTCACCTCCCCGGAGGGTATCGGGGCTAAGGAAGGAATGTCTAACTCAGAAATAGAAGGTTCAGTACCTAGTGGCTTTTATTTCGGCGTCTGCTATTTCACTTGATCAATAACAACCGCAGTCTCCACCAGCTTCGAGCGGGGACTCACACAGCCGAGCACTCCTGGACCATCTTCCTAGCAATGGTGACACAGGCGTTGCTCCGAGGAACCCCAAGCCCCTGCACCCGTCCTCCGGCAAGACTGGCTGCTTGGCACCTCAGCATTTTCTTCGGTCACTTCGTCAGCAGCCAAGAGGAGAAGCATCCATGGGAAAAATGGCATATTACAAATTTTGCTTTGAGAAGCAAAGCTCGGCTCAGACCATTGTCGGGAGCAGGAGGGGGGGGGAGCGGCTCTTAAAGCTCCAGCAGCCCCTTTCGAGCAACAGCATCTTCGCAGCTGGAGGCCAAGCGATTACAGGGGGGAGGGGCCAGGGCGAAAGCATCTTTCTTTTATTTCTCATCTTTTGTTAAACTTAACTGAGCGATATCTGGCTTCTCTGGTTCCTCAATACCTCCCAGGCTAATTATGCCTCTGCGCGTGACTGAAGTCCACACGCACGCACGACTGCCTGCACGATCAAAAGCAAACGCGCTTTTCTGCTTTACAGAAAGAAATCCTCTACCCACAGCTCATCGCTGCCTAGCAGGCACCCTACAGCGCCTGATCTCAGCGGTCCAGAGCAGGAGCCGCGGCAGCGGGAGCTGGGAGAGAGAGCCCCGGCAGGTCACCCACGGCACGTGCCCTGCGGACCAGCCTGCGCGTCCCGGGCGCCTCCGCTCCGCGGGGCGGAAGCAGCCGCACCCGGGGCAGAAGCAGCCGCACCCGGGGCACCGCCACCGGCTGCCCGCCGAGGGGCAGGGACCGCCGTCCCCCCGCCGCTGTGCTGCCCTCGTCCTGGCTGATCGCTGGGGGATGCCTGGATCGAAAGCGGTATGCGAGCTCTAAAGCGCCGTATTCTGCAATTTAAAAGAGTTCAGGCGAAGCGCCAGTACATCTCATCTAATCGGATATATAGTGTAATAAAACGTATCATCTGCTGTAATCCGACCATGACAAAGCAGTGGTAAAATCTGCTATAATCTGAATAGTCCGGGCGTGTAATTAATATTACGCGTTTGGAAACGCTAGGCGTGAGCAGGCGCCCTCTCCCCGGGTCCGAAGGCTGGGCGGGCGGCACGGCCGGAGGGCGGGCGAGGCAGAGGCGGGGGTGGCGGCGGAGGGAGCGGCTACGGGCGCCGCTGGGCTCGGCGCGCTCCTCCTCGGCGGGGACTTCCCCTGGAAGCCGCTGCAGTGGTTTCCACCAGTCCTTAAATAAATTCTGAAGTAATCACGTCTCCTCTCCCTGCCTCACGCACACGGCTCCCCGAAGGCAGCTGCTACTGCTGCTTCGCGGCTCGCAGGGCGCTAATTCCCTCACGCCCACTCCTTAAAGGCAAAAAATAATAATAATAATTAAAAAAAAGGACACTGGGGCCCGATCCTAACGGGGGAGCGGCGCTTCCTTTCCTCCTCTCCCCTCTCCTCTCCTCAGAGCGACCGTTAAAAAGGGCGGGCGGGCAGGGGGGCGCGTGCCCGTCCGTTGGCGCCCGCCGCTCCCCACGCGCCCCGCTGCGCGCGGGACCCCCCTCAGACGTCCCCGTCCCCGTCCCAACGGCTGTGTGGCGGGCGGGCGGGCGGCCCAAGCGAGTCCCGCCAAGCCGGCAGCGCGAAGGGAGCGAGGGGATTGCGGACCCGTAGCCGCTAAACGCCACCTCCGCCCGGCGAGGCGGTCTGCTGCCCCCGGAGATGTCCCTTCAGCCTCCCGTCCTGCGGCCCTCCTCACCCGCCAGTGCTGGCCCACGCAGCCCGAGGCGGGCGGGTGGAAAAGGGACGGGCAGACGGGGCACTGGCGGGGGTTCTTGGGGGAACTGGGCGTCGTGAATAAAGGAGTACCCGAAAACGATTTGAAGCTGGCGTTTTCAGAGCGCTGGTTTGTAGTTAAGTTCATCCCAGTTGGAGGATGATGTGCTGGTATCAGCTACGCAAACTTTGCTCTTGCAAGAAACGTTTCAGTATTTATTTTTCTTCCACATACCCCCAAAAAAAGTTTCATCCAGGCAGGATTGACTGCGTTGCTTCAGAAGCCTGAAGTCACTTCGTCGGCTTTAGACAGGTGCTGGAGGGGCGGGGGAGCCGCAGCCAGCAGCAGGTTCAGGCTCAGCGATGCTTGCTGCTGTGGTGCCTTCACAGTAGGTTTGACACTGTATAGTGGAAAATGTAAATGCACAGAGGATGCACATGTACGGTAGAAGGCAAAGAGCTGAGAAGAGTTGCCAGCATGGACATTTCAAAAACAAATGCAAAGAAAGTACTGCTGCCATGCCAGAGTTTGTTGCCAGAGCTTGGCCTTTCAGCACGATGCATGGGTTAAAAGAGCCAAAATAAAGTAGCTCTTGCCCTCCAACCGTGCCACTATTCCAAGTGGCTTTTTGTCACTTTCCTTGGCCATTCCAGATCCTTACACTATTAGAGCAGTTGCCTGACACTCCCACTGTAGCTGAGGGCAAGATCCATATCCCTCAGAGACTATGTGCCTGGCTATCCCAACAAATCTGAGCTTTGAGTTAGGTGAGTGAGGAAAAACTAAGCAGCTCAGAAAGCACTTGTGAGAGCAAGCATGTTCGGCAGGCAGCCACATAGGCTGGCTAGTATGAAATTCTTCAAAGAAGAGCATATCTGATGGGGGGTTTTTCCATTATTTGTTTGGGGTTTTTTTTCCATTCTTTGGAGTTAAAGCACATTACTGTCTGTACAATAAGGTACGTAGGTCAGGTCAGGATTTGCAGTTTCAAACTCTAGAACTCAGCACTGTTATTTTTTATAACAGCATGTGTTTGCATGGGAGTATCACTCTTTTCTAAGTTTTGATAAATATTGATGACATCGTTCCTTCTTCCCCTCTTTCAAACAGCAACTTACTGATTAAAGCGCTTGCCAGGCATGAGCTCACTGTCTGTGTTCACTCAAGGTGGTTATTTTCAGCACTTACCTTGGAAAAGATTCTAGTCCCCGTTCCATGGACTGGAGGAGTCAATTATTTGCAAAGCTGTATAGCAGGCAGGCCTCCTTCATAGTCATTTGATTTATAAACATTTGTGGAATACTTTGGGAAGTCTGTTGGCCCCTCAGCTCCTCATGCCCATTCTCTCTACTCCCTTTCAATCATTAAAGCAAAAACCCAGCACAAAAAGACTATTATTGCTACTCACAGCATTGTCCTAGTTGACCTGCTGCCCTTAGCTTCTCTGTTGCCAGATTCACAGACGAGTAAGTGGCTGAAATATTGTGTTCCACAGTGCTGAGGTTACTGCATAGTGCAGAAGCTGCCAATTAGTACCTGTGCTTTGTGATACCAATTTAAACAGGAGTCTCCTTCTATTCAAGCATGTAGGCTTTTGAGGTCAATGAGATGGAAGAAGAAGGAAAAATTCTAAGGAATGGAAAATGAACTATGGAAGAACCACAAAAACTGGGATGGAGCAAGTCCTTTGGGCTTTCTCATAATAAGGGAATACTCCCTACAGTAGAGGGCATATTTTGGTAAAATTTAACTGCATGAATAATTTTGATCAAAAGCGTAAAAGCATAATGATATATTTTATGGAAACTTCAGTAGTGAAAAGTACTGAATGTACTATTTAATTATGAGCTTAAGCTTCCCTTGAATGGAATTTGACCATCAGATCTCCAAAACATAGTTTTGCTTATCTAAACTCCAAGTATGCCAATGAGATCTATTAATTACCCCAAAAGTATGAAATGCTCAGTCTCTCTGTCAACTGGCTCTGTTTCATCTGGTATTTGAGCACATGGAATTTACAGGAGATAAATTAAGTGGGTAAAGACAAGTGGGAAAAGTACAGTGAGACTGTACTCTTTATTACCATAGGAAGTCCTCCTTACCATTTGCCAGGTTATTTCAAAAAATAAAATATAATCTTATTTCAGAAAGAATATTTTAAAGACATGTCTGAAAACTGGCTTCCTCCCCTGTGAAAGTCTCGCCATGGGTCTTTCTCACATGCTGTCTCCACCAAAGATGAAGTGGAGACTTACAAAATCTTTTGCTATGAACAGGGCAAAAGAGGGAAACAGACACCACCGTACTCTCAAGGAATAACTGATTGTGTAGGGAGGTGATGAACCAACTTGGGAAAGATTTGCGTTTACTTTCAAGACATACAGTGCAAAATGAGGAGCAGGTAATGGTTCCAAAGATATGTGATCTAGTCAAAGCAGTAAGAAGGGAAAGTGATTCTTGTAGCCCTCTTTTGAGTAGTATTGATGATACAGCACTTCATTTGTTAAAGCCTGTCAACAGCTACTACAGCATGATGAAGGCCTGCATAAGATTTTTAGATGAAGATGGAGAAAGCAGAACCTGTCTTAGAAATATTACATAGGAATTAAAAAAAAGCAGCAATATTTAGAGCTAGTCTTCATTTGATAAAGAAGCCCTTAGAGACTAAGAGAGGAGTGCAAAAATAAAGTTCAGAGGATCTTGGCTGAGACTGGAAAAAAGAAATGTAATATTGTGTGAATAAATTACATCCCAATGTAATTGGAGTTATAATTCCAATTGTACTTTACAATTACATTCATGCTTATTTCCCAAAGGTTCTCTGCATATTATCATAGCTTTAAGGGTTCCTCTGTAGTTCCTCACTTTAAATTTCTTACCTATTTCAGCTGTGGGTTTTACCTTCTATAACTCGATTGCTGTGTTTCACTAGAAGACTGTCCTAAACGTGGTTTTCTCACACAAAAAACATTCCACATGTGGCCTCAAAAATTGTCATGGTAACTTTAAAAATCTCTCATTGCAGACATTTGATGGAGGGGAGAGAAAGTTTAGAATGAGGACATACCTTTAGCTTAGATGTGAATTGTTCAAAGCCAACTAAAGACCAATAAAAGACAAGCCTGAGAGTTTGACAGCATAGTTAGCACCTTTCAGTACAGCTGAAAGTCCTCAGCTGGGAAAGAACAGCTTTTATCTCTGTCTCAGTTAGGCTTATCTGTAGAGCAGGTTCTAGTTTCTGGCTGTGGGATGGTTGATTGGACCAGAATCTTCTGGTCTTATTACAGCCCTTCAGGGTGCTTTTTCTGGAGACATGATTTAAGGGCTGATAAAGACCTGCTTGAAAATCCCAGTTACTCAGATACTGTTGTATATGAGACCTGAAAACTGAAGGGGAACTTTTTTTTGGTGATCTGAGATTGGGAACACTGTTTAAGAGCAGTAATTCTGCTCTTTTCCCACTCTGTCTCATGTTACTCAGCTGAAGTGTTGCTTGCAACTAAAGTGGCATAAGATGTGAGCAAACATTTTAATTCAGTCTGCTATTGAAATACTTAAGGTGTAATAGAAAATTTTACCCTACCATGATTATCATAAAAAATGAAAAATGGCATTGAGCTGTACTGAGATAGCTAGCTGTGCTAGCAGATTCTCAGACTGCAATTTAATTATTATTTTAATTATCTTTAACATATAGGTGCAAGCAAAAAACTGCATGAAGGCATGAAAAAATTTCTTGCATTTCTGGTATAATTTTTCCTTTTTGTCTAGTTTCAGGTTTTTTACAAATTGCTCTAAATTGGTCTTTGCCAATGGCATGGAACAAATTTGAGTGGGTAACAGCAATGTCCTTAAAAGCCACTGAAATCCAGGCACGTGAGGGAGAAATTCATGTCCTACGCATGCAGACTATTAAAATAGCAACTGTGATGAAGAAACAATGTATCATGATTTTAAAAATACTTTAAACATTTTAAAGGTTGTGATCATAATGCATTCGTTAAAGGTCATTCAATTCATAATCCACTTCCTTACCTACCGTGAGTTAAAGAAAGAGGAACTAATTCCAAAGCCAAGCTTGAGGACCACAAAGTAGATGTTGTCCAGGGGAACCAGCAAAGAATAACATGAGACATAAACTGATGCTGATGAAAGATCTTATCATTAATCCTGGAATGGTTTGGGTTGGAAGAGACCTTTAGAGGGCATCTAGTTCCGACCCCCCTACCATGGGCAGGGACACCTTCCACTAGACCAGGTTGCTCAAAGCCCCATCCAGCCTGGCCTTGAACACTGCCAGGGGTGGGGCATCATAGCCAGTAGCATGACAAACTAACTGACACCATTAGTCTACCTTTCCACCCCAAGATTCTTGCTCCATCAAAAACCTGAAAAAGGTAAGAAGGTAGAGACCAATGACCTCTCCATCTGAAAATGTCAAGATATTGAGGCATCTCACAGGTGTTTCAGGTCATTCCTGGCTCCTTCACACACAAATCAAACCTGCTTACACTAAACTCATGCAAAGCAGCATTCAAATTAAAATTTCCCTCACTACATTGCCAGTAAATTCTATCTCAGTGTAACATCAATGAGATAGCTTCAGCTATTTAGACGTTCATAATCTCTCAGCTTTGCTACAAAAGTGCTATTCATCTGATAAAAATCCTTCTATCATCAGGAAACTGCGAGTACTGCACTGTGGTGCAATATGGCTCCTTAGCTAGACAGGTTAGTCAGAGAAAGCCAAAATGTACACTCCACTTCTTATTCTAGATTTTAAGCATGGGGGTATGGAATTTTAAAACAAGTTCTGATTCTCAATACTTTCAAATATTCCATGGCTTTTTTGGATGTCTGTAGTTTAGATTAATTAAAGTTCAGGGTTTGACAGTTACGTTCTTTTATTATAACAGAATGTTTCGTTATTGGGAAAAATCTCATCTGCTCAGCAAAAATTATAGAATGAAGGACCCTCATAGGATTTTCTTAGCTGCTGGGCTGAATGTAGCAGTGTATAAACATGCCAAAACAAAGGCACACTGGAAAACATGCTGAAGTAAGACACTTCATCGTACACCTTCTGCCTGTGACAAGGTAAAGAAAAAAATACACAAGAGATGCTAGTTAAAAGAGATATTAATGAAAACACTTTGTGAATTATTTTGAAAGTATATGAATATTATGCTAGAGAATGGGATATAATGAACCATACAGGTTAAACGCCTTACCTGGAATGTTAAATAGTTTTTCACAAAAAATGATCTGTTTTTCTTTAATTAGTTTCTCCCCCTTTCAACCATTCACTTTCATGTGTAGCCAAAGCATATGCACTTCCACTTTGGTGCAGTTAAGAGAATGGTAACTTCTGGTGCTAGGAAAGAACTTCATAAGATAATGGGTTGCCAACAGAATAAAGCCTTGCTTTGTCAATAGGCAGAATCAATAGTTTAGGAGATTCCAGCACTGTGTTTCAATATCTGCTGTTGTTCGTTCCTACTGTGTTTTAAAAGTTTCAGAGAACGCTGAGTTGTTTATGGGGTTCTGTTATGGCTGGGAAATCTTCATCACAGATGTGCAAAACAACATTTTAAAATTTTTTTAAAATAAATAATTCAAAATTATTTATTTTAAAATATATTTATTTAAATTTATACTATATATATATATTTAAAAGGACAAAAATTAGCAATACAGTTTTAAATCTTTCTCCACCAAGGTATTTTTTAGCTTTACCATATACATGTACTGGCTCTCACTGTTTCAAGGTTAAAGGTCTTTTTTTTGTTGGTTAAAGGAATTACATTAAAGCAAAAGAAAGTAGTTTTCTTCCTTTCTGGACAATGTAAATTCATTTTGTTTAGTACATGGGGCCAATTATGAAATCAGGCCTTTAAAAAATAGAGAACAAGAAAAAGAAACTGGATTCTTTATTCACTGTGGAGTCTAGCATTCCTGTTAACAACCAGGTACTTTGGAGGGGTTTCCAGTTTTCTTTCCAGAAAAAGGAGAATGACTGTGGGAGTTCTATCTGTACAAAGTATTTTCTTAATTAATGTAAAACTGAGAAAGAGAAGCCAGTGTATGAACCATACACCTTCTTTATGGCACAAGCTTAGGTTCACAATCATCAGTAAGAGAAAAACAGTGGAAGGTGCAGGACTACAAAAAGCCAACACTGGTGCTTGTTTTGGAAATTCATGTACTCACATGTGTTTTCATACACAAACCATATTATTATGTACCTGTTGAGTTTGCTGCCCACAAAATACACCTGACAAAGAATATCAGATAGCAATCAAATAAATGACAGACAAGAACAAAAAAAAAAACAAAGAGAGAGAAATTAAAGTGGTTTGTATGCTACTGTTCTTGCAACCAAAAAAGCATATTTCATCATGTGGCCCAAACAGCATTAACTACATTGCAACAGGGTTGGCAGTTTTCAGCCTCTCCCCTTGTCAGACTGCACAGCAATACAGGGTTCTTACATTTGCTCTTTTCTGTACTTCTTTATACACTTATACAGTAACATGAATAATCAGCCATCCATGAACAAAGAACTATGAGTGCTTGTTGTGTCATTAAACATGAAGCAGTACAAATTTAAATTTACATAAAACTCAGTAATGTTGAGCCTACTCTTTATTTTGCTGTCTATATGTTAGACAAAAGGTAAGCTATTCCAGAGCATACTTGGCATAATATATTATTGTCAAATGTTACTTGTGCTTATAATTTTTAGTGCTATTTAATGCCCATTTAATGAAAAATATAAAAATGTTGATTCTACTTTTTTCAATTACCTGAATAAAAATTCACAGTAGAATGGACTAGAAATTCAGTAGTAGGGAGAAATACATGTATTTGCAATATTTCTAAGTTTTACCCTTTAAGTAAGTGAGTCATATTTTCTGCTAATTATGTGCATTGCTGCTAGCAATTTATTTCGTTACTTTCAAACTGTTTTCAGTCATGGCAAAGATTTCTTAACATCTGTATGCATGACAAGCTTCACACTTCTCCTACCATTAGTTAACAGAAGAAGGAAAGGAAAGGCAAGTAGAAAAGCAAAGATGAACAAAAAGTCATTGTTTGCAGAACTCAAGATCCCAGCTGAAGGAGACTTGTCACATTTCATGCACACGCACATACTTGCATACACACCTACCAACAGGTCCCCAAGAGAATTTAAAAAAAAAAAAAAATCATGCCCACAAAATCTCAATGCAGTAAGAATTCTCCAGAAAATTACCAGATAAATTTATGAAAACCCCAAATATTATTTCAGTATTTTTTTCAATATTTCACATGAAAATGAGCAAATCTTACTATAGAATGTGACCAATAGAAGTTCCATTTTAGAATGAAATTTTTACACACCTAAGAAATTATCTTTTGTTCATATTCTACTTCTCCACATCTCCTTTATATCCTGGAGATTTTTTTTGTTCCTACTTTTTTAGCATTTGTTTCATTTTGGTAAGAATAATTTTCCAGGTTATTACTGGAAAGCTGAAGATTACCATTAACAGCTATTATTGATTATTAATAATTTTTTTAAAAAGCAACTCTACCTTTTGCTTCCAGGTAGTCCATTTCTATCTTCATTTGTTGAGATAAAAGCAAATCAAATCTAATACACATAGATAACTATTATAAAAGATAAAAATCTTCCAAATGATAGGAAAAAGACTATCTGAAATTTGCAAAGGAGAAAAATATGCAGTTTAAAGTAAAAAATAAACTCTGCACAAATAGGAATTATTTCAAACACCAGACAGGAAAGTAAGAGAGATTATGTAGTTAACCGGTGAGTACATCTTACCTAGCATTCTCAGAAAGAAAAGACAACCGTTATCATTCATAGGGTGATTAATACAATTAGTCAGTTATTTTCCAATTAAATTGATGCTGTGTTAAAAAGATGACTGTCATAATACACATTCTGCTAGGGAGAGAGAGAAAAGACAATAACTACCACTAGCGTCAGACTTCAGTGGTAAGAGCACTGACAAAGTACAGGATGCTCTTTTCCCATCCCCTGATTTAATAAATATTTATTGACAGGCCTTACCCCACAATGCTGTTTTCCTTCAGAGAATCTCCTACTGCTTGGCATAGACAAACTGTCCTTTACCTCATTTTCTTGTGTGAATCTCATCAGAAGCAATAGGATACCTCTTTGCCTAACAGTTAACTCGGACGTAAAGAGTATGGTGGGGCCAATTAGGTCTTACAAAGCTGAGAACTTCCCTGCTATGGATCTTTAATGCTACAGATGAAAATGGGAAAAACATTCAAGTGTACTCTTGCCAGGAAAAAGATTAAAGAAAACCGAGTTTGGCATAGAAAATATTGTACTGATAAAGGAAAACCTATATATGTGGAACACAAAACCCAATGGAGTCTTAATGCTAACCAATAGTAAACATGGAGAAAGTTTCTGCAGATCTTGAACTTAAAAATATGTTGTGTTTTGCCAGACAGTTTGCAGGTAGTGAAAGCTCCCCAACACCTCTCTTTCCCCTGCATTTATTATTTAAGGTCTAACTAATAAACATCTGAACAAAAAAGCCCATTTACTTTCCTTAAAAATCAAACCTATTGAGTTTAACTAAATAAAGTAAGAATGTTTTGTTGGCTTGCTACTTTTCTTGAGATAGTTTCTAATACAGAATGACAGCAACACAAAGAGACTACATTGTGTGCTAGATATCGGTGTAAAGAACTGGGATGAAATTCTGGCTCTACATAGGCATGGGTTTTAGCCTCAACGGACTTTGGATTTCACAGTGTTTAGATGTTCGAATTAATCATTCATTATGTCTGTTTAATTTTTTTAATTACAATTACAAAAACAATTGGTATTCTCTTTTCTTCATGTGTTTGAACAACTTGGTACGTTGACTCCATTATTAATTTCTGAGTGTAGAAGATGATTATTGTTTTTTGAGTCTTTATGGAATTTTAAGAAGTGGTGAATCTAAGTAGAAAGTTGCCAGCATTTGCTAATAGCTGCTGTCAGGGCCCTCAGGCCCCAAATATATTATAAGATGTTTGCGGTCTTCTGTAGCCCAGTGCAAGTAGTGGAATCCTACTATTTCATAAAGTCACCAGATCACAATACTATCAACTCCACCCTGGAAAAATACACTGAAGTTTTCTTTCTGTGAATTATAGAATATCAGTTATAGATTTTCTTTTCTTAGAGGTTACAATGGTACTGTTTGTAGATACTTGTCTCTCCCTTGAAAGCTCAATAAACCAGGGACCCAAGGGCACCATCAGGACCCGTCCCCGGACTCCCCTCGCCCTGCCCACGGCCCAGGACCCCCGTCAGCCCCCCGGGGCCGTCAGCCCCCCACCCAGCACACGGCAGCAGGGCCGCTCTCCAGCTCCCCACAGCCCGGCCCGGCCGTGGGCCCCGCGGGGACAGGCCCACCCGTGGGCCCATCTCCCGGCCCGGCCTCGGCCGGTCCCCGTCCCCGGGGAGGTGCCCGACGCCCGGGGGCTGGGGCTGCCCCGATCGGGGCTGGGGCTGGGACAGGCCCCGGCGCCGGGCCCTGCCAGGCCGCCCCGGGGGAGCCCCTGCCACCCCAGGCCCGGCCCCCGCTGTGCCCTGACAGTCGCTCTGTGCGCTCTTCCCTGCAAGGCGTTTTCAAAGAATCTTTACTGTTTAATCTTACCATTTTTCTTGAAGTACGATGTTGCATAAAATGTTAAACATATTATAATGTAAGAAATGAAATTTTATGGCAGCTCTCCTGAATCACTCAACAGATTGTCTGTATTTTAAACCGTACTTGTCTGCCAATTTACCACACATTATTTTTACAAATAACTTCATACTGACTGTACACAAAGACTGAACGCTTTAAATAGTGAGCCACATAAATGGGGAACAAAGTGAAGAATAAGAGACTGAAGTACATGCAGCTCTCTTGCTTTTTTGTTGTTGTTTTAAAGTGAGGGTGCATCTGAGGTGACTGAGCTTTGCCTGGGAGAAGCGTCGTTTGGTACTCGGTGCGTGGTGCGTGAGGTGTCACGGAGCGTGTGTGTCAGCCTGCGGTCCCAGCACTGATGCTTTCAGCCAGCACCCAGCGCTTCGTCACAGCTACCCTCTGCGGCCTTGACATGCAACGCAAGTCAATGGCTCTTGAAGGAGCCCTCTCAGGGCAAGCCAGGCATTCGCTCAGGGACATTTCTCTGCCTTTCACCTCCAGAGAGGCATCTTATCGTCTCCTGTCACTGCTGCCATGCTGTCGCGAGGTCCCTGTGCAGCTAGCACAAGCAATATACTGAGCTGAAGAGATCCACATCCATGGCACGAGCTCTCGGGAGCGCTGTCACAAGGGCGGCATGGCAGAGGGCGCAGGGCTGTGAGGTCCACGCTCTCCTCTCTGGCTGTATCTGATTGTGGCAGATTTCAGAACTTTGGTTTCAGGTTTTCTGCACATATTGCTGTATTTCTTGCATTTGGTTGCGCTTTCAAGACTTCTTTTGCAACATAATGGAACCTGAGAGTTTCATATTTTGTTTAAAAATAAATTTCCTCTCATGCAATCTTATGACTCTGGGATTTGAAGTGATATAGGCATGTCAAACCTGTAGTTTAACTAGGACTTCTGAGTAGCGAGGAGGAAAGAGAGAAAATAAGGACAACTAGAATGATGCTTGTGAAAAAAATCAAGTACGTTAAGTGTTGTCTTCTGTGTTGTTTTATTTTCCTTTTAAATGTGGGTCAGTGCTTCTGAACCTGGATGAAACAGTTCCAAGGAGTTTGAAATTGTGACCCCAGCCTGGGAGAATTAGGGAGGAAAGTAAAAATAGCATGAGAAATAGTTAAGCCTTTGTCCTGACTTCTCCATACAAACAGTGAAGTCCACAGCAGGTGGACTGGCCTTAAGATCGCATCATCTATGTGTTGTTAAACATCACCTCCAAAATGCAAGTGTTAAAATCAAGAGAGACACTGCTGTCTGTCTGTCTGTCTGTCTGTTAGCGGTTCTGAGGCTCATGTAAGCTGTTTGTCCCACAGCCCAGATCTCTTCTGCAGATGATAAACAGAAAGTCCTATGGCAGAATTTCTAAACACATTAATTTGGTAAAGTCTGTCATGACTTTCATTGGTATGTATATAAAGGGATAAAACTTTCTTACCAAGTCACTACCCTGACTCTATTTGATTTCAGAGTTGGCTCTTTTGACCCATTATATTTATAGGTAACTCATAAAGGGGATTTTAAAAATACAGAATAGTAAAATACAGCTATGCTAATACTCCCCATGGTTTTTTTGTCTTTATGTTTGGAATTTCTTGCCATCTGAGTGCTTGACTTTTCAGCCTTCTTACTATACTAAGTTTAATTATCTTGTAGTCAGTATTTCTAGGAAATAGATGCCTTTGCCTGTGGTTTTTTTTTTCTGACAACTTCACTGGTTTTTACTTTTCATTCTGCATTGCATTAATCCTTGCCATTATATCCGAAGTAGATACCAACTGTGGGGATTAAAGATGTAGTGTGCCAAGTTTCAGATAAAATTTCAAGAGGAACAGAAATATCTTCCAAATGTATTAATATGACTTGCTATAAAATGTCTATTTGGGAATGAATGTAGTTTAAATTCATTAAATTAATCCAAAACTGCTTGTTAGATTAAATGACTGAATGAAAATATGTGATGAGCATATACAATACTAATGATCGTACTAGAAACTATCTGCGTATATTGTCCTATTTTAGCTTTTCACTGCATGATGCAGTCTCCATAATTTCTGAGTATTCTACAAAGTATTAGGAAATCCGTTAAGGCATATAGTGTTTTCAAGCATGTGATTTTTTTCAGTAATTCAGGAATGTCCTGGCGGTAATGAGAACTATAATAGACTCCCCTAAGTCTTGTGTCTTCCTTACATAAGACATTCTGTCATGTTGGATTCAAATCTATCTTGCTATCAGAAAGACCTGCTGTTTTCCTCTTTGCCTTTAAAGTGGTGTACTAACAATAGAAGTACTCACTGATGAAACCATGGTTACAGTGGAAATAAATTGTATCTGCATCACTGTGAATTCCTTTTCATTTTTGTTGTGTCCTTCATTGTAGGCATGTATCCAGCATCTCAAGTAGTAGCAGTTGCTCTAGTATTTAGAAAAAGAGAAGGAGGGAACGGGGGAGGGAGATTGTTCAGATACCTAGCTATGGTCTTCTTTTGTGAAAAAGAGTTCAAGAAAGAGTCCTCAAACTTCCGAAGTCCAAATATGCCCTTGTGCCTCTTCAGCAAGTGGGAGAAGAGCAGAAAGAAACATGCTGACTTGACATCACTTCTTTTCAAATGACATATCAATTGTCCTTCCTTCTGCATGACTGATGTAAAGCAAAACCAAATCAGAACACATACTAGGCACTTTTCTCCCTGGACTCAGGGCCAGACCAAAAATCAATGAAGCTGTTCTCAAAGTAAAATACTAACCAGCAGGAGTTTAAATGTGTCAGAATATGATTCTAGATGGTCAGCAAATAAAGCATCGGATGTATCACTTTTCAAAACAAATTAATCATCTCTTCCCAGTGTATTTATATCTTCTGCACCAAGACAACAAATAGAGCAGAAAACAAAATCTTTCATATTCAAATTTTGCAGAACACAGGATGACATTTACAGCTACAGGGCTTGAATTTCATTTGCATGTGCTCTTATATCACACTTGCCTCTTTCTTGGACTGCGCTTGGACATCCTTTTTCGATAACTAGTGTGGCACCCCTCTTGAAGGTGATGAATCTAATTATGGATTGATGGCATGTTCAGAACATGTAGTGGTATCAGAATTCATTTCTTTAGAAACAACTTGTTTTAGTTGTGTGAAGTTTGGGAGTAGGTTCATCTGTTTAGGGGTTTTTATGCAGAGGAAAACAGAATATTCATTATCACTTCTAATTTTTACATGATACCATATTTTTCCCTATGAAGTAGTTTATGCAGTACTCTAAGACAAAAACAAAAACAAATAAACAAACCCAGAAAACCCAACCAAACCATTCCCAGCACAGATTCCACATCTCAAAAAATTTGAATGATCAAGCCCCTCAAAAGAGTGAGTCCAGTCTTGTCCAAAAAGGGGTTTGGACAATTGAGGAGTGCTGCTGTACCTGTAGGAAATATGTATATGTCTATTCCTCTTTATTCTTCTAAAGTAGCATTACAATTTTAATGATACATCTTTATTCAGCGTGCCTTAATAAGTGGTGTTGTGCACTGTACTAGAGCATAGGAGTAGAGGTATTTTGAACACCTGAAAACCACCAAGTCAGTAATGCAAACTTGTACAGATTTCCTCTTTGTGATGTTTTTAACTTTTTCAAACTTTATAATGATTTAACAGTTTTCAGAATGATGTCCTCTCTTTTGGGAGAGAAGGTTACATACTGAATAGAAAAATTTTAGTATGGATGGGGAAAGCTGATTCCAAGTAATCATCACAAACAATCCAAATCCATTCTTATCACGTCTGCAAAAACAGCAAACAGGTTTTCTGTCTAGTGTGAATATTTCTACCTTTTCTTCTAGCTCCTGTTTTGTGCTGATAGATAGAGAGTTGTGTGAGTACTGACTTGGGCTGTGGAGACCACAGCATCACCTTTCTTGTTGCTGCATCTGCAGAACTCAGCTTTGGATGACACCAACTCTGTGTAGCTTTCTGGTGACTAGAGGATGGACTGAAAACAGAACTGAAGGATAAAAGCAGGATGCAAAAAAAGAATATCATTAGAATATGAAAAATATAGGAGTGAATTGCACAGCTGAAAAAGCCATGAAGTAATAATGGACAAAAGAAAAAAATGGAAGAAGCTCTAACAAGGGAAGGAAGAAACAAATCAGTGTGACAACATGAGGAGGCCTGTTTCCTGATGCAGCCTAGCAATAAAGGTGTTGTGAGCACTGAGCAAGGATATTTTACTTCAAGAAAGTACTGTCTCATTCTTTTTAAGATCATAAATCTTTAGACAAGATAATTCAGGCATAAAAGCTGTTCAATGCATTTTATTTTCTGTCTGAGGTGTTTTAGGGTTACTTATTTTCTGTGGTCTAATATGAATGAAGTATTTACATCCCAAAATGGGACCTTATTTCCCTACACACCAAAGAAAAGCTTTTTAGTTATCATTGTAGCCATTGAAAAGTGCAGACTCTGTTGCTCTGTGATGTTTTATTCCCTTAGGAAGATAGATCCTTAGGTTGGAGGTGTGAAGAATGCTGTTCATCTTTAAACCCAACATCAACCAAATAACTACAGACATTTTTATTTCTTTTTCTACTCTGTGCACGCAGGGGGACATTTGATCTCAAGCCTGAAGAAAATTTGGAGAGAGAGCTAAAGGAAAGTTGCCATCTTTGGAATATCTGTGCAAAAATTACCTGGCTGTAACTTCCTTGACGAAAAGTTGAATTTACACTTGGAAAGCTGCAAACAAATGGATTCAGAATAGCAAACAAAAATTGCAGTAAAACTAAAACAGCCTCATGAAAAAAAATATTTATCAAAAATAGTATCATTCCAGCAAAAACAGTAAAAGGAAATGTAAAAGCAAATGAAATTGTTAGAAATAAATGTTATCTAATAACCTGGAATTCATCTGAATTTTGTGACCTGTTAAGAAATGGCCAATGGCCTTGGAAATACCTCTGTAAAAATAACATTATGGATATTACATTTCTTGGCACTACTTAATATCCCATGTCAAATGAGCAATGCTTGAAAACTAGAAGGTGTTAGATATGGCTGGAAGGAGAATGAGAAAGCATGGACGTTCTACTTGGAATTATAAGCAAGCAGTGGGATCATCTTGAGTCATACTATTACCAATAATAAATATTTAACAATTGGAATATAGGCCTTGTCTAGGTATAAAATTTGCACTGGTTTAACTAAAATTATATCTTATATCTTCAGCTGAAACACATCCAAAATGAGATCATATGAAGGGCTCTTAATACTTGTGGCTGTAACAAGACTGGAGCTAAGAATAAGTTTTGAAAGCAATCTGAAACAAAGAAGGAACTATACCTGGATTAAAGGGGGAGAATGTTTCAATGTTTAAACCCTATAATGCAGAGTTTTTTCATGGCTTCAGAAGAAAAATATCTCTACATTAAATTAATGGATTATGAGCTGAACTTCTAGGTTTAAGTAAGTTTCATTACTAAATATGTTGAAGTAAATTATTCTTTTAGTAATGTTGGTATACTTTAGAATTGGAACCAGGAACAGACATTTTATTCAGTAGGTAACTCCCTTACATCAGCAAGAGTTGCAATAAAAAGAAATTTGGCCTCATGTAGTTTATGCTCATGTGCAGCTAGAAGAAATATAAATCCCAGTATCTTCTGCAGTTCAAAAAATACAGCAGGCTCCTTCTAAGTGTGTGGGAGTGATCTGGAATAGAAATCAGAACTGCTTAGTAGATTTTTTTAATCACAGGAAAACTGTTATTTATTTCAAGAGCAAGTTGCTTTCTGCAGTGTTTCATGAATTGTACAAATGGCTTTATTTGGATGTGTTTGGTCCTTGTTTTCTGTTGCTTTGGGGAATGTGAACAGTGGATGGTAGCAGAGCTGAAAAAAACTCCTTTTATAATTTACAGAGACTTTAAGAAATTTCCCAATATTATTATTTAATTGTATTGGGAGAAGGTGATAAATTCTACTTAGACAAGTCAATTTTGTGTACAGGAATCCAAAAATCCATTTCCAATGCAACTCTCCCATACAAAAAGGCATATAACTAAAAAAAACCCAAACAAAACAAAAAAAACCCATTTAAATAAATTTATATTACAGTGTTTAAGGACAATGTTACATGCAGGGCCATACCTGCAGAACAGTTAAGTATCAAAGAAAGAAATTGTCCATTAAGTGGAAGGGTGTAATATGTCCTCTATATATTAACTTAATAGAACTTACTATGTTTTATATATGTTCTAATATATTCTAGCGGGGCAACACCATTCACATTGATTAAGAGTGTATTTCATATTGTTTTCATCAAACTCTAAACAGAGATGAAGAGATGGAAGAAAATTCTATGAAATGCCAGTCCTCTGCAACCCCAGGAATAATTTCAGTTTATGGACGAGATTTACAAAATACTTAAGATCTAATTTACCTTTCAAAGTCCCTAGCTCCACCTCTGACATATGCACCAGTGGCTATATGTCAGTGAGCAGATGGAAAGATACCTAAACACTGATGCTGTCCCATAGCCAATTAACTGAAACTGATGGCATAGCTCATGAACCTCTGAGGACCAGAGCCATGTCCTGCCAGGACTTTGTTAGACCTCTTTTTCATGAAATGTAACATTTGCAATAGAAAGCTGCTGTGCAAATCCTACATCTATTATGAGCCCATTTGAGATGAGAGATTTTGGATCAGATTCCTAGTCTGCCTGATGTAAGGTAGTGACCTGAACCTGTATTTTGGGAAATGCCCTAAATTGAACGTCAGTGGAAAGGTGGAGAATCTCAGTCCTTCATGTTAAAATTCTTCTATTTTCTGTAACCAACAAAGTATTCTTTGGGCCAGAACTATACCTTAGAGGCTAGAGGTGGTGTATGTAACTGAGACCCAAATATTTGGGGGGGATATAAGTATTTAAAAACACTGAAAGAGTACAAGAAGAAAGACCTCTGAAAGAGGGTTGTGCTATTCAGACCTCCAATGATTTTAGCACTGATTTTGATCATGAAGTCCCTGCTTCAAATTGGATGAAATAGGATTTTGACACTGATTTTCACATTACTTAGCTGAGGAACTTTAACTGCTAAGATATTGGCTATTGTTACACATAATGTTGTTTTCTTCTTAACAGAAAACTAATCTCTGGACAATTAACAGGAGAGGATTCCTACCGAGGTATCTCAGTCAGAAAGAATTGCCTATCTGGCTAGATTTAGACATTGATCTTTAATAAAGAGTAGACGCTTAAGTTCCTCTCAGTTTGCAGCATTCCAATTCATGATTGGCTTAGGCAGAGAAATCATTCCTTTCAGATTTTCCCTTTAGGCATGTTGTTGCACAGTTTGGCAGGTCTGCACAGTCAAATCAGAGATGGCAATTCTGTGAGATGGCAGGAGGTTTGAGATCATGGTACTCAGCATTGCACTAATTGCATTTTTTTGAGTTCTTAAGTATAAGCTGTAAGTTTCTTTATTAGCAAACATTTTCCAGTCAAAGCTACCTAAACCTTTATGACAAAGCCTGAATCTTGGCCTGGTTTTGCTGATATTTAGGAAACCGGATTTTAAATCATATCTACAGCTAGTTACAGACTTACAGCCAGGCTGAATGGTAAGCAGGGAACAAACAGGCCTGAAGACCTATATTAGATAGAAGTTCAATGCAAGTTTGCAAGATACCTAACAATGACGCTATATTACACGATTTAGTATTATTACTGCAATGCTGAATAATTTAGAAGACTTGTTAAGACATTGTGAAAAATGATGAACTGCTAATGGAAGAAGTGTAAATCACAGTAAAAAATACTCACACAGTAACATCATAGATTTCTGTAATACTTTTTAACATTTTTTATTTGTATAATTAAGATAAATAGCATAGATATAAGAACATCTAATCGAAGATAAAGCATCTGAAATTTGTAATGAGAGGAGGAGTACAGATAGAAGTAACTCTGAAAAGGAAATGTCTCGACATAGTGTCGTTGGAGGAGAATTCTTCAGAATGCTGTTTACCACCATCTCACCTTTCTTAGGACTCGCCATAAGGATTGTCTAAGTAGTATATACTGGGATTTTAGTAATGTGCTAAATTTTGCCTAAATTAGGAGTTAGGTCCATTTCAAAATTCTCTTCCTTCTAAGTAGCAATGCAGTCCATCTACTTTCCAGGACTCTCCCTAATTTTTTAATAGTTCCCTTGGCACTTAACATTAGTGGTTGATACTGAAAGGTGGCTGCTTTGGACAGAATGATGTGCCTGTCTCTCAAGTAGAGCTCTGTTGATATTAAGATTTAAGGAAAAACCATGTTGACTGCATTTGCAGTGTAGTCATTTAAAAAAAGAAAGCCGCTACTGGATCTGTCTGTGTAGATCTTTAGAGGCACTTCTTTCTTTCCGTTAACTGGGAATTCAGGCAAACTGGATCGATACCTTCCTGGAGCAGTCATCTGTAATTCTGGTGAGACAATACCTGTGTTAGTTCCCAGCTGAGATGGGAAGATTGTAGTGCATCTGCAGATATGATAATTTATATTGATTCTTTTCCTCTGTCAAGTGTTATTGTGCTTTTGTGTTGTCATGATTTTGTACCAAAAGTTATTTTATTTCCCAAGATTTTGTCTCACTTGTGTAAGTCAGGTCCTCAATAACCTTCCTGTTGTAACGCTGAATGAAAAAATAAAGTACCACAGTAAATTCTAAGAGGTTGCTTAATTAATATAGTCAATGCAAACTACAAGCTATTTTCCAGGATCCTGTGGTGGACAGAAATGGTTGTGCTAGTCTGAAGTCAAGAAAAATTTCTGGAGCTTGTATTTACTGTAATTCACTAAGTAAAAGTCAGATATAATGCTAGCAAACCAAACTCATCACATTTCATGCCATTCACCTTCCCACTCTGAAATAGATAATATTTTCCACTACTTGTTCCGACAAATGAGGCATCAAAGGCTTTTGCATGCCTTAAGCTTTTGTAGCACCAGAGCATTTGCCAGCTTTGTCAGATGCTAGTAGTGAAAATCGAGTGGATTTATAGGGGCATTCAAAACAAGTCGTTCATGTGCTCTACTTTCTTTCAATTATAGCTCCAGTTGACTAATTTGTAGTGTTGTGCCATTTTTTCCATCAAAAATAAATCAGTCATGCTTAGAGGTAATGAGCCAAACTGTGTGGGTGTGTCCTCACCAACAGACAGGGCAGAAACCAAAATAAGCTTATCATAGCATCAAAAATCCCATTTTACATGTTTTCTGTCTTGCCAGCCACAGGTTAAAACAAACAGCGTATAGATCCACTACTAGAAAAAGTACTACTTGCATTTATTTCTCTTCTCATATCATTTGGGTTGCAGTACAAAATCTATGCAATTTTTAACTGCTGCTAGTAATGTGGAAGGAACAGATTAGAGTGCTATCTTTACGAATTGGTGTATTCTATTGATAAAGGATTGTATATGTGTATATATATTTCATCAGTTTGAAAGATGACTCATTGCCTACTGTCAGTTTTGTTTTATATACATAAAAATTACTGTTATATTCCATCTGAGTTTAGAGTGCTCAGTAGAAGGACAGAAAATACCTTGGTTGGAATCTACATCACAAGCCTATCCATGTACTTCTATAGTTTCCAGAACTGAAGCACAGTTTCTTTAGTAATCTGATTACTATATTAAAACAAAAATGAAGATGTAAAGGTTTCTCCTGCATTAGGGAAAAAAAGGAAACTATGCCCTTAACTAGCTATAGTGCACCAATAAGCATTATAATAAATAACTCTGCCTGAGGTGCGTGGAATCAATGCCAAGATTGCATGCAGTCAAATATTCCCACAGTAGCAGGATCTCCACTTACTCAAAAATATGTCATTTTTTAAAAATAACTTGCCTACAGATCTTCTGAGAGAACATCTTTGTCTTTCCTTATAAGAGCACACTCAGGATACACATAAATATTGATTGTTTATTTTTAATGTATGAGTCATAACTAAAAAAGATTAAATGGCAACCTAAAAGAACATTAGACAGTTTGGTCATTGTATTCATCAGTAAAACAAAAATAAAGTGCAAACATGACACTTTGTGATATTTTGATCTATTCTTAGTTTAACTCCAAATTTAGAAACATTGCTTAAAAATTGTAACACTACCCTAAGTGAGAAGAGCATTGTGAATAACAGAAAATGTATATATTTCCTTGAACAGCTATGCTTGTTATCTAAGCTAAATTACTGTAGAGATGGTGAAAGGCTATTAGTAGGAAAAGTGAAAGAATGGCTTTGATAAGCAGCAGAACCCCAATGTTACATTTTCTTTTGCTCAGAATAAGAATTTGCAGACCAAAAGAATCAATGGGAAAAAAGAATCAACCTACAAAAAAAGGCAGAGGACCAACAGATGTCCCAGTATAATATTTAGGCTGTAGCAAAAAGGCTATCATTTTGTCCTGATGACAAGTGGAAACATCAAAATGAAATTCTGTCTATGTAAGGGCTTGAGGGAAAGCCAACAGTAACAGTATATACACATAGAGATCTGTTACTTTTAATTCCTTTCTCTGAGTGCTGTAAATCAGAGGCTGTTTGGAAGAAATGCTGTAGCATTGAGCCCTACTACTGTTCACAAGTCATAAAAGCAAATTTTTGCAGGGCTAAGGACTGTAGTTTGACAAGTGGCTAAACAGAACACAGACATTCAATCAAAGAGAAGAAGGTGAATAAATGAGGAGGCATGGTTTGGAGGAAGGGATACATCTGAGGAATTGGAAAAATTTATAATTCAGTGCAGTATATCTAGGAATATGAGAAATTTTCTGCAATGCATTGTTAAAGCTAGGGCACTTATTACAAAAACAAAGATAATTTTGCAGTTTGTATTCTGTAATTTCTCTCTCTGCCATTAACTTCCTCTGTCACCTTTGGAAATCACTGAAGCCCAGATCATCAAATACATTTTGGGATCCATACATTTTCATAAGTCACTGACACATTTCTTCAGGAATCTCAGTATTATTAGGGGACACAATTCTCTACTTAGCACAAAGAGTTCATGACAATATTTAATGTAATTCTGTGAATTAGCTCCAGGATCATAGACGTGAATGGAAGATACATGAAGTTCTCAGTGAAAAGGCTTGGGTCAGGCAAATACAGAAAGAAGCCTTCAGAGGATGGTTCATTGTGAGGACAAGTTGTAAGAGAAGGGTTGGTGACAGCTAAGTAGCTCTAAATATGCTAAATAAGCCTAGGGACTCTTGGACAACCGTAGTAGGGCACTATGTGCATTAAGTTGAATGAGGGAGGTGTGAGCATAGAGGAGACCGGGATTTGAAAGTTCTGGGAAGGAAGAACTCGGGGGTAAGCTCTGGAGCAGAAGGTCTGAAGTTCTGGGAGAGCTGGAGGCCCCTGAGGCAGGAAGTCCTAGAAGTTACCACAGACCCTGCACGGGATCTGGGGGTGAGGATATGCATATACTCCCCCTCTTCTCCTTGTAGATCCCCCCACGCACACTTGATCCTCTCCTTTGTTACTTAGGATGAGCTCATTGACTCAGGCGTGGGTCTGTACTGTTGGGTCTCACTGGCTTCCAGACCTTGCTGGTGCAGTCCAGCTGGCTCAGAGCACGTGTGCTATGAGCCCACCACGTTCTACACCTACCTGCACGGACACGTACCCTTAAATTGAAACCAACACAGAATATCTGTGCTGTTCGTTTCCTTTAAGTTCTTTTACTAAATTATGATAATTTTACAGAAGACCAAGTTGTGTCCTCTGTGGAAATTTGGTTTCTTCACAAAACATCCAGGTGATCCTAAGGAAGCCACAGACAGATCATACTTTGGTATCAAAGTTAATATATCTACAATTCTTGCTAATATCCATCTTCCTGGGGTGTTGTGTTTGCTGCTGGTACTTAGATTAAGCACCAGCAATTTTAAAAGAATTGACATTTCTATTACCAGTGCAAGATAGTGATGGCAACACCTGTATGACCTTAGCTGGTGTTTGAAAGTACATGAAACTACACAAAATTGTTCATAAATAGCTTAGAATAACTGTAGGGAGCTAATTTCTTTCAAAGAGCAGAGTGCTTCTTACTAATTATTTTTTTCTTCCAGTGAGAGGAATTTTTATGAATTTAACTACTAGACAAAGTGACCTAATATGGTATTAAAAAGTCCATAGTCCTCTGTGAGTCTCATTCAGTCTCAGTAAAGCCAGATAATTTCCGCTGACTTCAGAAGATAATGGATCAGACCCCTGCTAAACATGACATAACAACATCTGTCACCTTGGGCACGTGCAAGGAATATTTTTGTCTTGTTTAGGTTATTCATTATTTCTTATCACCTTATCATCCTGTATGAATTAGTGTGTGATAAAACATATCTCCTTTTTAGTGGTTCTAGATGCCTAATAACTCTGAAATTCTGCAGACAGGGAGAAGGCACTGTCACATAGAGAGGGTATGTTAGATTTTAAGCTGGACGAATGAACACTTTAGACTACTTTTAGCCTAAAGTGCTGTCCCACAAAAGAGGTCACAAGCTTTTTATACCCTATACCATCCAGTTTTGAATTAAAATAAAGAAGGGGTTCTAGCTTAATCTTGACGAGGTAACATACATATCTTACTAATATACATCTGTTGTGCAGGTGTAGTAAATATTAGTAATTAGGAGCAGACTGTTATCAGCTTAGTTTTTGTTCTTTGAATTTCTCAAGTATATTTTACGAGCTTCACATTTTTGTCTGTAATAAGTATGAGAAAAATTTGTGAAACAAGAAATTAGTATATCATTTTATAACCTGTCACTGAAAACAGTGAAGAAATCTATTATATTCCATTGTAAGTTCTTATATTTACAAAAGGATTTTTTTGCATGTGTTGTACTGCTCTCTGCATAATTAGAGAAAGGAAATGTAAAAAATATTGTATTAGTACCAGTAATAGGTATAACCGCACAAATTAATGTCACTATAAACCTAATCGTAGTTGCAGATATGTTTATGCTTTTTGTGGCATGAAAAATCATTGAGTCAAATCATTCAGATTTCTGTTGAGGACAAAAATCAAGGAAAGAAAAGACACTTTTCCCTAGCTCTCTTTTCAAGATGAAGATTAACATTGCAGAGATGATTTGATCTGTGGCTGTCTGAAAGTCTTGTTTTAGATTAGTTTCTTGGTTTAGCATCTCTTTTTCTAATTTAAAATAACTTCTTATCCTTGTTTTCTCTTTTGCAGAGAGAACTGGTGTAGCACAGCAGAACAGCTTATATCATGTTGAAGCAGCAGTCCTACTGTGCAACTTTTATAATTGTAAATTACCTGAAACATATCTGAGAAACCAAATGTATTTGACTTTCAGAGTTTGATTTATCTCTCCACAGGAGGTCTTACATTATGTCTATATTGCAACTGGAGGCATGATTGCAGCAACTATAACTATACTTAAACTTGCTTTCATCCAGCTAGCTGAAGCATTCATGCCACAAAAGTCATACCTGTAGTTAAATTTCTGAAAGTATGTTCTCATAGGCCCATACTGAAACCTGAGCTGCTAACTTTTGATTGCTTTACCCTGCTAAATTTAAGCTATATTAGGTATATCTTTTGGGGCTGCACTCATGCCTCCCATGTGAAGGGTCAGCATAATCTTACATATATATACAGATACTGAGAACACTGGCTTGAGGGCAGTTTTACACAGGCTTATTTTATAGCCATAGTATTTTGTGTTTGTCACCATCAGAACAGAGGGAGGATAGGTAAGAGAGAACTTTTTTTTAATTTTTTAAAAAAGAGGCTCACACTTTAGAAAACTATAGTCTATATCACTGCTGCTATCATACTAATCATACTACTACAGGAAGAGCCGCTTCAGCAAAGGCATTTTTTTCAAACCAGAACAAGGATGTTGGGGGAGTTGTCTTGAAAGGTTATTTGAGGAGGTGGTGACTTTTTAATTTCCAGTCAAGTTTTAGCATGACTCTGCAGTATAACTTGCAAGAAGAATGACATGTAGTGGCTACTGCAATGGTTATTTTCTCTGTGAAGACACTTATTAAGACACTGTATGATATAAATAAATTATTTTCATATGCTACATCAATCATGTGTTGATATATTATGATGCATATTCTTCTTAAAGCAATGACTTTTAAGACATCCAGTTTCTTCATCAGAAATATTTTAATTGTCCCTTTCAGGACCAAAACCAGATGCTTTTATTATTTTACCATTAATAATGCAGTTCTTTCTCTTTCAAAATTTAAAAGAAATGTAAATGGGGAGATTGGAATTGAAAGGTAATATTTTTAAAAGCCATGATTTTTTTTCAAACTGAACACCTGAGTTCCCGTCATGTTTAGCATTCCTTTCTAAGAATAATGTATTTGTAAACCCAGGATTTTTCATCTCAATGATCAAGCTAATAGGGGAAAAATCTTCAGAATACTTCTCAACCTCCATTAATACGTCAGTAAGGCTTTTCACTTAATTATTTTAAAATATATTTACAAATGAAATTTTTTACATTCAAATAAAATTATTTAGTTAAGACTTTCTACTCCTGGTACCTCCACTTACCTTCTCTAAAAGAACCTTGAGGAGTTTTGCTTTTGTTATTTAAACTACAATTAGTTATCACTAATAACACATCAATCTACAATTCAAAACTATCAATATAATTTAGGGAACAACTATCAATAACAGTACAGAGAACTATTAGTTATTCTAATCTTAGTTCTGCTGCTATTAATAATGCTTTTTTGTAAAATAAAATCTCTACAGGCAGGTGAATGTCTGTATTTCTGCTTGTTCAAGTATTGTAAGAAGTGACATCATGACTTCACTACATAGTCACATTTTTAAAAATATAAATTTATTAAAAATGTTCTCTTTCACATAGGTTGGGTATTTAGTTTTATGTACCAGAATTAATATGTCAGTTAGAACTATTTGGGAAATAGTTATTAGTCTAGGACAAGTATAATGCTTTTGAGAGAAGCAGTGGTACTGCTTAGTTAAGAAAACTTAATTTTCTGTTGGAAGGAAGTTCTAGTGGAAAAATTCTCTACCACTTCCTAATGTGGGCACTTTCATAATTGTTACCATCAGTTCAGTTTATGTGGTTACTGGATGATTTGATGTAACATCCCTGTGCAGAAATTTCTGTAGTTGCCTGCTCAGTGCATCGCTGCTTAGGCCACCAGTTAAGCTGCTGTCTCTGCTTCCCGGCGGGTGGCAAAGAGCACTCAACCACCTGCCCGCGACAGCTCCCTGTTAAACAACCCCCCGTCTCCCCGGGGAACCTGACTCTCTGCCCATCGCCTTTCCAAATGTCTTCCCTGCTGCCACATGACCTCCCTTTCCTCCCAACCTATTAGTCTCTCAAGAGAAGGAAGCAAAACATCAAATCACCATTAGCGGATTTACGCCCTCTGCGAATCTATTATTGGTCAGCCATTTCATCACACGACAGGCTGGCGCGCGTGTGTGCAACACGGTGCAGTCACTGTTGCCAGCGCATTTAGAGAGAGCGTGCCTCAAGCCCCAGAGAATCCATGCCTCATGTAAATTAAGAAGCAGATTTTACTAGGCTGCTTGATCTGCTTGGGAGACAAAATAAAAATGTGACAGACAAAAAGCCGTATTTTGCTAGAGCCAAGCAGTACCCAAACGCCACTCTCAAATATTTCACATTTGTAGGTATGAAATGCAGAGATACTCACAAAATTTCTAATGGAAAGACAGAGACATATTAATTTGAAAACACAGGCATGTTTGTTTCTTCCCATGTATTTCCAGAAGTGGGACTCGGATGCTTCTATGAAAAGTAATCAGAGCAATTTTGAAATCTAGAATTTTTAAAAGACAAACGCTTAGAAAATCTGGAAAAAAGAATTAAAGATCTTCATCAACAACCTTAGTAGGACAATACACAAACATATGAATCAATGTAGCTAATACAGTCTGAAATGGGAGCAACTGTTAAAATTGATTTATAAATTGTAGAAATTACTTCTGAGGAGGCTCCTTGGGGAAATTAATGCTCAGTCCTGTCCTAGAATGAAAAACTATTTGTCTCCCTGCTTCCCTTTCTTGAGATTACTAATGGTGAGGTTGTGAAATGAAGCCCATTTTTACCCACCCCCTCTTCCCCCCCCAAAAGATTATTAAATGATCAAAATTCTTTTGCATCTTTTCTGTGTATACATTATTCTCACATATATTCAAAATCAATGTACTTTACGATAAACTTGATAACCATGTTTAATAACTAGAAATTCTATAATTAAATGATCCTTCTTCAGTGATGGAAAACAAAGAAACTGAATTGCCCTTTGCTCAAATGTAGGTCTCATCTGAGGAGGCAAGAGACTGTCTTTGCTCTGATGGTCAATTTATTATTTGCTGTTGAAAACTAGCAAATAATTGTGCTAGCACTTGAGGTTACTGGCATGCTCTGTGTACTCCAGATCGTTAAACCAGTCAGCATTTTGTTACCCATGCCATTTGACAGAGAGTCACAGTGAGTATTTGATCCTGGTACGAATTAACTCAACTGAAAACTGTCAACGGTCCATTTAGTTATCGATGAAAGGTGATGCACTGTTCGGTAATGGAAGATATTAGAAGTAAAAAAGTAAACAATTATATCACACAATAAGTACAATTCCCAAGCATTTCATTTGTTTTAACTCATGTTTCTTCTGTTTAATTCAAATTAAAAATACATGCATCTTACATATGATGTGCTGGAAACAAATAACCTGATTTTCTTTTCTGTTTACCTGTAGAATAAGTGTTCCAATGACTTAATGGTTCAGGAAAAGATTCATTCTGAGATTTCATGAATTATCAGACTTTCATTTAATACACTCATCAAAAGTCATCAACAAGCAATAATAGCACATAGCACTTTTCATCTTTAACGTACTTTAAATATTAATTAATTAATTGTACAACTTCATTGACTCTAGTGGCAGATGTTCACATATTCTTTAGCATGGGACACTGCCTTCAATACAAATCCAACTGAGTATGCAGCATTTTCTCTCATGCAGTGTTACAAAAGATCACAAAAAGTGCTGAAAACTGCTACAAAGGTGAGACTGGATCATATCAAAGTCAACTGCAAGATCTGTTAAGGCAGTGTATCTCTTTTTTATGTGTGTTTAGAATATTTTATATATTGAAATACAGAGGGCATATTAAGGCATTGATGTATGGCTGGGATCTCTATGTGCTGTGTGCTCTATGTGCTACAAAAATAACATTTTCCAGAAGACTTGGAAGGGCACTGTGATGGCAGCATGAATCATTTTACAAATATGTTGTGAACCATTATCTAGCAGTTAGGAATTTTAAAATAATGGTTAAAATGACATCAGTGGTATTCCTAACATACAGACAAATTATCTGTCTTAAACCTAGGCAGTTTGCTGGGCAATAATATTTAAATGATAAGAGTTTTTATAGCCGGTGATGTATGAGTGACATTCCAGTCAGCCTTGTTCCCCACCTGATAACCTGCATCCCTTAGAGCTGGACCACTGAAGGTCAGCTTTGACATGGGTGTGAAGTGAGACTCAAACTCAGTGTTTTGGATACTTAGCAAAAACCTTCAGGCCCACTATAACTGCACCTTTTTACAGAAATGATATATGTGTATTTGTGCTGCAATATGATTGGACAAGCTGAGACGAGATGATTTTATTTAAAACAGATACAGTTTTCTGACTACTAAATTCACTTTGCAAGCTGTTTTCATTAGCCTGATCTCAGTGAGCATCTGTTGAGAAACTAAAGTTCCGATGTTTCCTGTTCTTTTCTGGGGAATACCCTATTGGATTCCTTGCCCAGCATCGACCTTTTATCATTCTCCCTCTTCCTGTCTTTTATAAACTTCAGTTATTTCCCATGTGTCCAACTGAGGGTAGAGAGGTGTGAAATTTTATAGTGTGGTTGCATTTCTGATCTTTTACTGAGATTTTGAAGGAATGGACTTGAAAATATCAAGATGTAAGGCCAGAACCCAGAATGCATAGTTGAGTGAAGATGCTGCACCCAAGTTTTTTTGTCCCAGCTTCATGTATGCCTGAGTATGTGAGACACTTCCTCTGCCTTCATCCAATATTTTCTGGTCACATTGGCCAGTTTCAACCAAATTTGGCACTTCAGAATTTCGGAAATACATTATTTAAATATTTATGAAAATAGATAGTTTTATAGAGAAAAGATATCTTATTAGTGTTTCCATGGTGAAAACTGCTAATAAGCTCCCTTCTTAGTAGACACAAGGGAATCCGGTGAAATATTTGTTTTGAATTAAGAACGTATGAATAATACAATCCCTCCCTGCAGGCATTAATAAATCTAAAGATTCAAGGAAGGTTATCTTTGCTTTGATTTTTCATGACATTAGTGGACTTCAAATGAGTTTTTTGGTCATTAGCTTCACAGAGCTACCAGCTGATTTTCTCACTAATTGCCAAGTAATTTAAGCAAATCTGGTAATTGAAGTTTTTACAAAAATGAGATTGTTCAAATCACTTACTTCCACATGCCTTGTCTAAATCCAGTTCCTTCTAATTCTGTAAAGCATAATCTTTCATTTTTTTCATCTTTGGCCTTTTCTAAATGAAAAAGTTGCACTGATATAACTTGAACTGGCTTTATTATTTATGGAGTTGAAGTATTTATGTATTAGATTGCTTATTTAAAATATTATTTTCTTTTAAAAAGAAAAAAATAAAAGCAGACTCAGAAGAATTGTGTAAATCCTAGCTGGATTTGATTCTTATGGATCACTTCCAACTCAAGATATTCTATGATTCTATGATTTCTTTCCTAACTACTATAAACCATCATTGCTAGCTAATTTTGATTGTTTTAGTCAAAAACTTCAGCCATAATTCATTGTGTTAACTACTTCAACAAGATTTCACTGCTGAGATAATGAAATATATTTCATTTTAAATATAATAATAAATGTCATGGTTACACACTGTATGCGGTATGTCTGTTTCCCCTGGAGGGAAGATATATCGAATATATTAAGTTCCTACAAGTTTCATAAAAATAGCTGAATAGAAAACAGATGCTGTTAGTAAGGAATAAGCTGAGCCTGATTTATTGCATTTGACTGATTATAATTTTTGCTCTCCAACTTATTTCACATACATGTAACATACTCTTCCATACATGCAGCGGGTTAATGCTTTATTACCACTGTATTCAGTTGGTTTGTCCAGTTTTTTACTTTGGTGATTTTTTCCACTTTCTTGTTTTTTTCTATACTCTGCCTACAGTGTCGTGGTTCATCATTTCCTGACTTAGTCCTTCCACTTCAGTCTCTACATGGATGACAGAGAGAAGCCATCCAACAGTCGTCCTTCCTGAGAACCTGCATGACTCGTCAGCATTGGGTCTTTTTCCTCCCTGTGGGTGCACATGGAACAAAAGAATCATCATGTAAAATCACTTCTTTCTAATTAGCTATTCTTATGATTTCTTTCTAGTTGTCTGTAGAAATTGAAGTTATATATGAGAATTCCTAGCATGGGATTCCAGTGCCCTGGCGTAGGACAACCAGTTTGCAGTTCGCTAAGCTTTTATGTCCTTGACATGTGATTCTTAAGTGTAATGAAATACACAAAATGATAATAAACATTTCTATGGGTTATCTCAATTGTATTCTTATCTGTTTTACTTTGTCAATACAATGGCAATTTGCTGCATAGCACATATTTCCCACAGCAGCATATTTTTGCTATCTCTTTTTTGCTAAGGCTATGGTGATTTCTCTTTTACCAGTTTTTGAAAACATATTAGTAACTTCTTAAAAATATTTCATGAAATTGTCTCTTACATTTTGTCCCATTGGTCAAGCTTCTTTTGACTTGCACCATGCTTCCAAAAACTGGTTAAGTGCCTTCTGTGTGGAAATTGAAGAACAGGGGACACAACTTCTTACCAGCAAGTCAGGTGCAAGGTCTGACAAACAAAGTACTAGCAAAGTGGAAGAGTGCTCTTAGTCTAAGGTGTATCTCCAGTATTCCCAGGAAGAAGTAATTACATATCCCATAGGGCTGCAAAAAACTCCAGGATAATTTTCCTCTGATTCTGGGGATGGGGCAATAGCTGACGATGGCAGCTCTGCCTCCCCTGTGCAACTCCTGCATAGTGAGTGAAACCCACAGAGTCTTCTGTTCAGCCTCAGCTACCATTTTTCTTTCCAGTGGATATCCCCTGAGACAACACCAAGCAGAGGTCAGAACATAGCTTATTCCAGAGACTCTTCCCAATAGGCAGCATGGACAAGACTTTACCAAGCTGAGCTCCTTCTGCTGTACGTCATCTTCCAATATTATGCTCCACCAGGCTTTGCAACCTCTAAACACTCTCATGCCCTCATGCCATACCAGGTATCAGGTGATAGGTGCATTCCATTTCATGATATGAAATAGCACCATTCTGATGGACTGCAACACATTCCTCATGTTGTTGCATACAACATAAACTGGAAAAAGCAAACAAAAAATGCTCATCTGGAGTCAGGGGTTCCTCTTGGGGGCAAAAAAAAAAAAAAATTACCCTGAGCCAAATACTATGTACTGTGGACACAGCCACTCAGTGCTCTCTGACCTCAGTGTCAAAACCAGTCCCTAGGCCTTTTGGCACTACAGAATCCTTTTTTAGGAATATGAAGACAGCTTCTTGGTTACCGTCTTTCATCCTCCATCTCTTGTGCTCCCCAGTCTTCTTGGTTTCAGGCAGAACCCTGGTTAACACCTTCTGGATCAACTGTTCTTAGTCAGCAGGCATGACTGTGTTGTTCACTTTGGGAGGCTGTAATCGGTGATAAACAGACTAAATGGAGAGTTTTCTTCAAATAAAAACATTATTTAATCTAAATAACAGGTTCAAGCATTGTATTGAGGAAAAAGGTATTTAAACCACCAAACTGCATACTCAAATGTCAGTCACAGCTGAACTTCACTGTTCAGTAAAGACACCTGTCTTCTCTATTTCTTTCTTTGAATAGTCCTTCCATTCCTTTTCCATTTTAGTTTCACTTTTGACTGAATTTCTGTTTCTCACCCTGGTTTAGGGTTTTTTGACTCAGTCCATTGAAAAATAATTCTGTGAATTCAGGGGGTTGAACTAGCCTCTTCAGTGACTCATCTTCAAAGTACCCTCAAATGTTTGCTGTGGGATGTTATTCTGAGTCATCGTTTTGCCTTCCCACTTGCTTACCAATAGCTATCCTGATTTAACTCTTAATGAAAAATGACATTCTCCCTAGAGGAGAGAAGTCCGATGGGAAATGAGTCAGGCTGGAGAACTTTAGTTATAGATATACTTTTATTCAATTAAATCAACCCATGGTCACTCAATCCAAGATTTTTTTGTTTGCTCTTTTACTTCTAGCTCTTTTTTAATGACCTCATTATTTAAGAAAACCACATTTAAAATAGGATAGTCTCTTTTCAGTTCAGTGGCTATTGTAGAAGAATCTGTAGGCTATCACACCTATCATTATACATGCTGCAGAAAAGCCTGGTGATGGTTTTGTACTATCAGAAGCTACAGTTTCTCAAAACAAAATATTCTCAGCAGTATTAATACCCCTAATAATGTTACTCATATTTGTATCCAATCCTGGGGGTCTACAAAAGCACTATCCAGAGGAGTCTCTTTTACATCTACCTCCAAAGAGGTTTTGAATGAGAAAAATGATCTGTTCTATTTTTCTATCTCTTCTTATTTCGTAACGTGTATCAAATCCTTACTAATACCATCTTAGAGCTCTTTTATATATATGTATATGTGCAATTTAAGAACATTGTCCATCCTTCAATAAAAGTGATCTAGATGGGGAAGTTATTTCACTTAAACTTCAGGGTTGGGTTTTCTTCTGTATAATTGAGTAAAGCTTTTTAAGTGTGAGTTGCATAAAACAGAAAAGAAAATAAGTATTTCTTGCATTATTATCTGTTGCTTTTTCGAGCAGATACAGAGCTTTGACTAATTGCACTGTGTACTGATTACACTTCTGTCTGCTAAGCTCTTTCCCTCATTTATTAAAGTCTTGCCTTGTCAGGTAAACTGGCATCAAAGCATTCTTTTAAGAGAAATTAAAAGACTAAAGCTCTGAATTAAGCCACCACATATTTTAATAGAATAGGTTCTCAATGAACAGAAGGATAAATGTAGCTGCTTCTATGGTGTATCTGTGCCATTGCTTATTTGGATGTAGTTAGTAGTACAAAAAATGTCTTTGCATATCTCAAGTTTCCTTACAGTTTGGTTCTCAAGTCTCTTTACAACTTTGTATGGGTTACCTCTTCAGTTCTGCTGTGACCTACAAATTTATGCAGAGTGGAATTTACACCAAAGGAAGCCCTGACAAAGAATGAGAAGAAGCAGCAGACATGCACAGAAGGCATGCTACAAAGTGTTTGCTACTTTGCAGATGAGTTGGCAAAAAAAGTCTTAGAAATCTTGAGAGCCACAGCTTAAAGAATGACAGATGCTTGATTATTTCACACAAACTGGAAACATTCCTTTGAAAACAATTAAAAACTAATTGCCTTAATCAACCTGTACAATGGTTGCAGTCTGAGTTGTATTTTTGAGTCCTTTTACACATGCACAAGTACATTTTTGTGGGGACAGGTTTGACTATCTTCCCCTCCCTTTCCACGGAGCACATAATTTTGCCAGTCTCAGACTAGGTCACGCTGACAGACCGAATGTATTTGATATCATTCCTCCAGAATTACCTAGGATGGAGGCAAATCAAATTGATGCCTTCAAAACCAAGCATTGTTTACTCAAAGGTATACAGCTTCAAAGACAGAAACTTGGGTCTTCTCACTTAGGTTGAAACCAATCCTTGATTAGAGAAATCTGTTTAGTCTAGTTTGCTTTGTCTTTGGATTGTGAGAGGCAGATTCAACTTCTGATTTGTTAACAATGTCACAGAAATCACAGGGCAGATGCTGATCTAAGTGCAAGTCCATGAGTTTCTATTGTAAACACCGAGCATCTAGTGCCATTTGTGGTATGGTGCTTGAGCTTGGCCAGTCCAGAGGCTATGGGACTCCCTGAGGTGAGGTGTGGAGGACAGCCCCAGGGGAGAGCTTCAGATACACAAAAGAGCCTCAGAGGGCACTAGACACCTCAATTTAACTGACCGAATTGAGCACCCTTTGTCTCACCAGATTTTGTCAATGCTGGAGGTTGACAGAGTGTTTTGTTTCTGGCCTACTTTTGAAAATATCTGTTTTCTATGTTAGACATCTCTGTTTATAACATGTCAGTCCTGTAATTGGAACACAGCAACCATGTTATTTTTACATGTCAAGAACATTTGAAAAGTTAAGTAATTTAAAACATGTATCTTTTTTTCTGCTGGATGACACTATCAATTGATCTCAATTTCAGGTACAGCCTCTATTTTAAACCTTAGCATCACTGGAAACTAAAGTACCATACTAGTTATTATTTACTATGAATCATGGTCTTGAAAAAAAATAGAGACTCTCACATCTGCTCTTCAGGGAATGGAGGACATGACAAAAAAGGGGGGGGAAAATGATCCAAAGCCTCACTTACTTAGTGATTATTATAGTATGCTATTTGTAAGACAGTTCTCTCAGACAGGCATAGCAGGTAGAAACATCTAAGGTTAAGAGATACTGTGGGCTTAAATCTTCAGCTGTTGCTTATGTGAATAACCTCAGGGGACCTGTATGTCCTCCACAACAATTTTAAAGGATTAATGTCATTTTAAACCATAGATATTTTTGAACAACTTCTCAGTTCTCTCTGAGAAGTTGCTGAGATCTTCTTTTATGAAGTGCCATTCTTTTCTTAATATGAATAAGGAATAACCCTCAAGGAATTAAAGTGATGACAATTGTTGTATGATGAGTTTTCAGATAGCTCCATCAAACTGCTTCCGTGTATCACTTCACACACTACAGTTCAGAGACAAACCAGTTTTATTTGTAACAGGTTGTTAAGGATTTTTCCCTTTCTTTTCATGCAGCAAGAGAATAAAATCACAATGACCCAGCTGAGAAACATGGATAAACAAAACCAGTAAATATTTAAAAATATAGGTACATAACCATGTGCAAAACATGCCATGGAGCTGGTACTGCCTGAGATTATACAAGCACAAAACCTGTTTTCAAACTATTGAAATATGATTTAGAATTTTAACATATTTATCTTCAAGAGAATATAGTATTTATTTCCCATGCTATTTTTTACCTAAATACAGTAGTTGATCCTTTTATTAACTAACTTAGCCTGACAAGTGATTAAACAAGAAGATTTTAAGTGACTTATCTCCATTTTGCTTCTCACTGAGAGCAATATCTAAAATTGATAACTCTTGGATGGGCAATTAATATGCCGTTCCATCACTATCTCTATTTCAGTTCCACCAATATTTCCTTTTCCTTTTCATTCTGTTATGTGCAGTGAGCAACAAGATGTTTTCCAACACTTTGATTATTTGAATGTCTTTCTCTTTCACTACTCATTGGTAATAGGAATGATGACATTTGCTGGCAAGTTCAAAGGTGGATGGGCATTTCCAGGTGTAGCAACACTGTAAATAGACCTGTAGTATATAAATCGTCTGAACTTAAAGTTTGTTAGAAAATAAGAAAATTAGAAATCTTGTGATCTTATAATATCACAAGAATTGATGACTATGTTACTTAGAGCTACATCCCCAAAGTAGCAGAAGGTACAACTTAATCTGCAGCTGAGATTTGGCTACTTCCGAGCTCCTAGTAGCTCAGTCTAGAATGAGTGGACAAAAAGCCACAGTCACTTAGGAAAAGAACAGCTGTTTCAGATAACATGTTTCCATAACCACCAATTCTTTACTTTTGAGTTCACTGTCTTCAAAGTTTAGAAAGCTTGAATAGGAAGGCCTCTGTTGATGCCCACACTCCTTCTTTACTGACATCAAGATCGGTGTCTTTTTTAATGACTGGTAGTTTTCAAATAGTCTTTCCTGCTGACATTCCCTTTGCAGAGCAATGGATTTCACTTCTCCCTCTTGCTGGGAAAGCAGGAAATTTCTCTCTTCACAACAGCTCTGTCCTTAATCGTTTATAACCACGCAAGACAGAAAAAGGACACGGAAATGAAAGGATTACTCACAGGCAGCCAGAAAATTTATTTAAGCTCAGTGTAAAAGACCCTGGAATTACACCTGGATGTCTTAATTCCAAGTCCATTTCCTTGACCAAAAGACCACACTAATCTTCTGACTCATGTTAGCATATCAATTCCAGGAGACCTTTAAGAGGCTACCCATCCACTACCACCTAACTGCTGCATGATTTTACAGACAGGTGAATCTGAAGTCACCTGGGCACTTTTGAAGCGCTGAAGTTGTAGGCATATTTTTTAAGCTTGCGTTAAAAGTTAGAATTTTTGTTTGCTGAAATCTAGACCATCAGGTTTTAGTTATAGTTTTACTTTATGAAGCTCACTATCAATATTTGTGTTCTCTACGAAGTTTCTGAAGGTTTGAGAGAAATCATGAAATAAACCTTAATGGTATATAAACCCAGTCTCTTTATTACTTTGGATAAATGAGCAAATGCTTAAAATTAATTTTAACTCTGAGACAATTAAGCTTGCAAATGCGAATGAAGGAATACGACTTAATTTCTTAGCAGTTGGATAATTTTACATGTCTATGCCAGAATATAATTTTCAATTCTTTTTTCACCCATTTTGATGTAAATAGGACTTTTAGGTGGCAACAGTGGTGAATGTAACTGTCCATTTCAGTTTCACACCATTCCACTGAAACTGTTTCTAATATTTATTCTTTCCAAGTGTGCTGTTTAGCTACACTGAGGATTTGTATTTTCATGCCAGTAACAGGAAACCTTTTCACCTAGGTTTAAAAAGAGCTCTTACTATTCAATTGCATTGCTGCCAAAGAAATCAACTGACAGGTGGTTAAAGATAAAACCTAATTTCTGGAACTTAATCCTGACAACATGAGGGCTATCTATTATTTCTTAAAATGCTTGAATTGAGGAGCTTTCCACCCTAATCGGAATTTGCTTTGAAAGTTGCATTTCAAAATCTAAGGATGGTGTTAAAATATACCCCATCTTTTGACAGACTCCCTTGATCTTGTTAAACAGCACATTATGTCTTCTCTTTGGCAAACACTTTCTGCTTCATATAATGTAACCAACCCCTACTATCATGCAGAAGTATAGAAGTATTTTGAACATTTAGAAAGTGGATCAACGTGTGTTTCATAAAGTTACTGACTTTGCAGAAATTTCAGCATGCAACAGAGGTGCAAAAAGCAGCAATCTAAAACTCGGAGGTGTTGGGGTTTAATTCTTCATCACTTATGTTGCACAAACTGGATGTTTACATACACAAAGATTTATTGGTGGCCTCCATAGCTGATGGCATAGATTGACTCTAATGGTGGAAGTTACTTTCTAGGAAAAATAAGAAAAGACATGAGGAGAGAGAGAGAGGGGGAGGAAAAAAAGTGGAAGGGAAAACTCCTCAATGGCTGTGAGGGAAAAGAAAAGGCAGGTTACAGAGCTGCAGATAGAAGACCCTTAGCAGTACCAAAGGCTAAGGCACCAAGGACACTGCAACACAGTGGTGTACTCCAAGGTATAAACTACAAGCTACCACGTTTTATTTGGCATATTTCTTTATGCACAGCTTTCTCAAAAACCTTAAAAATGTTTTTGAGATTCATCTTTGCAATTTTCAATAGAAGAATTGCTGACCAGCTATCCAGAAATGCTGTGGGAATAACAGGTGACATGGAGTACTAGGAAGAAGAATCACTACGTAATTTCCAAGAGACACTTTAGGAGTTCTTTACTTCCATTCCTGAAAGACTTTTATAAGCAGTAAGGAAAAGGTGAAATCTGAGGTTAAGATGGCTTTGACAGAGCACAGAGCTGAGAGCTGGTTATAGGTTGTCTTCCCAGAATTATCCCCATTGGATACCATATAACAAGTTACTGTAGAGGAAGAATAAAGGTGTTTATGAAATAGGGTAGGTAGGTTCCTCATCTATCCAAGGTTGTACTTCACAGAAATATGGGAACCTGAACTCTGTTAGGACTCTGTAGGCTCAAATGGAGGTGCTTCCATGGGAGCCATACTGAAGGGCTGGATAGACCTTTGAAGAAAGCTTCTTGCTTAAAGACAAGTTAGAATGCAGGATTATTTTAAAGCCATTTTTTGACTCCATAAGTCATGAGATGTTGCTTGGGGAGCAAAACTTCATAGCCAAAGCAGAAGGAAGTTGAAGCACTAGCTGCATGTCCATGACAACAAAGCTGTCACAGGCGGGCTGTACTCTACCAACTGGACAGTTATCGTCCTGAGTGAGCAGAGTATTTAGGGACAAGCTTCATTTTGTATGAAAAGCAAACATATATACATTTTGTATATAAAAGTAATCACACTGAAATTGCAAGGGTAGAATGAACTCTTTGAAGCAAAATAAGTGCTTAAAAGCTACACTGGATCTGGGCCCATATAAGCATTTAGATCAGATAGAGTCAGATTGGACAGAAAAGTCCTCCTACAAAGGCAAGATAATAAAACCTGGAAAGACTGTAACATTTAAATAGCTTTTTCCTGATTCACCACATAAACAATAATTACAGGGAAAGTCAGCTGCATTAGACTCGCCTAAATCTGTAACAGTTTGCAAGAGGAAACCATAGCATCTGGAAAGGCAGAAACTACTTATACGCTTTAAGTAAAATAGAAACAGATAGGAACCAGCAATGAAAATTAAAAGAATGCGAACTTTCTCCTGAGTGCGTGTATGAGTGTATACGTATGGACACGTCTATGCGAAGCTTCTGCATTTTTTGCTTTCTTCTGTATGTGCTACCTCTAACTCGTATGTCTGACTTGCCAGAGGCTCATCCTAAACAGCATCTAAACCAGCTGGCAGGTGAGCCCAATGGGCTCAGGGTATCAGTCACTGCGATGAGATCCTGGCCAGGGACTGCTGCGGCTCCCTTCTCGTCTGCGTAGTGCTGTCGCCTTTCCCTGGAGAGCAAAGCATGGAGCAGAGCGGTGGAGTGCTGAGCTGCGGAGTGCTGAGCTGCATCCAACACGGCACGAGGGTATGGATAGGAAATGTGCCGCAGCTTCAGAGTCAGAAGCAGGCTTGCATCCCACCACACAGAGGTGCACAAATAACAAGGAGAAGTTATTAAGCAGTTGAAAAGGATTGTTTACAAAGAATTCTTCTCAAATCTCGAGGGCATGATTTTCCAAGACTCTCTGCTTTGTACTAGCAGTGCTCCTGGGGAGTTTGCTGGAATTTTGCTACTGACTTCAGTGAAAGCAAAGTTAGGCTAAAGCTGATCACTCATAAAATCTGCTTATTGCTAAGTCCATGGGTATCTTGACTAGATTACTCCCATTTTCAGACACTCTATGTACTCTCTGATTCCATGCTTTGCATTGGGGTTAAGGTAGTTACTGCTTTTTCTGGTGGCATTTCTCAGGATTTTCATTAGTATTTCAACTGTAACATTCAGTTCCACAGGCAGGGGAATTTTGGTTTTGTTAGAATATGGAAGTTTGACTCTTTCCGATGCCTGAAAGATTATTTATGGTATGAAATTTTACTATCTCATAATTGCATATTTCATTTCTAATCTAATGTATTTTATTAAGGATTTTTTTTCATATTTTTAGTTTATTGTAAGCAAGACAACTAAGCAACAAGAAAACAAGAATGTTATATGAGTTCTCTGTTCTTCAGAGAAATTAATAATTTTCTTCTCCAACTGTTTGCTGCTTACGTAAGGCTATAGAGTATTTATTTAGGACATGAGGTAGGTGACCTATCTCCTACTATGAATTGGTATAGTACCATTAAAAACTATTTCTTCTAGTATTCATGCAGTGTTGTTGCCACATTACATTGCCCAAGAAGCCTCCACATACTTGCCCCCATATAAAACTATTTATAAATGGAAGAATAATTAGCATCACACTAATCAGTTCAGGACTGTAATGAATCTGACCACATTAATCTTCTTCTCTTTATGTTGCATATATGAATTACAAATCTTATTATAATGTAAATGTATTTAGTTTTAGAAAAGCTACCTTTGTTTCATATATGCAGTTCAGGTGGTGATTTATTGCACTTATTTGTTCTTGGGGCCTCAATCGATATTTTATTATCTGAAAAGAAGGAACAGTGCTACAAGACCATAAGCAATCTCATTTATGTCAGTATATCTCTGAATATTTCTTCAGTGAGAGAACTGTTCTCAAAGTGGAAAACAGAGATTCCTTCCGACGGGGAACTATGCAGAACATATTTGTTGACTGCAGAGTATCTGACTGAAGTGTACCAGTTCATTTAAAAATAGAAGGCAGAACTCTGATTATTCTAATGAAGAATGTGGTCCTAGAAAAGGGCAGTGGATAGTGCTTAAAATAGGACAGCAATAAGAAACTATGTCTCTTTAACAATTTATAGCAAGGAGTATTAAAAAATTCTATTTAAACTGTAACAGTGCATTTATTAATCTTATTTCTTAAAACCACTCAACAGGTTCCCAGATACCAAGGAGTCTTTGGAGGTCCTCAGCACAGTGCAAAGGCAGATTAAGCTAAACTTACCATCTATGAGTGCTTTATCTGTGTCTGTATATATGTATGTATGTAGAGACAAAAGTAACTTTACCCAGCCTCATCATGACCATAAGAATAGAACATGCTGGGTTGCAGCAAGGATTCCAGTTACATAACAAACTGTCTAAAATAGCGCAGAACTGTGGATGCTAATGGGAGAGTATAACAACCAGTTTTTCTGAAATGCTCTTCCAGATTCAGCAGATTAATGCCTTCTTATGCTAGGGGTAATTGCACACTCTTAAATTAAACAGTCACAAATGAACAAAACTTCCATTAATTTGTCTACCCATTTTTAACATATTTCCAGTTTTCTGTTCTGCAATGTTCTTTGGCAACAATTTTCACTATTTAATATATGTTGTGTAAAAGTTATTCCCTTTTGTTTTGTTCTAAACCTGTTTTCCTGATAAATTCATCCACTGACAAATTCTTAGATAACATATGCTCTATTTATAGTAACATACAGAGTCAATAACATTGTGCATTTCACTTTAAGAAACTTGTTGCCTTTTGATTTTCACTTCGGGTTTTTCAGCTAAATGAGGGAATTCCCTCTTTGAGGATGCAAGGAACAGAGTACTTCATCCTCATTCACAATGAACACATTTATTAAATGACGATCATTTGACAAAGGGGATAGAATTTAATTTCTCTGGCTCTTCAGGATCATATCATAAAATGGTAGAATATGAATTTAGTTCCAAATGTTTAAGATCTATCATTTGATAGAGCCATTGCAGAGGTTTCCTCCTTAAAAGTGGGAATAATTGGCCAAACTATATAATTTTTTTATTATGTTCCATCAATTAACCAGCCAGGTGAATGAAGTTTAATTTCATCTTCATTTTCCCAATAACAAAAATCCAGTTTCTTCTTAGGTGTTTTATCTTCCCACTTTTGAGTTTCTTCAAAACTCCTTGTATAGATTTCTATATTTAACCTACAAACAGTGTATCAACCTAACATAATTTGATGATTTGGTTTAGTTCCTTATTTTGATTTTGGGGTGGCATCATTTGTAAGCTAATAATAATCAGGTCAATGTTGAACATTGATGTTTGTACAAACTATCTTCTATTGATAATTTCATTAATGCTTACAACACTCACTTCTGAAACCATTCATTATTCTATGTTATGTCACACTATGTTGTGTGGAAACTGAGACACGTGCCACAGCTATTCACTCACCATAAAATTCCTAGATAGCTGCCATCATTGGGACTTTTGAGGGTACCATGCCTCTAGAAAATCAACATAGTATAGAAAAGAAGTGTATACGGTACATACTGTGTTCTCTGTAACCATATCCATGAAAGTATTCAAAACACAGAGCTGAGTTTACATCACTTCTATGAACACGTAACAGGTGACAACAAATCAGTACTCAGACTTTCCTAACCTGTCCCATGGCTAAGCTGAACAGACACTTAGAGGTAAGGTACATGAGCATATCTTCATTTTCTGAACTCTCATTCACTCACACTAACAATGAATTAGGACATGGAAAGCACATAATAAATTACCTTCTTATGTTGAAAATATAACCTGAACTGCCAGTGTGGCACTACTGTTTGAATTATTATGAAATTATGCCCTCTTTATGGAGTAGGTGGTCACTGCTGATTCTGTGTGATGACTTTCAGACAACATACTCTGAACCTTTCTGTAATTTAAAACTGAAAGAAGCACAGTAGTCTGTAATTCCTGTGTGCCTGACAGTGATCGTTATGTTCAGAAAGGTTTTAATGACACAGCTAATTACGTCACTATTTTGCTTCAAGAGTGTTTTCTTTTACATAAGCTGTCCTTAAAGATTAGAGTATAAACTCTTATTTGTAACAAGGGATCATGGTGAAACTGCCAAGTAGAGAAGCTGAGCTTAAGACATTTATTACATTCATTGGATCTTAAAAAAACCATATAAATGCTGTGATATCTGTATTGAAGAAAGTTGTGTGTCTAATGCTCAGAAAAATTATAAGAAAACAGGTTCAGGTTTACCTTTTTTTCCTTATGCCTTATTTCCTTATTTTCCTATTATTTGAGATGGAGTACCTACATGCAATGCTTTTTAAAAGAGAAAATTTGGACAGTGTGCCAAAGATATACACAGATGATATTATTCATTTAAAAAGCACCACAACAGTACAGTTCCAAAGTTTGACTTTTATCAAATAGTCATAATAATGATTAAAAACAGATGAGTACTGTACATTTAGGAGCATAGTAAACAGCTTCAGTCTTCCCATCTCTGAAATTAAATGAGAGCTTTGCCTCCACCTCAGTGGAGGCACAAAAGAAAACATTTTCTTTTGTTGAAAGTATCTACCAAGGAAAAACTTTCTGGAACCATACTTGCAGTATTCACACCAAAGAATTGAGTAGTGATTGAAATGTCTAGTATTATATAATAACACATTTCCTCCCGCTCCTGAAATCTGCATTGAAATTGCAAAATTAGCTCTGGCTACCTTAACTGGGCTTCCTATAGCTCATGATACAGTTTTAACTGGTAGAGTTACATACTTTTTTTTCCCACAACCCTGTCTGCTGAAGTGTAAGAAAAAAAGAGTATTCCTTGAAAGGATAGCTTGATGTTATTTTATTTGTTTATTCTTCATTATTCCAGGTGTATGGATCCATTCATTATTTACTGAACCTGTTCTGAACACAGAATTGTTCATTCTCTCATGAGCTTTTCTAAATGCTTGCCCGTGCATCCAGTGCATTTTTTAAAGATGCTAATGAATTTATCTACACAGTCCTTCTGTGAGGTAACTCCATTTCACACATGGGGAATTATCGTAAATAGCTTAAGGCCAAAATTATCCAAAGTATCCATTCTTCAGGGTGCTAATTTGAAACACACAGAGGTGAGTTTTTCAGAATACTTAGTACTCTGATAGCATTTGAATGCATTTTTCATCTTTATATGCTGAAAGCAGAGCTCCTGGTTCTTTTCTACAAAATGGAGCTAAGGTGTGTTCTTTGAGATATCCAAAACCACGTACTACCAATCTGGTTTAAATGAACTGTCCAGCCTCTCACAAAGGCACTCAGTGGCAGAAGCAAGGATATCCTCCACTCTTCTAGGACATTTCTTTTTTTTTTTTTTTTTTCCACTTGGTTGCTGAGCTTCTGAGTGGATGCAACAGAGATACTCAGACCACTAATCCATTATTATTCTTGCCCTACTACTGCCCTGGACATTAGTTCCTTATTTCTTTTTGTTTTGCATACTTAATAAAATCAGGATCTTGTGGAAAGGGCTGACCACGCTTATGATCACATAATTATGTATAGTGTAATAAATACCTCTGCAATAGTTTGCTTGACACACATTCTGTGAGCGTGTAGTCTCGTGCTTATACACGGGGGACAAAGATTTCTGGAGCTGTCTCTATTCTCAGACTCTCCTTTTCGCCTCCATCTTCTCCAACCCTTTTGGAGTGGTGGAGGAGACCACGATGCTCCTGTGAGTGCTCTCTCTTTTTATTCCTCTCCATGGGCATACCTGAACCCGTCTCCCTTTCAGGCTCTTACCTTCCTGACCCCATCCTTCCTGCATCTCTCCAACCTCCTTTTCCTCATATTCCTTCTTAGCTCTTCCTTCTGCTCTTCTTCCCTCAGTCTCCAAACCATCCCAGCACCTTTTCCTACCTCCTGTCCTCTTTCAAAATCCTTCTTCCATTGCCTAGCTATCCAAATCTTCTCCCTTTCCCCTGGCTGACTAAGCTCTTGGCATTCAGCATAGCCCTCCCTCCTGAGGGTGCCAGCTCTCATCTTGGCACCCTGCTGATCCATGGCACTCCGAGGCACTTCTGGGACAAACGGTGTCGATAATTCCCAGGAGGGCGCATTGCAGCCTAGTCAGGGCTTGAATGTTTTCATACACCCTCTTGACTCCAGCCACCTGTGACCGCGTCCTCCTCCTCCCCCTTGATCACCATCCCTCACACTCTGTATTTGTAAGTGCCATTTTAATTAGTACAGCCTTCCGGGAGGAAATGCGTGTAGCACGTCTCCTGGAGGAAGGAGGAGGAGGAGGAGGAGGAAGGAGGAGAAGGAGGTGGAGGAGGAGGCGGCATCAGGCACTTAACAAAAGGGAAGGGTACCAAGTGCTGTCCCTTCAGGGAACTTGGCCATCCTTATCCCTGCACATGTTCACCAGCAACTGTCTCTTCCCTTTCCACTTAGTGACTTGACAGGACTGTCATATCCCACTAGCTTCAGCTCTCAACAACTCCTCCCACCTCCCTGGAGCAAACAAATACACTCAGGTTTCCAGCAGTGGTCAGCAGTGGCTTTGGTGAAGCCAAGCAGCCCTGCTATCCTGCACACTTTCTGGAATCAGATGTTTCTTGCGTTCCCCCTGTTGCTACCAATTACTGTGTCAACAGCCTAGATATATTCTATATTCCCAGTCCAAGCTAGTACACACAAATGAGCTGAGAGTGGATGGGTCACAGCAGGCAGAGTAGAACATTAATTGCCATCCGCATATTGTAATTTGTTAATGGTTTATCAGTTGGCCAAGTTTGGGAGAACGTTAACAAAAATAATAAATTGTGGTTATTTTATTATACTTAATAAAATAAGAAAGCATGACATCTTTCAAAAGAAAAAAAAATCTCTGACTTAAGAGTGTTATTATTATAAGGAATCAAATTATTTTCCCTAATCTCTTCCTGGGAAAAGGCTAAAGTATTTTAACTATTTCCTCAGCAAATTCTCCCTTTAGTAGGCATAGCATGGAAAATTCCAGTCTGAGTGGTACATTAAGTTTGACAAGATTAAAAGTAATTACAGCCTGAGTCTTTTAATGGAAGCTAGTAGGCATCCTTAAGTACAGGCTTTACTACTTATACCACCTGTAACAAACAATCTTATTGTATAAGCATAAAAAGCAAATCTCTTTCTGATTTGTACCACTAGAACACTTTGAAATTTATATTTTTCTAATACATCATATGTGCCTAAGAGTCTATCTAAACCCATTTAAAAACTCTTTAAAGCAAAATTTCTTTACTTTAGTATTAGAATCATTTTTTTTAATTACAAAATACATGTTCTTTAATAATAAATGGGAAAAAGCAAGAGAAACGTGTGTTAGTCTATTTGCATGCTTTTTTAAATAACATATATTCTACTGAAATCACGCAAACAACAACAGATAGCTTGTCAGTAAGCACTAATAGAGCTCTTTCCCACTAAAAATATTGAAGCTGTTAGCTGCACAACGGCTCAAGACATACTATTCAATTATTACAGGATGCAGAACCACCTCTCATGATGAGAAGAATGTAGGCGAAGTCCATTTGCTCTTTTCTTCGCACAAGTTCCCTTGCTGTGAAAGGAAGCCATAATCCTACAGGATCAGCATATCGGAATTAAAAGATGTTGACTACTTCAAGGACAAGGTGAGGATAGCTTTGGTCTAATTAGCCGAGTTATTTAAACAAACTATGAAATGATAATGTATGAGTACAAGGTTGCAAAATTCTCCCCAACCACAAATTCAGATCCTAGCAGAAGTGACTGAACTTATCTTTCCCTGAGTTGCCTTGAAGACCTGAGAGGCTGGAAGGCATCTTTCTAAGCACTGTGGCCAGGATTCAAAACCATCTCAAACTTCCTAAAATCGCTTCCAAAAGAACTTGAGATGCTTTCAAGAGAGAGGTTGGCCTGGAGTCACCTATTTGCTGACAGGTGTTTATCAGCACATGGCTCTCACTGCACAGCCACTCCTCATAAATGGTTCGATTTACACTGTTCTTCTGCTTCTGTTTTCATTTATACTAAATTGTGTGAGTATAAAATTCTGTTAGCCAGTCTCAGTAATGCTTTACAACTATTTTGCAATGATGGTATAAATGAATACAGGAGATAGAGGCATGCAGAGAATCATATTCCTCTTAATCTTTTCAAAAATTCAAATTCATAGAATTCAATATAATAAGAAAACAATATTAAAAGAAAATGAGAAAGCGAAAAATACTGTCATTATTCAATCTGCACTAGTACAGCTTTGTTAAAGCCAAGAATATGGAGACATTAGTTCATACACATTCAAAATAGAAACAAATTTATATTATACTTGCACTGGGATGTTGGAGTTTCCCATTTGATTCTCTCCAGTGAATGAGAGTGAAGATAAAGAAAATGCTTTAGACTGAAAATTGATGACCTACACAAATGCCTTACTTCAATAAAATATTTATGTGCCTGAAGCAAATATAGTTGAACTATGCTCTCTTACATTTTTTCTGTCTGCCTTTTTTCGCTCTAGAAGGACCAGCAAACTATAGGACAAGTAATTATATTATCATGTTTTGGATAGATAAATGGATAGACATAAACACAACTAAAGGATGGTTTGGGTTAGGAGGGACTTTTAAAGATAATCTAGTCATCTTCAACTAGACCAGGTTGCTCAAAGCCCTGTCCAACCTGACCTTGAGCACTTCCAGGGTTTGAGCATCCACAATTTCTCTGGGCAACCTGTTCCAGTGTCTCACCACCCTCGTTGTAAAAAATGTCTTCTTTATATCCAATCTAAATCTACCCTCTTTTAGTTTAAAACCATTGCCCCTTGTCTTGTCACTACAGGCCCTGGTAAAAAGTGTCTCTCCATCTTTCTTATAAGCCCTCTTTATATATTGAAAGGCTGCAATAAGGTGTCCCGGGAGCCTTCTCTTCTCCAGGCTGAACAACCCCAACTGTCTCAGCTTGTCTTCATAGGAGAGGTTTTCCATCCCTCCCATCATTTTTGTGGCCCTTCTCTGGACCCGCTCCAACAGGTCCCTGTCTTTCCTGGGCTGAGGACCTCAGAGCTGAACACAGAACTGCAGGTGGGGTCTCACCAGAGGGAAGTAGAGGGGGAGAATCACCTCCCTCAGCCTGCTGGCCATGCTTCTTTTGATGCAGCCCAGGATATGATTGCCAGGTCATATCCAATCTTTCATCCACCAGTACCCCCAAGTTCTACTCTCCAGGGCTGCTCTCAATCCGTTCATCCCCTAGTCTGTACTGATGATATTGGGGATTTCCCTGACAACGTGCAGGACCTTGCACTTGGTCTTGTTGAGCTTCATGAGGTTCACATTGGTCCACTTCTCAAGCCTGTCAAGGTCCCTCTGGATGGCATCCCACCCCTCAAACACATCAACTGCACCACACAGCTTGGTGTCATGTGCAAACTTGCTGAGGGTGCACTCAATCCCCCTGTCAGTGTCAATAATAAAGATATTGAACAGTGCCGGTCCCCATACAGACCCCTGAGGGTCACCACTTGTTACTGATCTCCATTTGGACATTGAGCTCTTGACTGCAACTCTTTGGATGTGTCCATCCAGTCAAATCCTTATCTATTGAATAGTCTGTCCGTCAAACCCATATCTCTTCAATTTAGCAACAAGGATGTTGCGTTGAGACAACATGTGTGGACTAGAAAGTAATAATCTCACATTAATAAAAGTTCACAATAGGTTGTTGATATATCAAAAAGTTTCTCTTGAAGTCCTTTTTTCCCAATTCTGCATAGTCAGTAGGTCCGTTGCTCATGGTTACTTCGTCTAAGTAGCAAAAATAGTTTATCAAACCATTATTAGTTAACTTTAAAAATAATAATGTATGAACGCAAAGTGACAAAATTCTCTCAAAAGAGAGATTTAAATCCTAGCAGGAGTGACTGACCATATCTTTCCTTGAGTCACCAAACTACCTGCTGTGCCTTTAAATATATGCTGCTTTTGATGGAGACCTAAAAGGACTGTGAATTAGTCTTATAAATAACAAAGATCACCCAGCCTGCACTTAAGAGTTCACTGAGAATTTCTTACCCAGGTTTTGCCTTCCCTTCTCTACAGCTGTACAATGCTTAAGGTGTTTACTGTCCTTCTTCAGCTGGCTGTGTGCCTTCCTGGTCTATAAGGGCTACATAAAGCAAAAGACTTCTGATAGAAAGGCCCTGCATAAATGTGCATGTTAACTACACCTACCAGCAATCCCTCAGCCTGTGATTTTGGGAAGGGTCCTGGATTCTAATTCAGGAAAAACCCTGTTCACACCAGTTTCACTACTGAAACAACAATCAGGTCTGAAGAGCTCAGCTTGTTCATTATATTGCATTGCTAATGGAAACTATTGTCATTCCTTTGAGCAAAAGCACAGGTTTTGATTCAGTTTCTGTTCACAAGCAATGACACGAGAAAACAGACTTTGCATTTTTGAGGTCCATGTATCTGGTGGATGTGTGTGTGTGTCTGTGCATGTGTGTTTCTCAAATTTAATTCCAAATGCCTCTTTATTCAGACAGGACTAAAACCCCATTTTGTCTAGATGTTCCGTACAACACACACATTTGGCTGTCACCACTTTAGCTATCATTATAAGCAGAAATCATCCAGTGATCTCAGCTGTTTCTTCTGGAGAAACCTGGTGTTGTGCACTCCTTCCCCAGAAGGACACCTGTATAAAAAGTAATGAATACAGAATAAGGCAAACAGGAAAATGAAGAACAGTTAGCTAAGCATATTTTAAAAGTAATATAAATTTTTAGAACTTTGAATGACTGAAAAGATCATAAGATAATTCAAGTTGGAAAGGACCTCAGATGCCTCTAGTCCAGCCTCCTGCTCAAAGCAGATTCAGTTCTGGGATCAGAGCAGGTTGCTCTGGGCTTTATCCAGGCGGGTCTTGAAAACCTCCAAGGATGGAAACAGCACAGCCTCTCTGGGCAATCTGTTCCAGTCATTAACCTAATAAAGGGTCATGAAATGGGCAGTAAAGTTAGATGTTGCTGGTTACAAAAGAAAAATAAAGTAAAAATATTTTCTTCCTAGTTGTCCTTTAGTCGTCAGAATACTACTCTGTGGCTATTTGGGAGGTAAATTGTATTCCACAGCCATGATTGCATTTCAGGTAACTAAAGGATGTAGAAGTTTGGTTTGTTTATATTTGTAATAAATGCATCAGGCATCCACTCATATGAATTCATAGTCTGAGTGCAGTCAGTCCTTCTTACTTAGTACCTCATTTGGACCAGTACCTGTCACAACATGTGGAGGCATAGATTTAATTTTTCGCTTTCATGTGAAATGAATCTTTTCTGTTATTGTGATGAATATGGCTTTTTTATTGAAAGTTCCAGTCTCTCTGGCCTTTCATGTTTCACATTTCATAGCTAGAGCTTGTGGGTAGTTACTAAAACAAGAAGACAGCCTGGAAGGAAAATAGTCATGGCAGTTTTTCATTTCAGTGAACTGTGAGTTTCACTTCCATGTTCTTGAGGACATGAGGTTTTTTGTTATTTTATTTTTTTGTGAAGGATCTACAAGAAGTGCAGTAATTCTAGTCTTCGGCCACAAAATAAGTTATTGCAAATATCATGCAGAGGGTCTCTTTTTTAAATTATACTTCATTAAAATTAGCCTTTTGCAGCTTCAGTTTTGCTGTAATTTTTATTAAAAAAAATTCATCCATTTAAAGAAATATGAAGCAACTAAACTCTGCTTGTATCCTATGGTAAGATCCTGTAATAAGAGTAGACCATGGAACAAAACAACAGTACTGGCTCAGGACCCAAAATCTGACCCAGCCTCTATCTTGTCTCCAGCTCTAGTCGGTAATGGATGCTTAGGGAAAGAAAAAAAAACCACTTACAGAGATTTCTCCTTTGAGGAGCTTCCTGGTCCAAAAAAAGATATGCTGATAGACAAGGTTTTAGAAAGGTGGCCAAGGGAATAATTAGATTCACAATGAATATATTCACCCATGTCATGTCATGTGGTGCATCCGGGCACTGAGATGGCACTCATCTCTGCACATTGACAGCTGCAAACACCACCTTTCCTTCCTCAAAATATACAAAGGTAAAAAAAATCCCATCAATCAATTTGACATTGGGGACAACAATACAAAAACAGAAAGAGAAATGAAAACTGTGAGGTGATGGTGTCAAAACCAGAAGAGCACACCTGCCTGCCAGGCTAATGCCTCGGGTAGCTAGAAATGGGCTGCGGTGTGGGCACAGGCATTCTTCCGACATCATCTATACCATTTAGTTGTTAATGCGCTCCCTGGCACAGCTCTGGCCTGTGGCAACCAGAAGCAGCCAGACAAATGCCTGGACCAAGTCCCTGGGACAGCACAGGTCAAGGATTTTTAGGATTTTCCTCTTCTCTTTAGTTCCTTAAGGAGTCTTTTTTGGTTTTGGTTTTGTTTTTTTTTTTTTCCTTGAGGAGAAGAGCTGTCTTATGCCACCTGCTTCATCTACTTTACTGCACCGGCAGATGCAGGCTGTCAGGCTGGTGTGCTCATGAGGTTCGTGCGTGGCTTTCTCGCTGGGGCACAACAAGCAACAAGGATTCTCCAGGGGCATGGAAGGCGGTGGAGGCGGTCGGGCAGCCCGACCGCTGGGTGCCCCCGGGGTGGGGGCTACAGCACAGACACAGCCACCCCCCCGCTGGCAGCCACCTCCGGCTGGAAAAAGCCTGAGAATGAGACAGGAAGGCTGGGGAAAAGGAAAAGCGCAGACTGATGGCGGTGGAAACTGAAGTCTCTGGTTTCAGGGTCAGATAATCCAACTATCTGTACGATACAACTCGACCTACATTTGGCACAGCGGTTCATTAAGCCATCCTCGCTAATGTCACAGACTTCACTCTCTGAAGTGATGTTGCCATGACCACTTCCCTTGATAATTTATTCCACGGTCCAGTTGCTTCTGCTGTTTTTCAAAATGGAACTGTAAATTAGAGAGTGTTAATACACAAAGACTCATGTGTGCTCATTGTGGGTGGGAAATTTCTAACCGGGGTGGTGGGGCTTTTGTATTTGAGAGTAAAGGTTTCTACAGTGAAACACGAATTATTTTTTGATAGCTAAGAAAATTTTAGTGGCTTCATTTCCGTATGATAGATTTAATTACTCATTTTCTTTCTTTGTAAATGACTGACAAGTACATTTGTGGTTATTACTCAGAGCCCTCAACTGGTTTTACCAATAATTATTTTTGATTTTGAAACAAGAAAATTAGGAGACCTATCTGCGATTTAATAACAGTGTCAGCCTCACTTTAGACATCTCTGGGGACAGCTGCTTCCATGAGCTTACTGCTCAATGGTATATATTTAAATAGCTTACAGGTAATGAAGAATTATTTAATATTGAATTGTGCAACTATGCAGAAAAGTGGTTGTATATGTGTGCACATGTGCACATGCTTGCACACAGTTGCAAATTTCACCTTATTAACATCTGTCCTCGCACACCAGGATTTATCTTGTTGTAAGTAAATATATAAACTCTATGATTAAGTTTTGTCCTAATTCACTAGAATCAAGAGTTACTAATGTGTTCAGATAGACCTTGAGAGACATAGGATGGGAAAAACAAAACAAAACAAAGAAACCCAAACCAAACCCCCAAAGCTAATGTCTTTTAGCAGTTTGGTGAGGCTGGAAAGAAGAATGACCATCCTGAGTCACTGATTCCAGTACCTTGCTCTCAGAGACAGCAGGGCTCTAGGACCTTCTTTTACAAAACAATGACAATTTGGGGGCCTATGACTTCCATTTTTGGTGTGTTCCAAAAATGAGTCATTTGGGTTTTGGTTTTGTACTTTCTGGAGATATTTGTTCTTAGTTAATTTGTTGCCATTTTCCTTTTGTGCTAGTCCTGGCTCTTAGTGCAAAGATTTTCTTCTCTTCTCATTGTTTTTTTTTCATTTTGGTTTTATGCAATGGTGATATCTCCTTTCAGCCTTCATTTGATAAAGCAAAGAACTTAAGATTTTTTAGTCTCCATAGAAAACAGGAAAACATTTCATTCTTCCTATCAGCTTAGCAATCTTTTTCTATTCCTATGCAATTCTAAGATCTTTCTTGAACAGAATTATACATAGAATTGAGACTTCATGAGGGTATTGTTACTTTCATGGCCCCAAATCATCTTGTAATCAGCTAGTACTTCTGTGTTGTACTTCTGCTTAGATCCAGCTGAGCTCCTGACATAAAAAACCTAGTTTTTATTTTTCAGAAATAGGAACTTGCATGTTGTCTTGCTCCTTTTCAGCTGAGAAATTAAGAATAAGGCTCAAAAAGCATTGAGAACTTTGACTCTCCCTGAGGTTTACAGTTAAGCAAGACCGTACGCACCTGGAAGAATTAGGAACTAAGACATTCATTTTAGGGAGTGTAAAAATTACATGGGTTTTAATTGATTGACTGATTTAGCTTTCATTTTTGAATTATGATGAGTTTATGATGCTGAAAACATCTGTTACCTGACAATAGCTGCATGATGAGCAGTCTGTGAACAATCTCTCTCAGTCCATTTACTGTCCTTGTTCCAAACATATTCCTGTGCAAACCCCCTAGGTAATAAATTGTACCTATGTTTCATATTTGCCCCTAAACAATATGACACAAACATCTGGGAACAGATACAATATGCAGTGCTATTCCAAAGAAATGTATTATTGACACTCCACCTGTTCTCTAATGCAAACAATTCTTTCTTCAGAAAGAAACATTTAACCTTGGTACATTTAAGATTTAAAGGGTAAATCTAAGATTTAACCATGATAAGCAAGAGGAAAGAGCTGTGTTGCAGTTAATTCTATCCTTTCCCACAGCAGCGATCACAGATACAGAACTCATGGGGAAAAATGGAAAGTATGAATTCCTGCTAAGTCTCAAATAGGAGCTCTGTCCCAAAGGAGAAATCAGAAGGAAAGTTGCTTTAATTTTTATATACCTGGTACTCCAATACAAACCATAAAATAAAATCTTACACTGAAGTATTCCTTTATAGACTTTTCTTCATTTTTCTTCATTTTGCTTCCATACTGTTTTTTCTTGTTATAATTGTCCTATTATTTCCTGATCACAACTGGGAAAAAAATCCAATAATGTGTATTATGCCATATAATTTATTATCCCCATTGTTGGTCATGGTAAAAGTTTTCTATTTCTTTTAATAGAATGGAAAAGAGATAGCCTTAGTTCAAATTTAGAGGGCAGGTGGCAAAGCAAGCAGAGTGCTTTTGTTACAGGACTGGGGTCTATGACTTGCATGAGACTACACAACGTCAGAGGAAGACCCCCATAGCTTATTGCATTAAAGAGAGTAAAAAATGGGTGAAGTCTGAAACAGCTCTGCAGCCTTTGGAAGCAGCTGCTGCACAAAATTTCCTGAAACAATGGCATGAAATTGTATGCTGTGGAGCTAGGTCTCAGAGAAACAGAGACCACTGCAATCTAGTATTCCTGGGGAAATCTTACCAGGCATGGTTATAAAGAAAGACTCTTCCAAGGTGTCCATTGGGAAACGGATCACATCTTCATTAAAGTCAAAGAAAAGACTCCCACCTGAACTGTAAAGAATGGCAGCCATTTTTCAGCAATTTGTGTATTGTTAAATGTTTTCCTATGTAAAAACCTAACTTTTATTCTTTACAACTTATTGATAAAACTTGATGTGCTGTAGTTTTTCTAAGAAAATAAATAAGGACTACCTAAAGTAAAAGCTAAATGTATCACGATTAAAATTATTCTAAATTTCCCTCATCTTGCACAACAATAGACAATTCTTTCTATCTGAAAGGAATGTTTACAACTTTAAGGCTTTTCATCTTTCCATCCTGCCAGATTTTCTATCAGGGGACATCAGCTGAAATTCTCCTAGGAGCCACTACTTGTCAATGTGAAAAAACCCAACAGAATGCAATCACGCCCATCTAATCAAAGAACAGAAATAATTTACATAAAGTCAAACACAAAAAAGCTCAAATTTCAGATATGTCCAGGGAAGTAGCCTAGAGATCCTGGGAATAATCCTCGCTCTCCTTCTCCCACCCTTTCCCCATATCATCATCATCTCAAAAAAAACCCAGATACCTAAGAAAATTTCATATGCATTTGAGAAAATATTTATAGTCATGCCTAAATTGTTTAAGAGGGATACACTGGAGTTTTTCATTCATCACACTGGTGAGATCTTTTTGCAAAAGAAAACAAATTCATATTCTCCTTCTATTTAAAAGCTAGTCTCAAGACAAAGACACCAGAGGAGAATTAATGTTTTTTCACTTTGCAAAAAGGATTGACTAAATAACAAAGATATCTGGTAAGACTATCTTATTCAGATAAGATAATTTTAAATGTGCTTTTGAGAGAAAATCTATATATTTAGATAGACACCACATGTTTAGATAAAGCTGTACTCTTCACTGAAATGAATCTAAGATAAAAAACGCATCTTTGGCATTTTTCTGGTTCTTAATCTTCTTGTAACAGTGAAACATCTGATAAAGATCCACACTTGTTACAGAAAAAAAGGTCCTATGAGCTGCAGAAAATACAGTCATTAATCAACATTTCTTGACAGTACTAGAAAAGTTGATTTGTTCCTAACATGTCCCTTGAATAAACATTTTTTGCTGTTCATAAAGTAAGATTTCCTGATTTCTGAGTTACTTGTGGCCGGAATCTTTCTCATACTCCAAGAAGGTCGTCTGCTTGTCTCCTTTTGCCCATAGTTATGCACCAGGGACTGCAAGGCGATGCTGCCACTCTGCTGCTGCCCAGTAGCCACTGGCTCCCTGCAGAGCCTCACAGATGCACCCAAAACTTCTGTTTATCCTATGTGTACAGAGTCTGTTGGTCCACTGGTGAGCATTGGACTCCCAGGCCCTGAATCTCACCTCAGTCATCCCACGAAGTGTTTGCAACAGGAAAAAAAGCTACCATTCTGCAGAGAATGATAGACTCATGGGTGGGTCAAAAACTGCATCAAGTATTTTCTGGCTTATCCATGGATAACACCTGAAGAGATGACAGATGCACCCACAGCAGCAGTGATCCCTATGTTCACAATAGGCAACATCAGTCTTTGGAGAGGGATGAGCAGAGACGCCAAAAATGTGTAGGTCTGCAGCCTTTTTTTTTATGAAGATCATGACACTACATGTTGCACAGGGAGTGGATGTATTAGAGAGGTGTATGGGGCATAAGCAAGCTCAAAGGTGGAGTACATAGTCAGCCAAGGCAATCTCCAAGTGTTGTGGGATGGGGGTGCTACTGTCTTCTTTAGAAGAATGTTGGCTTTGAGCAATGTGGATATAAAACTCTCCGTTCTACTTGGCCTTGGCATTAGAGTGTCTCATGGGTTCCCTCCTTCTCCAAGGTGGAGGTGTCCATTCTCACTTCATTTTCTACACTTCTCCTAAAATGTGTGACTTTGCTTTGATTCTAATAGAGGTTTGGGGCTGGCAAGCCACTGGGAACCCTATATGCTTAAAAATCCCATCAGAATGGTCAAACACAACTACATTTTCAGCATATAATACAGCAAAGTCCATCCTCTTTTTACCCTTTCCTTGGGTTCCAACATTTTTCTGATCCTCCCATTTCTACTGCACATCGTTGCACACTCAGTTTCTACATGTTCAGTCTAAACTGAAGCCACCAAAAGCAAAGATATTTCAGAGGACCTCACGGAAGGAGGTCTTATCCTAATGACATACAACAGTACATTCTTTCGTTGTACAGAAGCTCTTGAAAAGACAGTGAGTTTATCCCCAATTAAGCTTTTTTTTAAGAAGTTACAGTATTATTCCTGAATAAGTTGAAGAAGTTGAGATACATTAGGATTGCATGTCTTTCTCAAGGTCACAAAAAATCTGCCGAACTGGAAATTTCACCAACATGTTCTGAGTCATATCTCAGTGCTTAACAACAAGGTCCTCTTCTCTTGCATCTGTTGGAGATATACTGATGTAACACCAGTTTGAAATCAGAATGAAGCTTGGATTTTTTTTTTTTTTTCCTGTTTTACCATTCATTTCTACAGTATGCATGGCATTATTTAAGAATAACAAGAGGCACTGACTGGCACCAGTTTATTGGATTTTACTCCAGAAAGCAACAGAGTAGGTCAACAAGCAGTGATATACTGGATAGAGGACACCAAAAGCACTTCTGCTAATACAAATCATTCACTCTCTGCCAATTCCCTTCTCATGAGCGCCAGTGGAGTTTCTTCCATCCACACTGACATCTGACACATATAAGACAACATCGTTATTCCGCAGAGATCCTTGTAGAAGTGCACATAAGAAGCACTTGATTGAAACAGTTAAAAAGTGTGTGTCAGTGAGCAGTATGAACTCTTGGAAGGAAACCCTAAGTATTTTTATCTCTTCTAAGTTCATGGTTCTTTTCATTGTTTCTTTACAGAAGTATTTTGAAAACACCTTCAAGCAGAAATCTTGTTTACTAGTGATGTAATAACCCCTGTAGATGTTGAACTGCAAAACAAACAAGTTTTAATACTTGTCCAGATTTACAGCTCTGGAGGAAGGCGACAGAACTCTGCTGATTTCCACTAGCTGAAAATCATGTCACTGGTCTCAGAGAGAAAGTAGAAATGCTCAAAAGCAAAACTATCCTATTGGAAGAGGAAATTTTAACAATCTGTTTCATAGCCACCATTCACATTCAACAGCTTGCTATTGTTTTAAAGGAGCACAGATGCCACAGTAAAACCAAAGAGCAGCCATAGTCAGTAAAATGGTAGCTGCCATATAAGAAATTTATGGTTTAAGGTTAAAACCAGCATACTTTTCTTTAGGGATCTTTCAGTCATTACAGGAAATCACTATGAATCAGATTTTCTAAGAAAAGAACTAGGAAACAAGCATTACAAATTCAGGGTGGCCAATTTGCTACTGAAACATTTATTTTCAGAAGGTGGCTGTTCATCTGGTTGTGGCAACCCCTAATCATTTTGTACAATCCAATCATAAGTATACACTTATGTATTGCAATTATTTCTTCATTTTTTTATTACTTGTGCTCTGAATGTCTTCTGAGGCTATGGTTCCTGTAGCATTGCCACACTGCTTCATTCTGAGAGCATAGCTCACTGCTAGGGAGTTGGACAGAGTGTTCTCACAAGAAAAAACATCTGTATTTGACAAATGTATTTTGTTGATGTGTTCTTTTGCTTTTTCCTTTTATAGTTTATAGTACCGTTGCACTTTTTACAGTTGTTGAGCTACCTGTATATTTTCTCTACCCCGATAAGAAGATTTTTCAGGTCCAGTATTTATAGGTGCCTCTGTGTTTACCATGTAGTACAAAGTCCGTTAGATGTCTGACATGCTAGACATTTCACCTAAAATACTTAACACACGTTATGTGTTTCAGGTAACTTCATATGTAGAGTTGAGATTTATTAGATATTAGAAGAGAAGCTAATGATCTACAATGCCTAACAACTTCCATTATAAAGGTTCCTCTTCATTCCAGTATCAGCATGCAGGTTTTTTTACACTAACCAGTAGCAACTGGTTAGTAACTAACTTGTAGTTATTATAACTTACAAAATAAACTTACATGCAGATTTGTCTCAGTTACCAATTATGAGTGACAGAAAGCAGTCAGTTCCTTTTTCTCACTTGCAGTCCTCAGAATTCCTGGAGTTTTTTCAAAAAGACTGAACATTACAAGGTCAGAGTGACATGGGCCACAAGCAGCATCAGGATTTACTACCCCAAGAACTGCAGACTGCAGCTACACCTTCTAAAACTGGGAAATGGGGAAGTGAAAATGTACAAAGGGACTTAAGCCCCATTAGAGGGGCGCTTCATAACACCTTTTCAAGAATGGGACTTAATGATTCATTAACTGAAAGAAAACTTGTGTAATGCCTTTCCTTCCTCTCTCTCTCTCTCTCTCTCTCTCCACATACACATATATATAAATTTCCACAGATAATTTCCATTGTACAATAACTACTAAAGTTTATTAGTTTAGAAGACTAAATAAACTTCCTCAAATGTGAGGATTTTGTCCCCATATCCTCTAATTTAATTAGCAATTTCACTAAATGGACATAGCTTTCTAGCAGGTTTAATAAGTTATGGTTTGAAACAAGATGCATTTAAAATGTTTACTAACCAATAGCAACATAACACTGACATTAGGACTAATGTGATGAATTTGCCTGTGACATCCCCACTCGTCAAAGTACACTTCTGAACTGCACACCTTCAAACCTGCCACAAAGTGGGAGAGTCCTTAGGCCGTCTCTGCCTTACAGAGAGATGTTGTTTAGTTCAGTTCTCTTAAACGGCATGCGAAATCATCGAAGGATTGACTTGTAATTTTGAAACTTATGCAGAGAATGCAGAGAAACAAAACAACAGGGTTATGGAATTGCAGTGATTAGGTAGTCTCAGTCATAGGCAAGAAAAGGACTGGTGAAGTGGTGGCCATACCAAGGCACTAAGTAGAACTGTAATAAAGGCAGGACGGTGAATTTGTAAGGATGGCAAATTTAGCGTGTGTCCAAAGACATTAGTCAAAAGTTAGAAGAGATGCAAACAGTAATGCGTGGTGGCATTTTCCAGCCTTGGAGCACCGGATTGGGGAAGGTGTGCGTTGCTCAGCAGCTGTGTGGTTTGGAGCACAGCCCTGCCGTTCAGGTGGATCTTGCAGCTCCTGGAGCACCACTGTGGATTAGAGGCTCACTGGTCTCATCGGGTATGGCAATTTGCATTCAGACCTCGCCAGCAAATTCGGTCTTGAAAATGGTTCTTCCATAATGTTAATCCTGCCAAGTGAAACTCTCAGAAGTTAAGGAATATTAACGGTAGGAGTACATTTATTGTCCTAACATTGAGTCATTGTCTCCATGATGATACACTTTGATATTCTTTAATTAGGCAATATGCATTATGATTTCTGCTGGAGTTCTGCCTTAGGTTATTGTATTAAATAATAACCCAACATATGTGTTTTGACTGGCTGACAGCCACCACTCGTAGTAGTCAATCTAGCAATTATAGTTCACAGTTTCTAATATTTCTGTGCTGCAATCAGCAATTTTATTTATTAGAAGTAAAGTAATACCGACTGATACTATTAGACCTAATAATTCTCCAAAGGTTGAGTATATAAATCAGCAGGAAAACATTGTGTCTTGGAAATACTTCATATTGGTTAATTCCCTGTAGAATTTTATGGACACTCTATTCCATTATCAAAATTAATTGTGTGATTCACTGAGTGCTCAGTTCCAAGAAAACATTACATCTTCTGTGTATCTGAACAGCTTTACACTTTAAATATCCCACACCACTTTATGCACCCTGTACATACTCTCTACGATAAGTGCTTTCTTCCTTGGTTCAGAGTGCTATAACTTCCAGTTACTTGTCACCCACAATATTTATCAGAGGGAAAAAATGTCACATTAATTAATTAGTCAATTAAAGAATTTAAAATGTTTGTTATGTCAGGCATTAATGCCTGTATGTCCCTCATTCTCTCTCAGATTTTTCTTTTTTGAATAAATACCTCAAAAACATTTTCTGCTGGTGTTAGTGGGAGAGCTGTTACTTTGATATGGCATTGTTTCATTATGCTTACTGCTTGAATTAATGGATATACTTTTAAACTACAAATGCCAGAATCTTAAAATTTCTAAGAGGGAATTTCAAGACAGTCAGGTGCAAGTGAAATATTTCTTAAAACTCATTCTGAAAGATTGAGAGGGATCATAAAATGAAAAGAAGGTAACTGTCTTAAATAAGAAAGTGGCAGACACAGCCATGAATATGTCTTCTCAGATATTTTGGAATAACAGTGAATGGAGATGAATGTAAAGCAAATGCCATAGTAAGAGTTATTCCTATTTTCTCCTTATACATAAATGACAAGGTTTATAAACTATGAAAACATGGAGCAGCATATTAGCACGACAGCTTCCAGAATACTGTAGAGACACACAACTAAAAAAATTCTCATTATTAATAAATAAACATTGTTTGAGTACTGACAGCTGCAAAATAATTAGCATTTGCAAGGACTGTTGCAATATCTTGGGGACTGAGCCTACAAATGGCAGAGCTCTCTGTCCTTTATCAAGTATTTTAATTTTGCACGTGCATTGGGGTTTAATTAAAATTGTCTTGAAATAGTGACAGCTCATAAGGAAAAGAAAAAAAATAGAGATAACACAGAGCAAACGTACAATACACAAGGACCTCAGGTTCCAGAATTGCAACATTACTTTGCAACGTACTTTTGGTTTGCTGAACATCATTTGAGTGCTACAATGATGGCACACAAATGCAATGAAAAAGAACTCTTGTTTTTCAAGTTGGGAAGATAATGTATCCTGCATTATCCTGCATTCTGTATCATGAAATTTCAATATTCAGTATATGAAGACACAGAGATGGAAAGACTTTTTTCTGAAAAAGTTTGCATGCAGCTGACAGCCCCATGCATTGAAAACCAATTGAAAATAGTAATATAAAAATAATATTTTAAAGAGTTTAACTGATATTCTAACACACAGTTGTGAGTGAGTGAACACTGCCGTTCTGGTGCTCCTGCTGGGCTGAATGCAGACCAGAGAAGGACCATACTGTGCCTACCATCAGCCTGCTATTATTTCTTCAACAAAACCTTCGTTCCCTACTGCTACTAAATACCCACTTCCAAACAAGCATCAAACAAGCAGGGGGAAAGCCCATTCTTCCCATGAAATTTAAGGCAAAATCCACTAACGATTGTTTTGCTGGCTCAGCCCTCAGATGCATGGATTGCACATATTATGTAGCCATTCTTCTGAATAAAGCAAAAGGGGAAAATTTTCTATTTTATATCCCTTCCCAGCTTTGACAGTGATGACTAGAACAAGTCATTTTTGTCCATCCGTTTCTCTGGAGGTAAAGAGGCCTCATTTGTGAAGGATTCAGAGTTACCATTGAAAAGCTCTGACTAAAACTAGGTCTTATTATTAACTACAGAAGTGGCCATCACATGTTCCAGAGGACATGTTAATTCTCAGCTGCCACCCCCCAGCAATACAAGAGCTGTGGCTGTTTCATGTGGCTGCAAACCTCTGCCAGGCAGATTTGCTGCTTGGAGGAACCGATGACTTGCATTTGCTAGGAGGGACTCATCAACTTCAACTGCTAATTCCTAGTGACTTTAATGAGAGCATGAACACAGGCAATCCTTATCTAAGCAACATTGGCTGGGCTAGCAGAAGAGATTTAGCTACTGGTCATGAAATTATCTGTTGTCTCTAATTTTGTAAGGAGTTTTTTTATCAATTTTCGAAATATTTTTGGTAACAAAAGACTAGCCTCTTAAAAAGGAATTTTTCCCTTCATTCTGAGAAAGAATAAAATTAATAAGCTGTAGGAAAAAAACAGATATGCAAATTCACAACAAATAGAACATGATATCAATTAAAATAATCTTTTGTCTTATTTTAAAATTTGTATCAAAATTATAACTTTTTTGGCCTGAGTCTGAATTATATCAGTATCACTAGTAACGCCAGCACTTTTCAAGATCTGAAAATAACAGCTGCTTTACTTTCTAGGTAACCTTGTATATACATAGACCAGAACTTACAGAAGATGCTATGCAGTGAACTTAACCTTGTAGGAGTTGCTTTCATATTTCTATTTCCTGATTGCTCACAATTACCAGTGTAAGATCTTACTGTTGCATCAATAGAAGGATATTGGCTTTGTTGAGGCCCCTTGCAGCTCACTACCTCTATAAATCCAATATCTCGTAATCAAGACTTCTGGATCAGCGATAGCCATTGTTTTCCAAGTATCCACTCTCTGAATAATTACTTAGAGCGCTACTGAAGGCACTTCTCAGTGTGTTTATAAGAAACTTTATAAGAAACTCTCTGTGCCACAGTGCATAACAACCTTGGCTTCCTCATCTTTATTTCATAAGAAGTCAGAGACACTGAAAAAAAACTTGATTTCTGATTGTCAGAAATCAGAAACATTTGAAACATATATGAGCAAATAGTGTTAATAATTTAGTCCATTTTCTTTCCAGATGTTTTTGCAATACACTATTTAACTGTACCAACAAGGATAGGACTAGTTTTGGCTATCTATTGCAAGATGGGATGAGCAAAGGAACTGCTGGGTTCCCTGTTGAAGTTCTTGCCACTGCTAAAAAGAGAAAGCCAGAGGGGTGTCTGCGCCTGGGTTTCTAAAATCATCAAAGTTTATTTAAGTGCTAAAAAATGAAACTTAATATATCTCTATGCCTAGATTAGCAGGCAATGCAGCACAATGGGAAACGATCTGTAAAGAGAAGTGTCTGAAGCTAAGGCTACACCCGCTCCCATCATATAATAGTGCAGGGTTATTTCAGTTTAAATTCGGTCTGGATTGAGTGATTCAACCCATACTTTGGGTTGAGTGTTTCAGCTACTCATGTGGTTGGACTCTTTTTGTAAGGAAAAAATGTTAAGTACCTGGTGGAAGATCTTGTGGTAGTACAACCTGCACCTTGGTTCGGAGCATAATGTCCCCATTAGCACTGAAACATTTAGAGAGCAGAGCTTCTGATTTAGTTTCCTCTGAAAAAAAATCTATTTCACAAACACCAAAACTGCTCTCAGCACTGAAGTAACACATGGTAAATGGAGACAAGCAGGGGATTAGCTTCAAAACTGTACTTCTGCTCTGAACAAAATCAGTGCAGTAGACACAGCCGTTAGAGCAGACAGAGTTCATCGATACGGTGCTTCTGCTGTCCCATACAAGTGCACAGTTCACTGCAATTTCCTACCTATACAGCTCAAATTACATCTTTCCTTCAATCTTGACTGCTTCTAAAACCTTATTGAATTACACACATTTTACTGAGTGTTGTGAATGGTAAAGTTATCGGTTGCATTTAGATCTTTAGTTTCTGTCATTTACATCCATTTAAGGTTTATTAGCATCCAACTACACTTGATAATATCCACAGTTGTAACTAAAAAAAATATAAACAAATACATTATCAGGAGAAGCAAAGATGGAGATATCACAAGCCTTTTAGGCATGGGACTTCCAAGAGTGGCAGAGCACACAAATGATAAAAGACATCAGTGTGCTTTATAGGACAGTACGACCAGTGCCATTTTCATTTACTCTAGCTTAACTCAGCCTCATGAGCTGAACACTGTAACACAGATGGAAATGAGAAAAACACCTCATCTTCCGTAAGCTAAGGTTTTAAGGGAATTCAGAGAAATCTCTGGACCAGTTCACACACAAAGATGTAAGTAAGTGTCTAGTTCTGTCTTAAGTGCCCAGCAGTACCTGAGGCATCTGCTCCTGTGGGTAACCTGTGCCTTTGGCAAGTGAAAGCTGGAGACTGGGCAGGAGACTCTTCAGTGCTGATAATGTCACTATACCCTGCGTTTAGTTCTCAGACTTTATAAAATACTTATCCCTTATAAAAGAATTGCTATTTTTAAGCTTCTTGTGTAACCTTTAGTATAACTTGGCTGTTGGAAGTGAGAAGCAGAAGTCCTCAAGAAGGAACAGCAAACAGGTTGCCACCACAGGTTCAGGACCCACAATTTGGGAACTTCTGCATGAAAAAATATATTCTGCTGTAACTGATATCCTTGTTTGTTAGTACGTAGACAGGTTGCTCATTCCTCGTTATTGAGGTATATAATACATTAATAGGGCACATCCTTTATATTTATTGACTACATTAACTTTCAGCATTGTGCCAGGAAGTTAGATTTCTTAAGGGAAAAATATTTGTCCTTACAGATGGTTGGTAGAAATGCAATCAATTACCTAAAAATGAGGAGTGAATTATTTGAAGAATGCTTTTTATAGGGTATGCAATAGATAAGCTTGTCCCTAGTCTGTGCACTGGGAATTTCTGGAAGTAAATACCTTTTGCCTCTGAAATAGTTTAATCAGGCTCTTCCTACACATGAACTGACCTCACCTTTTAAGGCTGAATGGGTAGAATATAAAGGTGCTTATCAGAGAAATTTTAGCAGAAACTCAGTGAAAATATTAATCCATTCTTTGTCTCATCTTTAAAAATATTTTATTTTCCTGAAGCTAGTCTGCAAACACAAATGAATAAGCAACTCCAAACAGTAATTCCTGAAGGAGTTGTGTGGAGATAATCCTAAGTAAATATTTGCAGATTCTCATGACTAATTAATAATTTGTGGATTTACGCTGTCACACATTGTTTAAATCCTTGCAGTATTTTACGGAATCTTTGAATTAACTTTGGCTTTCATATGAATGCCTGATTCTTGGTGAGGCTGTCAGATGTTGTCTCCTGACTGATTGGTAGGCAGCATGTCTTTTTACAGCCAGGCAAAATACAAATTTTCTCCATTTTCAACTTTGCAGGCACCCTTGGGAGTAGAGCACAGCTTGTAGAAATTGTGCTGCAATGAGATTTATTGCCAACCAGCACCAACTTACTCAATATAAGTGGGAATAATTGCTCTCTAAAGTATATGAATATTACATAAAAGATTACCTATTCTGAAAGAACTTTGTGGTCTTTAAGTGCTGGATCAAGCAGCCAAATTTTAAGCAGCACATAATTTCTGTTCCTGTCTATATAACATTAATTTGGATCCTCTGTGATTACGGAAACCAGATTTCATCTACAAGCTCTCATTCTATTCTTTTGTCACAGCATTCCTACTTCCTTTACTGAATGCGTAGTTACTCAGTATTACTTTTCATAAACATCATTCAGTTTTTGGCCAAATGCCCTTTTCACTAACATATTCTCTATGTCCTGAACAGAAAACATAACTACTTGTTTTTTAAGGGTTTCTGTTTCAACAATATATGAAATAGATAGCAGATGTTAAGGCATGTATTTTAGTATCACCTCTGTGAAAAATGTGGAATTATTATACCTACTTGCACACCTGGAACTGAAGTATACAGATAATGCCCAAATTTCCAAGTAATAACTAATTGTAGATGCTAATTGCAGAAGCCCAAGGCATTTTTTTTTCAGAGGATTTGGCAGCATGTGATACTCTCCTAGGTTCAAAACAGAGCTCCCACTAATTGTATTTGTTTCCTGAGCACATCTGCAAAACAGGTCGGGAGTATCTCCACCTGTTGTATAGAAAATGAGGAAGATGGGAGTTCCTCTTATCCATTCTTTTATTGCTTGCAACTGCAGTGATGTTCACATTGCCTGTGGAGAGACTTACTCCTATTCCCTCCCCCCTCAACTCCTTTTTCACCTTTCTTTTCTGCTGACCTGAGTTCAGCATCTTCCTTACTTACTTACATGCAAGAATACATTATTTTTCTTGTATACTGCCTTACCTGACAGGGGAGACCAGGCTCTCAGTTCTGGTGTCTTGTAGCATAATACATCCCAGAGCAGAGAAAAAAAATTTCAGGAAAGCTTAAAATCAGTGTCTACACTTTTGGGAAGTCTGGGCTTAGGAGAAGTGGACCTCTAGACAGCTCAACTGTGAGAAATGCCGAGATTAGTTTTAGGAACTCGGGAATCAACCAAATCTGAGTTCTTTTGCAGAAGGACAGTAAGAGCATCTTCTTGACACTAGGATGAATTCTTTGTCAAATTCTGGGTTGCTTCCAAGAGCGAAGAAGGACTATCATTTTACAAACAATATGAGGCTCAGATTTTTTAAGAAAAACATAGCTTTTTCCTTACCACCGTCACTGAAGAGATGAATGTTGTGCTGAAATTTATATATATATACCTAATTCTATGTATTTGTATATATGTATATGCATACTAGTCAATCATGGGTAGATTCTTATCAAGGGAATCCCGACCTAACAGTTACATTTCCCAAAGCTACAAGTAACTGGAAAAAATATAAGGCAAGACTTATAGGTCTTATTAGTTTTGCTGGGGTGAGCTTCAAGTTTGAAACCCAGAAACCCTTCATTTTCAGAGTCAACCCTGATGGGGTTAATTTTCTAGAACTTAGTAAAACTTAGAACAAATGCAACATTTTGAATGATTCAGAAAAAAACCCCAAATATTCATTTGTGTTGGCAGGGAGGGACACTGCTTTGTACCATGTCACAGTTGAAATTGTCATAAACAGCTATCGTCTGCCCTGCATCCTTTTTAAAACAAACTGGAATTTTTCTTCTTTTTGTTGTCCAACCATCTCTTTTATGCTTTGCTTTTTTCCTAGTTGTTAGCCTCTATTCTAATCATAAATTTGCTTCGCTTCATGAAGAAATGTATCCTGTGTTCAGAAAATATTTTGGGATGAAAATCATATGTGAAGATGAGGTGGTTTTTTTAAATATACCTATCACGTTCCTTTCTAATAAGCCAAATTTAACACAAAATACACATTACAGCACATTTGTTTCAAATGTTATTATATTAAATATTATCAGTCCAATCTAACAAACATAGACACTTATGATTAAGATAAAAGCAAAGACTTTGAATGTATTATTTTCAAAATATTTTCTGAATTCTGCATATTACTTCAGTCTGTGTTTTAAACTCCTGCTTTTTGCATTAACTGTCCTTGCTGTGGCGAAGAATCCCATAGTGCTAATATTTCAGGAGTTTGTACCCAGTCTTAAATTTGATGCACTAAATCTCACTTGTTTTGGCAGATGTCCGAAACGGAATCATATAAAGAAACTACTCATGAAGACCTGCAAGGTACCTCTATGTAACCAAAATTATTTGACTTAGAGGAGGGTAACTTAACACTGCAGTGGTATAAATATAAGTGAAAGTCCTCAAAAAACGCATCTGCATGAGCACAAGTGATAGTTACAGCTCTCTTAAATGGCTGTTGTTACCACATAGTTGGAATTTTGAAGTATGAAAGATAATACGTAATGTGTCTCGTGTATCTTGAACATCACCTTTATTAAAATATATCTTAAAATAAGAGCAATTCACGGTTTATAACACAGTGGGTGTCTGAAGCTACATTAAAGAGTTTCATCTTTCTTACACAGTTTAACCATGTGGGCCATTTTGTGTAATTTGCAGTTTTTGTGTGAGCTGACCGAGTAGGGGCAGAGTGGAAGTGGAGATTGCCGAGGAGCGGGCAGGAGAACTGCTGCTTCTCCGCAAACCGTTGAGGTTGCAGCTGACGGGGCAGTGAGTTCGCTGCCTCCGGGGATGAACCTGTGAGCCAGCCTCTTCCAGAAATCCTTCTGGGACAGCATCGCCTTCTTGGCAGGGTGGAAGATGGATGCTAGCCCTGCTTTCCCTGAGCGGTTTCTAACAAAAGTAGCTTTCGCGTGATGTTAGATTTGGTTACAGAACCAGAGTTGCTGGGCATATCGCTGCTTTGGTACAGCCTAAGAGCCTGTTTTCAGCTGCAATGGGAAGCAGCTTTGAGCCTTTTTTTGATCTGTCTTTTCTTTTTGTACTTGCTTGCTTCTCCATTTCTAGAAAAATGTAGCTATCGTCCGCCATGTTTCATATTACAACAGAAAGAAAAATAGAGCAGATTCCTTTTGTTCTGTAACAATGCCTACTTAATGACATTTATAAAAGATAAAGTCGAAATGAAACACCCCAGCTATTAATTAGGGATTAAATACGTTGCCACATGCAGAACTGTATTATATAGTATCTTTTTTATACTAAATTGCTCTTCAGAAAAGTACTCTTTATTGTTCAATATTTCACAAATACCATACCCATAGTAATGATTTCAGATATTACAGTACAGTGGACACATTGCCTTTTATCATGTGAACAAAACATCCTCCGTTCAAAGAAAGTGTATTTTTGTGAAATATTTGGTTGGGGCACACGCTATCTAACATCTTTTTAATATCAAGTACTGGGAATGAAGCAGCAATCCAAATTAAAAAAAAAAAAAACCAAAACCAAAACCCAACAAACCCAAGCCCCCAAATCCTCAAAATAATGATTTTTCATGTTAAAGCATATCACAAACCTTTCAGCTCATTGAGAAGGAGAAAACCTTCCCTGGATCACTAATGCCAGAGGAAAAAGAGATAGTAGGTCTTACGTTAAGTTTGTCAAGTTAATTGTAAATTGTAATAGCTTTTCAAAATGAGAATACTTCAGTTTGTGGCACTCATTTTGTATTCATACAAACTGTATTTGGAGTATAAATATTTAACACGGGGACTTTACCATTTGGAGTCTCTGTAGGCAGTGCCAATATCTTGTGAGCTGATTTATAAGTAGGCACGTAGCGAGGGGGACGTACAACAGTGTATTCCCACTTCTGATATCTGGAGGTCAGAGAATGAATCATCTCAAAAAAAAAACCCCAAAGGGATTTCTGATTTTCAAGTTCACTGGATATTTGGGTTACAAAAGAAACTTGGAACAAAGATATCCTAAAGCTGTGAGGGGGGCAGGCCAGAGGGGGGGGTCAGCAGGGCTCTGTCAATACACAGGCAGGTCTGAGCCCCCAAGGACATGCTCCTTTGGCAAAACCTGAGTAAAAACCCAAGGTGTAGCTTAAAAGGTAGAACTGTACGTGTTTCCCAGTGAGGCCTCTAGGCTAGAGACACAGTACACTCTCTTAGTATCCGTAGTAAAAGTATGTCCTTCTATATATTTTCTATATATTCTATATATTTTAGTTACTCTGCCCTGTAGTAAAGCTTCCACATGTTCCTTCTTGTTATTGTGGGCAAATGCTGATATGGCAATTAGTTTAGTTATTTAAATGGGAAATGGTACTGTCCTTCAAAGAGGCAATGGATAAATTAAAAAAGCCTAAACATCATTCATTCTGAGTTGTTCTTGTTGAGTTTTAATCTCTCCATATATTAAAAAGTGTAATATCCCTTTCAGGAGGTCTGGATTCTTTCCCCATAACATGCCATTACAGATACAGAATTCAGAGGGTGTTGCAGTTTTAATCTTTGCATGTATTAAAAATGCAATATTCCTTCCAGGACGTCTGGACATTTTACTTTTAAGTGCCACTGTAGGTATAGAATTCAGAGGGGGTTGTGTTTGCACCTGGTCTGAAGTACGTCCACTTTTCTGATACTGTCAAGAAAAAGCAAAATTCCTTCTGTATTATTTAGTTATGAGGTATGGGGTCTTTTATAATATCCAGTACTTCATTTGGAATGCAAAAGTAATTGCAAGCAGATAGAGATAGTTTTTGTCTGCGTATGTTCTTCTACCTTATTAACAGTTTGGAATCAAAAATGCTCCGTACAATTACAAAACTTCAAACACAAGCTCAAAAGAGAAAGCTCTAAAAGCCTGTGATTTAAGACATGCTTAGGATGACAGACTGCAGCATTCAGCTTCAAGGTAAGTGAACGTGAGTGTCTTCTGTGCTAAAACTGCTTTTCCATGAATGGTTAAAATAATTCCTCATTATTTACTTTCAACCTGCCAGAACTATCAGTTGTAGAAGTACTACCCAGCTGAGTTTTGCAACATTTCTGTGAAGATCCATAACGTTACACATTAAAATTTAGCTAGAGAAATAATCTGGTTTCTTCAGTTGTGGACTGGAAGAGTAAGTCATGGCTGCTGTCTCCTCTGTCCTTAGAAAGTTTTTGGAAAAAAAAAAAAAAAATCAGAAAATAGAGGAATTGTAATGAAACCAGAGAAAGCACCTGCCTCATCATTTGAATTACTTGTTTTGAGAGAATAAAGCTTAGTCTGTATCTAGAGCATTTTTAAACACAAAAGTATGCTGAGTCAAATCTAATTATGGCATGACCAATTATTCAGTATTATTAGGTTTTATTAGCCCTGATTATACACTGAATGAAACATCTGTAGTCTAAACAGCAAAATTTACTTGAACAATTATATTGTTTCAAGAACGTACAACTGTGTACAATATAATCAGCTACTTGTAAAGCTTGCAGGAAAAATAGCCGGCGACAATCTGTTGGCATTTAACCAGCTCCACAGCCTCTTCCTTTTTATATTCAGCATTATTCCTAAAAAGGTTGAAACTTGGTCAGTGACTTTTACAACATTTTTTCCAAAGCATCAGAAGATAATATGTAAATCTGTTATCTCTGCTTGTCAGTTCAGTATGGTTTGATACGTAAACAGAGTGAAGAGCAATCCACACAGCTGAATGAACCTGGGATAGTCCACTGGCTGTTAACTTTCTTCACAACAACCCCTGTGGTGTTGGTTTGGATTTGTGACTAAACCAGGGTTGATAACGCACCAGGGTTTGGGTTATTGCTGAACAGCGATTGCGCAGCATCAAAACCTTTTCTTTTTCCCACTCTGTGCCTCCCCCAGTGAGTAGGCTGAGGGGTGGACGAGAGATTGGAAGGGGACACGGCTGGGACAGCTGACCCAAATTGGCCAAAGGGGTACTCCAATAGCGTATGACATCATAACTCAGCAACAAAATCTGGGGTAGAAGAAGGTGGGGGGGGAATGTCTTCCAAGGTGGATACTGTGCAGAGACTGGGTGGGCATCAGTCTGCCTCTGGGAGATGGTGAGTGATTTCCTTTGCTTTGCTTGGGTATCTTTTCCTTTTCTTTTCTTCACCTATTAAACAGCCTTTATCTTGACCAACAAGTTTTCTCGCTTTTGTCTTCGTATTGTCTCGCATTCCACTGGGAGAGATGGCATGGATGAGCAGCTGCAGGGGGGCTTGGCTGGCAGCCAGGGTCAACCCACCACAGCCTAATATGCATTTAGTAAGCCCAAATTTTCTTTACACCTGATCAGAAAGTTCTATAGCCACAGAGTAATTTTTTTTTAATCTATAAAAAAGTTTAAAGTAACAAATGCAAAAAAAAAAAAGGAAAATCTGAAAATTCTCATATTTTAAGAAAGTTTTTTTTGATCTGTTGGAGAAATGAAAGAAAAAGTAAGGGAAACCTACCTACTGAGCTAGAAGGAAGAAGAAATTGCAAATGTTAGGTCAGAAAATGAATAGATCTGATGGCAGATTAATTAGCTAGTGTGCAAAAATGAGCAGTTAAGTCGTTAAATTAATTGGGTAAACAGGGCAGATTAATACCTCTCATAAGGCATATACATCTACACTGTAAAAGTATTAAGATACAGAACTTCAGTAAATCTTAGTATTTGCCGTAATATGCCAAGATCCTTGAAAAGCAACCCTTTCAAAGTAAAAGAAAATGTTTGAGGAATATCTAAAAATAATTACTTACTTTGTGACAATCCTCTGAAGGAACTTTTGGGTCCAGGCACAGTCCCCATTGTATGAAGTGACTGCGAGAGCTCTCCCTGGCTCATCCCAGGTCAGCAAAGGACCATCCCACTGCAACCACTTAAAAAGGGAACTGGTTAGGAGTAATCTTTCTCCCCAAAGCATGTTGACTCCTTCTTTATTCAGGAGACAGCACTGTTCCTCCAACCAAAAGAAATATTTTTCCCTTCACTGGAGTTTAATTACACCTGGTACAATCTCTTATATTTCTTAGACACCACTAATTTAATGGATGATTTTCTCAACAAAGGGAGTCTCTCCCCATTCCTCACTCTGTGGAATTTTATATTCTATTTTAATATTTTCATTTGGTGTTTTTTGAAGTTTTGCAGTCACGAATCAAATATAGTGGAAAACTATCTTCCTTTCTTTTAGATAATAACTGATAATTATTCTATATATTTCACACAAACAGTGCAAAAATCATGGCTAGTAACTTTGTGATATAGTTGTTAAAACTATTTTCACAAAGATCTAAGTTTTATGAAAATAACTTCACTACACAAAGGCAATGGCTGGAATTCCTTCTCACCAGATCATCTTGCAGTTAGGAATGGAGAAACAAAGACTTTCCTATTAGCCAGAAGTATTGCTAAATATAAAATCTTGCAGTTTTTTTAATCAAAAGCACAAATATAAAACAGGCATTCCAGGATGAGTAAATCCTGTTAATACTAGTTCTCCTTTCTCCATAATCCCCTTGTTTCCCACTCTATATCTTCAAAGACGACTGTTTTTAAATCTGGCCGAAAAAGTAATTTCAATGACATGTTTTAGATAAGACTTGTGCAAAAAAAGTTGCCCCCACCAGAAGAGGAGAATATATGTTGCAAAATGTCGTTAACAAAAAAAATCCATTCTGACTTTTTCAAGTACGATCCCAGTGACTAGAAAATTTTTAGTAATTAAGGCTTGCTATGCAAACTTTCTGTTACTTTTAGGAAATCTGCTGTTATAGCAAAAGTTATAGCTAAGGCAATTTTTTCTTTGGTCTTTATATGGCCTGCACTATCTACTAAGGCCAGATCCTTAGTGTACATTACTCATTTGTGCTGAGGAGTCACACAGATTTGTGTCTACTGGGGATTTCAGTTTATTTAATTAAAAAAAAAAAAAAATTTAAGCTTACAATACCGATATTAACAAAATCCCAGCTTTAAAAGGAAACATCAGCTCAGAACTCTGTAAATTGCAGCACAAAGCTATCTCACTAGATCAGGGTTTAAACAGCTCAGCCAAGGATAGATGTTTTTAAACACTTACTTACTTCAGGACATGTATTTCTGCAGAATATTAGTGCCAACACTGTCACCTTTTGTATTTTTTTCAAAACAGAAGGAGTAGTAATGTTAATTTGCCATGCTAAAAAAAAAAAAATCTGTTTTCATCTTTATGAAAGGACAATATGAGTGCCACCATTTGGTAAACAATTTTCCACAGATGCCAGCAGTCCCAAATGAAGCACCCTGTCAATTGAGGGACAGGATTTCTTGCATAGTGATGTCAGTGCTAATAGAACAAGCTCCCCAGGGAACTGAGACTTCCATGTCTGAGACTCAACAGGCTTCATTTTTTATTTATTTTATTGGAAAAAATGAAGGCATCACACACAGGAAAAACTAATGGATTTTTTTCCTCATGGAGTAGTATGAGTAAACAGCATCAGTCATTTTTGTGACATGCCTTATTTTTATGAAAACAATATTAAAAAAATCCCTCCCTGCGTGTCTGCTGGACCCAACAACACTTTCAAAAGCATAAATTTTAATTAAGACATATATTTTTAAAATGTTGCAATTTCTGGATAAGGGCAGATGGAAAGACTGAGATAAAGTTAAAAGATTCTTCCTCTTTCAGGTCTTCCTCCAGGACTTTTGGAAAAGAATTAATGAGAAAGCTTGGGTCTCTTCTAAGAATTAGGATGTATGTGTAATTTTAGCAGGTTATTTTTAGATTCTGAGGGTAGAATAACCCAAATTTAAGTATCAGTAGTAAATTAGCTTTGAAGTACTACAGAAATGGTTTTTATCTTGTACACTTTCTTTGGAGTATCTAACACTAATAAAAAATTTTATAATCATTGATTATCTGGAAAAAGGAAGATGAAACACTGACAAATATTAAAGGCCAAGGGAAAAAAACCCCAGATATAGGGGTTTCTAAGCTCAATTCAGTTCTTACTAATGTCAGTAAGTCCTTTTCACACTGTCTTCATAATACTGTGGAACAACCTCCTTACCCACAAAGAAATTGAGATTAAAGATTAGATAAAAGATGGTTCTTTGAAAGGGAATTGAGATCATTATAACAGAGGACTGTGATACAGTTTAGAATACATAAATGAGGAAGACTTGAAACTCCCAGCAACAAAGACGGTTATTAAAACTTTACCCAAGATATGCAATATTAGAAGCAGGTTTTTGCAGGTTAGCATATTTATCCAAGACTCCTACTCACTTTTGTGTTTTTTACAGAGTAATTGGTAAATGAATACCAAACCCAATACAAAATTACTGCATGAATTTGGTGTGTTTTTCTACTACTTGAACATGGAGCCAGTCAATTTTTCTATTACAATAGAAATTGTATCATAAATTTTGAAAATATTTAGATGCAGTTTCTCAATTCCTGACTGAACTGGTTAATAAAGAATTTTGCTTTCACTTGGGTAATTTCCTCTACAATATTTTCAATACTATTTCATCTTTTTACTCAAGTTTTCAAACCATTTCAGCAACTGCTTTACCTGCCCTCTGAAGAAGGTTTTAACAAAGTTAGCAGCCAAAATGCCATTGTTCTAGGGATTGACTTAAGTAATAAATCACATTACTGTGGGTGTTTACACTATTTGATCTTCTGATGAACTTTTACCTTAGAAGTTATTTATTTCCCCCCCCCAAATATTTTTTCTGAGAGAAATATTTTTTCTAACAGAGAAATGAAACTGCAGCAGCAAAATAGTCATCCAAACATTGGATATTTGAGAGAAGTCTTCTGCCTCTACCTACTCCTTCTGTCTTCATTGTAACTAAGAATAATTTCAATAAAATGAAGCACAGCTCACATACCAATGAATATATTCTAAAACATACATAATGGCCTCATAATAATGAGTGGGGAAAAGCAATTGACAGGACTTTAAACAAAAAATAAACAGAATTGCTTGATTACAGTATCAGTCACTCAGAAGCCTAATAAACATTATTTCCACCTTATATAAAGATGGAGAGTAAACCAAAATTGCCCAGAATACTGTTTTCCCCCAAACAGCAGACCAGTCCCTGGACTCTCTCTACATTCGTCGGCAATAATTTGGCTCCAGAAGAAAGCTGTTCAAAGCAGAAATGTGATTCAGGCAGTCTGTATTACCTTTCCTGACTACGGAGCCTAGAGAGACAAGAATTTCATGTCACAGGTGAATTTTGATAGTGTGATTATGTTTGGGTGTCCCCTCCCAGAGAATTTAAAACAGAAAAATCCTTTCTTGCTTTTGCAGAAGACAACAGGAGTTTTTTCTGTGACACTGTTGGGAACAGCAGTGTTTAAAGCAGTCGTTAATCCTGCTGAGCGACCAAGAGATGAGTGTATTCTACATTGACAAATATACTCTCTAACTATCAATTCTTATTTCTGAATGCAGTTTCAGAGCATGGAGTATGCAGTCATCCAGATTTTCAGTCCTTATAATTAATCCAAGCTTCCACCAGGAAGCGTAAAATCTGTTACTTCAGCTGTTTTTCAACAGCCTGCCCTCAATACTTTAGGTTTTCTCCATTTTCACCTTCTTGGCATGCTGCAGAAAGAATAGATAGACTACCCTGAAGAATTCCTTGTCAGTACATGCCCATGCACCCTTTCATTCCAATCAGTGTCCTGGAAAACTGCAAAGAAATGCAAACTGACAAAGGAGCTCATGCTGCACTGTAAGTACTTCCCCTGCTGAAGTTATTGGGTGAGTGATGCTGTCTTGTGTTTGAAGGACCGAATAGTTTGTGTGTTCTGGACTTTTAGTACATTTCTAGTGATCTATGCCAACAATACAAATTGCATACCTCGACTGTCTAAACTAAAATGAGAAACTAATGCCTTTATATATGATACCTTCTGGCTTATTTCTTAGCTTTTAAAAATAATTAGCAATAAAAAATAATGTGGAGAAGAAATAATAATTTAAAAGTAAATAAAAATAATTAACAACCTGGAAAACATTTGATTGCCAGTACCATCTATCATTGCCCCCTTAGAAAATTCATATCATCTGCAATTCTGATATTTTTTTATTAATACCAAATTTACCTGAGGTTCCCTGGGAAACTGGAAAGCTACTCTGCAGAGGCTAATATAAGATATTGAAATTCTTATTCTACCTCAAGCTGACAAGAAAACTCCATTTAGTCTTTATTAGCTTATTCCACTGCAATTTCAGATATTTTAAAGAATTCTGTAGCTTTTGTTCACTGCTTACTGTTACCATTAAGTGGAATACTTAGACTTGGCTTTAACAGAATGATGTAACAGACTGAAGGATTCTTTCAAATGACACTTGGAAGAATACAATAGTGTCAAGTTTTTATTATAATACAATTTTTGTGCATCTTAGAGTGAAAATACACATAGACTGAACTTGTATGGAGATAGTATATTATATAGCACTGGTTGTATCACCATACCTCACTAAGTCTCTTTGTTTGGTAGAATACAAACTTAAAGCTTGAGCTGACAAATCTGTAGCATGGAAAGACTAGACATTCTATATACTTACTATCCAGTTGCCAAGAAACAGGAGTGAAAATAACAGAGTTTAGCTGATGACTAATCTCGAGAAAGCTTTTTGGTCCCTACAGCAAAATTCACAATAAAGCAGAATTCTGCCGTGTCCTGTGCCTCCACGAGCCATCCCAGCAGAACGTGGAGCATGGTCATTTGTCTGTAAAGAGGGAGGAAGGAACTGACTGACTGAGATGGGTTGCAGGGAAGCGAAGAGTAACCAGGTCACTCTCTTCAATACTGCGTATGAAGTGGTGCACCACAGAAGGGAGGATGCTGCTGCCCTAGTGCCTGGGAATGTAAGGAGGGAAGTTTCTGCAGTCACTTGTACCTTACCTCCTGACTGGATACAATCTTTTTGTCCACAAACTTGCTGAGTTTTTAGAGGAGTATATAGTAAGGATGAGCCGCTGAAGAGCCATTCAGTATCCCCTGAAGGCTCTGGACAAATATGCAATTTATTTTCTTTGGATGTTTAGATTTATAAATTTGTCTCAAATTATGGAACTTGTAAATTTACTTTAATATACACTTACTTTCTTACATACAAGTTATTAATTTATTTCAACAATTCAGGTAAACAAGGCTGGATCACAGGCTCAGTAGTGAGGCCAAGTCAATTTTGGTTTTTTAAGTTTTGTTTAGTTTTGCTCATTAGTTACAGGAAGGAGAGGAGGAAGAACTTGAAAGTACAATGATGTAATCATAATGAACATTGAAAAAACAAAACAAAGCTTTTCAACAGTAATTTCAATAGTAAGCAATGATTACAAAATGCTCCCTGCTGTGGTATTCACATTCTAAGAAACTACGTTGTTTGAATAAACCTGAGGGGCAACGATGCAGCTTAGAGAACTACTCAGAGAGGATGTATTCATAGCTGATTAAAGTAGTTCACGAGGTAACTGCCTGTGCTTGTATTTTATTTTCCCTTATTTCTTACGGTTTTGATGTGGTTGGTTTGTTTGTTTAGAAATTTGATCTGGTTTTACAATTTTCAAAGATAATTATGATGTGATTTTTCAATGCAGTTCTTCTGGATGTTTAATGCAGTCAGCAATTCTCAAAAAAAAAAGAAAAGTTACTGAGCCTGCATACTACATGACTTAAGATACATACTCTTAGCCTAGTAAAGAAATGCAATTGTCTTTAATATTGTCAATATTATATGTGTGTGTGTGTGTGTGTGTGTAATAATTGCTTGTTAGTTTTTCTAACACATTATTCCTTAAATGTGGCTCTGTCCTTGTGCACTGTTTGGCTGGGATAGAGTTAATTTTCTTCACAGTAGCTGGTATGGGGCTGTGTTTTGGCTTTGTGCTGGAAGCAGTGCTGATAACCCAGGGATGTTTTCGTTCCTGCTGAGCAGTGCTCACACAGAGCCGAGGCCTTTTCTGCTTCTCCCCCCAGCAGCGAGGGGGGCACGAGGAGTCGGGAGGGGACAGAGCCGGGACAGCTGCCCCCAGCTGCCCCAAGGGATATTCCAGCCCACAGGACGTCATGGGGGAAGACGAAGGAAGGGGGGACGCTGGGAGTGATGGCGTTTGTCTTCCCAAGTGACCGCTTTGCGTGATGGAGCCCTGCTGCCCTGGAGATGGCTGAACACCTGCCTGCCCATGGGAGGTGGAGAATGAATTCCTCATCTTGCGTTGCTTGTGTGCGTGGCTTTTGCTTTACATATTAAAATGTCTTTATCTCAGCCCATGAGTTTTCTCACTTTTACCCTTCTGATTCTCTCCCCCATCCCACCCGGGGGAATGAACAAGCAGCTGTGTGGGGCTGAGCTGCCGGCTGGGGTTAAACCATGACAACTGTTCTACATGGTTCTGTAGCTTCGTGGCATATGAGGAAGATTGTGAGAGCTGTAGGATAGACATCTAGTTATTCCCCAGTGAATATAAGAATGGAACCTCTAACAAAAGTACGTCTTTCTTTTTACCATATTCTCAGTGAGAGGAGCAAAAGCTCTTATTCCTTTAGAGTAAGCAACTATCATTCCTCTCCCAAACACTGGGTTCTGATTTCAGGACTGATCTCTGTTCTGCTATGTTTCACAAATATGTTACTGAGAAGGGTTTTCAATTACATTTAAATCAAGAACCAAAACAAAGACCTGAGGGGTAACGTGATTGCAATTGCAATCACTGAGCCTTGTCCCTTCACAATTCTTTTTTACTAACTTTACTTTCAGTCATGAAGAGAGATATGAGCAAAGCCTTTAGCTTATTTCTGAAACAGCCTCTGCTTTTCCATGTCTCATGGAATAAAGCTCTTTCAACTTTGCATCTGGATTTGAATGTAAAGCACATAAACCAATTTCCAACCTGTAATGCCTAGAGAGGTTAACTGGTCTGGACTGCATCATCTCAGCTCTAAGGTCGTTCATGAGAAGGCAAATTCTGACTTTCTCCCACAGGGCTGCTCCCTGGACACATTCCCAACTACTCGTGATGGTGCCAATTACTTTCTGTCTTTTTAGCTCTTACATGTGTGCCACGTTTCCTAAGATTCGTTTGCTTGAAACGGAGAAATGAGTTTGATGATATTCAAATGAATGCATGTATATCCTCTCATATGGTGTCTGGTGTCTGTACTGACAAGCAGTTTTTCCTGATCCATACCAGAGGATAGTTAGCTAGTCCTAAGGCTGTTCACCCCAAGAATGATTGGGTAAGGACCGATATTTTTATATACTGTTGCTGTGTTTGCTGGCTGAAAGCAAAGCAAGAGTTCTGCCACTATACACATCTGAAACTCAGTGGCTAAGGAGCCAAGACAGATTTACTTAAAAGTGTGCAGGCATTTGGCAAATCAGATATTATTTCCATTTGCCTGCCTTCTTTTTTAGGTAATCAAGGATCACAGCATAGAAAATGGAGCATTTGAAAGGTTGGAAGTAGTCTTTCCACTTTTTTCACTCACAGACTTGTTTTGAAGGGGTTTTAGTGGTGGCTTTTAAAGGTATTGAAGACTTTAATTGTAGAAAAAGCAAAAGGCTCTCTTTGAGATTCTCCCAGAAGAGATCATCAGTACTTCTACAGGAAATTTATTTTTATATTCTGTAATTTTTTGAAGAGAGAGCCGTAACGACAGATCTCAATCATAGATTCTGAAATACTTATCTGCCTACTGACTTGTAGGCAGACTTGAGAGCTAAAACGAGCACCATATATTGCTTCCTTTCATACCATGAAGAATTCAGTGCCTGTTCCAGTTCTACAATTTTTTTGTAAAAGATTGTCTATGGAATGGGACAGATAATTGCCTTTCTACTTTATTTTTTATGAACCAAATAAGAAAACTGATGTAATCTCCCTCACATAATCAGTATTTCCATTTATTTAATTAACTTTTATTTTCTGTTGTTTCTCTTTCTAAACACATAAGGAGCAAACTGTAGAAACAATGAAGGTAGAGCCTTTCTGTTTATTAACAAACAATATTTTGGAGATAAACTGGAGGGGTGGAACAACAGTACCTGGAAGCAAATGATTGAGTGGTACAAGAAACATTATTTTCCCAAGGTATCTGTGGTCTTGCAGGTAAAATAGCTCAGGGAAAGAGGGACACTACACAACTCCCTTTTATAGTGGTTATGAACAAGAAATGTCTTCTTCCTGGCTCCTTCTGAATTTTCTGCAACTTGGCAGGAGAGTGAAGAGGGATCTGAAAAAAATTACCCTCAGTTCTTTGTCACTTATTTTCCCTGTTTTCAGCGAAGGAGCCAGCAAAACTGTCTTTGTTAGGCTCTTGTTTGTACAGAAAATGGGGGCTGGCTTTCACCGTATATGTTCAGTTGCCTGTGAGGATTTACCCAGTGCTGTCTGAGAGTGGGATGCATGAAATTTCTGTCTTTGCTGTCACTGAAGGAGGAGAAAAAGCAGAGATCCTGTCCCTGAGGTGTGGTTCAGATACACAAGAGATAAAGGTTTAGCAACTTTTAGATTAAAACTGTTGCAGATAATTGGTGAAACTAAAGTATATTACTTATATATGTAATAATATTATCTCTGTCTATCTTCAAATCCTGTGAAACCTCTTATTTATATGGACTCAAAAGTGTGCTGCATGTGGAGGCAGGTAACAACAACAAATGGACCCCAAACTTGGAAGTGTCCACAGCTGCCATTGAGACAGGGGAATGCCCATTGTGAAAAAGTCTTATGTGAAAGAGAACTTCACTTTGATGGTTTTTTTGTATTCTTTTTTTTTGATGGAATTTTGTGGCATATTCATCAAACTTTTTTTTATTGAACAAAAAGAATGCTAACAAAACATTACCTTTTATTTCAAAACAATCACATCCTTATTTTGAAAATAATGCCACAATTTAGACTTGTTTACATAATAGTTTGTTTATGAAGTCTTTAAATTATTTACTTTTGGTCAGTGTGCCACTGTTTTCTGAAAGTTGCCCCCTTCTTTCCCTCCATCCATTTCAGACATTCACATTTCATTATAGAGATGCCCTTCCTCCTAAGGAACCACACAGTGACATTAAGGAGGGATTCATTTCACCTAGCTAAAGATGTCAGCTAAGTCAGCATTTATGTTTGAGTCATTTTTCTGCATTTCCTAGAAGTGCCCATAGTCAGTAAGAGCTTCTAGACCGCTATTGATCACACCTGCTTTAGATACCAAGGTGGGGTGAATCTCACTTTTCAAGTGTCTTTTTTTTTTTTCTGAATGGCTCAACTACAGTTAAATAAGAAGAATAAATAAGAGGAATCCTTCCCTTTACCACCTGAACCACAAGGATTAAATTTGGTTGGGTATTACTTATCCTTTACTTACAAAGTTTCTGTCCATCGTGTCTCCATTTTTTCTCTTTATCTTACTATTCTCTGTGGGAACTACTCCTAATTTAAATTAATAAGTTATTTTTAATTTCTGATTGTTTTATTCAAACAGTTGTACTGAACCTATCTTTTTCCCCCCTCCTTATTCTTACAAGAAATATCCTATTTCTCTTGCAAATTAAAAATGCTCCACCAAATGTAATGAGTGATCCAAGTAAGCATTTAAGCACAAGAGTAACTATAAGTACTTCAGGAAGTTATTAGCATCAAAATGTGGCTTGTGTTTAATGTTTTGCCACAGTTTGGGACCTAAAAGATAATACTGCTAGATGCAAAATGGCACTAAAACACTTAACTGTATGTTCACTTAAAAATATATTTAAATACATCTGTGTATTTTTAACTGTGATTTTTAGTAGAGGTGGACTTAAAAGCTTCTATGTGCTTTGCAAAAGTAACCAGATATGATCTGGGAAATATAACAAGAAAAAAATGTTATGAAAGATACAAGCTTTCCTAGTTTTAGGAAAAACTACATCCTAGTTTTAGGCTGACATATAGTTCAACAGCATACACTTCATACCCTAAATGATTTGAGAATTTGAAAATATTTCTTTTAAAAAAATCTCTATGTGAAAAAAAAAAAAAAGTGGGAGATAGGTTTCTATCTGTTCAAACAAATATATATCTTGGAAGGAATTTTCTGCTTGTATGTGATAAAGCTTTATCATGAAATTGCCAAATTGGAGGATACACATTGCCAAAACTCACCAAAAGTTAATACATATACTCTCCTTCCATGGAAAATTAGTGCAAATTTACTCATTATAAAATGAGTCCTAATAGAATGCCTTGGAGGTTGTAGCTATTTTTACAGTCCTGGGCCTCATTACTATGTGCATTAAAACAATTTTGCAGCACTTTAATTCTATAAATGAGTACTTACATTCACTTTATGGCTTATGCATGTGTCAAAACTCATAGGTGGGGCATAAAGAATTAAAACCCTTTCCTGAAAGAGATTTTAATCAGATGAAATCAGAAATTAAAGATTTTTTTCATTTTACTTATAGAAAAGAGACCTCTGTGTTTTTATTGTAAGGTAGTTTTCATATCAGTAGGATCTTCCCATTACTTTCTGTGTAAGACGGAAGAGAAGACAAGTTCCTTTGAAAAACAAAACCATGCCAACATAAAAATATGCCAACAGGTTTTTCAAAGTGGCAGAGTTTTATTATTGTGCATTGAGGAGGGAATGATAACTTTAGTCTCTGAATCTTATAGCTTTGTAGAAATAAAAAGAAACTTTAAGAAAAAGCAAAGTGCCACAGACTATTGTTTGTGGAATACCTAAGTCATTATTTAACTTCTAACATTTACAGTAGTCTGCACAAGTTCTGTTTCTTTTTTTCTCTGAAGACTTGGTACCATATTTACTGCTAATTCTTTGCTGAAAAGCATGGAGAGATCAGTTTTGTGTGTGCTTGCAATCTGCAGGTTGTGGGGATGGGTGAAGTGTTGATTAGCAATGTTTTACTATGTAGCTAAAAATCAGTGCTGGAAGAAGTAGCAAAGCAAGGACGTAAACCCAATTTGCCAAAGACAGTAACAATGCAGCTATGCTAAACTGAATTAAGTTTAGGGTCAGAAATCATGGAGTAGAATAATGCAAGCCAAGCTACTAGACCATTCTGCTTCATTTAGTCTGTGATGATAATGAGGTATCACTGAATGCTAAATAGATCATACATGGAAATTTGGGCTTGGAAGGAAAGCTCTCATCCTTCTTATAGCAATGACAGAGACACCCAACAATTTCATGACCCCAATATTTATTTTCACAGAAGACAATCAATAGCCTCTCAATCTCAGATTAAAGGTAAAAAAAGTTCTTTTTTTAAAATTTAATGTCACAATGAATGTTTTCCAGTGCAATCATTGCTCATTGCTGAAAATAATTTTCCTGCACTCATTCTTACCCTTCTGTATTTATTTCCTGAGTCTTAAAAAATTCTGTTTTAAATTTAGCCTCATGAAGAATCATTTCAGTGCAATCACTGGATGTTGTTGAATATAATTTTCCTGCAGTCAGTCTAATTTGTGACCCTTCATAGCTGTTTCAGTCCTTTCCAATAAATCCAGTCCCTCTACTTTTTGTTCCAGTACTAGTCATCCAAAAAGTATTAGAAACACTTCAGCCTCCAGAAATTTGCATTGGAAAAACATGTATTGTAGGGAAATACATTTCTGAGGTACACATTTTATATAGGTTTTAAAAGCTAAGTAATAATGCAAGCGTCATGAAAAAAGAAGTAATTGTTACTATATTTTGCAGCTTGTGTTGAGGTCTTTGTCTTCCTTCTTACTCCTACACTGATCTATAGTCATACCGTAAAACATTGCTAATCAGGACTTCGATCATCCCTATATGCTGCAGATTGCAAACACACCAGAAATGATCTCTTTGTGCTTTTCAGCAACGCATAAAAATTTAGTAATTTGGTGCAGGCAAAAGTATACTCAAAATATTTATATGCAAATTCTATTCATGAGGGGTTTATTGTTTCTTAATACATAGTTATTTTAAAATTTTGATTTCTCTACACAAACAGACATCCTCCTAGGATCCTCCTTTTAAAATAGGGTCCTTTATGTAATTTTTATGTGGGGAAAAAAATGCATAAAAACAGAGGCATGATCCTCCCTCCTAAAGGGCATCCCCATCCTACAGACAGAGTTGGTAGTCATGCACACAGTTAAAATTAGTTGTCTTTTTTAACATTGCCTATGGCTTCAAGTCTTACACTTTCTACAGTCATTGTATCTAACAACAATCATACTAATAATCATAACAACTTTAACAATCCCATCAGCATATTGTCCCCCACAGGAGACCTATGTTAGGGTTAAAATAATGTTCTCAGTAAATTTTCTGGCGAGGATTATCCATGCTGAACAGGACATGCTGTCACAATAGCATGTTCCAAGGCCTCCCAGCAGAATTTTAGTAGCATTTTATTTGGGGGAAAAGAAAGTCTAGGAATCAAAGTAACACCTTTAAGCACCTAAAAAACCTCCCATAAAACTTACCAAATCAAGATCAATAATTAGAAAGAAAAAGTTTGAACTAAGGCTCCTGGAAACACTGTTTTTGTGTTTTATGGTAGCTGGTCATGGGATAAAATATGACAAATAGTCGGGCACCAGAGGATGAAACCCAGGATTCATTCATTCTAAGGGGTGGCCAAATCATGGAATCGCAAAATTGTACTTTCTCTTGAATTATGAGATTTTCCATTGCTTTGTTCCCCAGAGGCCCAGTATCAGGGATGTGGACATTTTCCATACAGCCAGGCTTATACTCAGTCAGGACGTTCTCCAGAAAGGTGAACAAAGCCATTTAAAAGAAAAAAAAAAAGGGTGAAATATAAGGTGTATGCTAAATGGGCCATGGGAACATAGGTCAAATGAGGAGGAGAAAAACAGATACTGAATAGCTACTTATTTAGCAAATGAGGCAAGCAGCCATCCAAATCAAAGTGATGTGGCCTAGTAAAGACTGAATTGTCCTGTGTGTGTGCAAAAGTAGAGTCAGTTAATGGTAGGAATTAATAACTTAGCATTTTTTTAGTATTTGCGTGTTTACCTTTTCCTTCGGAATATCCTTTCAAAATAGGGTCCTTTATGTAATATTTTTGTGGGGGAAAAAAATGCATAAAAATAGAGGTATGGGCCTCCCTCCTAAAAGGCACTCCTCAACTGGAAAGCTTTGACCTCCCCCAGTGTGTATATCTGGATTATCCCAGTTGCTAACTGGTGCCAGTCCGTCAGCCCTTTACCAAGCTTCTGCAGGCTGGTGGCCGAGGAGAGGCGAGCGGGGCGGCGGCGGGCACCCACTGCCTCCACGGCCGCCCCGTCCCCCTGCGAGGGCTCGGTGGGGGACCTGGGGACACCCTCCGCTCGAGGGGCAGCCAGATGTTGGGGGAGAGACCCGAATGCTGTCCCAGCTTTGACCGCAGCGGTGCGGCTGTGGTACGGGGGTGGGTTAGGTTCCCCTCCACCCTGCGGAGCATCTCCCACCTCCCCTGACCGTGCTGAACGACCCAAATGGGAGCTGGGGCACCCTAATGCTCCTGACGGTACCTACGCACCAGAGACCTAAATTTAGGACAAACTGAATTTCACCCCACTTGCCAGCTGCTGCAGGCATTTTTCAAAAGCTCAAATTAAGCACAGCTCCCCGAAAAAATGATTTCTGTCGGAGCAAATGGGGACCAAGCTGTTTTCTTTTGTTTTCCAGTTGCTCTTTTGCGCTGTGGCCTGTACTTAATCCTCTGTGACGTGGCCCAGTTTATTCACTGCTAACGAGAGGGATATATGGCTGCAGATATAACTATGATACCTGAATTTCCAGACTGGAGGCTTAAATGTACAAACTGTGCCTCCGTTCACTCTCGCTCCTCGCTCCCCTGCAGCATTTCATTTCTACGTTTGCACTTATTGGGAAGTGCAGTTATGAAAGTCTTCTCTTTTTAGTGCAGCCCTGCCAGAGTGTAAAATGGTGGCTGCATTGTCAATGTTTACGTCTATGCACATATGCACACAAACACATTTTTATTATATTCAGTATTAAGTGGCTGGAGATTAAAGGATAGGAGGTCTGTGACTGTTATTCCCATAACTATTATACAGATCAGCTGAAATAAATTCCTTCTGTGGACTGTGATTGAGCTAAAACTCTGATACGGCATTCCTCAGGAATGCATCCTCAGGAATTATTACTATCACTGCTTACTTTAAAGAATCTGAACATAAATATTCATCAAAATAAAATAAAATATGGTTTTTTTGGATTATGTGTTTTTTAGCAATGAAGGCACTTGGAGTTGTTTGTTTTGACATGTTTACTTCGCTCTGAGGCTAAATGTACAATATAATAGATTTATCTATTTTACATGTAAGCATTTATTTTGTAATGTTGAGAGAATGGGTTACAAGTGTGAAACATAAGACAGCAGAAATATGAATTAAATTATTTTTATATTAAATTTCATAGTAGTAAAGCCAACAAAATATAATGCTTTCTCATAAGGTTTTGGTCAACAATGCTGAGGAAGGCTGCACAATAAAATTTGTTGTTGTAATTATTACAGGGTCCAAGTCGCAACGTAGCGTCTCTCATGGTCCCATCTTGGGACTTATAATTCCCTCTGCACCATGTTAGCTACATTAAATCATGCGTTGGCAATGGCATGCGAGCCTTTGTGTTTCTATTACAGCAATGCTTATGAGCCTTTGACCAAGATAAGAAAGGGTAGTTACACTTCGGGACTGTTAAGATAGAAAAAGAAGGAATAATTCTTGCCCCAAAGATCTTCCAATCTTCTCTCCCAGTTCAGAAGGGAGTTAATTTATGCGACTCCCATTACAGCAAGTATTAACCACCTGAAATAAGGCACTAAAAAGGATAATTAGTACTAATGGAAGTCAATACTAATGCAATGAAAGGAAATGAGAACCATGCAGGATTGCAGGTTTCTTTAAGACAAAAAAAGTGTTTGTAAACGTTACGAGAAGGGTAGGTAGGAGTCATCCCTCAGGGTCCTGACAGTGGCTGCTCTCAGTGACTTGGATGTTTCTGAAACACATTAAATTTGCTTTGTTTTTAAATATGCAACTGTAAAATTGTAAATTTAGCCCTTTATTCTGTCCTGTGCTATATAATGCTTCTTTATTTTAGATCACTGCAACCATTTCAACCCTGACTGAATAACTGCAGATTTTTCTTCAAACTGTTATCTTCTCATTTTCCTGTTGATGACCATTATGCTGACTTGCAGTGAGCCTTTCATGGAGCCTGACAGCAGGAATGCAGTAACCTGAATTTTTGTACTGGAAAAGGTACGCCATCTCGTACGCCAGAAAAAGGCACAAGGCTATTCAAAAATTCTCCTTTTTAAATTTGGTCTCTTATCAAGAAGCCAGTGGCGAACACAGAATCAAGCCACTGCACATACTCAGTCACTCATTACTTTATTCTTCATCACCAAGTAAAGGGTCACTGACATTCCTTCTGTTCTTAGGGTTTTTCAATAGAGTTAAGGTTGGACAATATATAACAACTTGAATAAGAGCTGAGAAGAATTTAAATGTTTAAATAATTAAGGAATGATCAAGTCAATATTTAGAAAGATCAAACAAAATCAGCAATGATATTCTTCAGCATGGCTCAGAAGCCTTTCAGATGGGGAATCAGTTTACGTGTTAATTTCTGAAATAAACTCAGCAATAAACTGTCTTTTTCAATGAGGTTTGCTCTAACACCTAGGATTTCACCCCTTGGCTTCACTGCTTGGCTACCCAAGTCCTCGTACCAGCACAAAGGCGGCGAGAGCACAGTGGCAGAAACACGCTCTCAGGAGGGCAGAAATACTTCTTGCAAGTTAAGGCTGCCTCCAGTGCACATGGAAACGCAGCTCAGAGAAGGGCTTTGCTCATCGGCCCTATGTCTGTATTTGCTTAAACGCTGCGGAGGGCTCAGGGACAGCGGGGAGCGGTGGCATCCCCCAGACGTGTCTCTGGGTGACGAGAGCCTGTGTCGGTCCTGCCGGCGCCATGCACGTCGGCACCTTAAGCCTCTGCCAAGGCGTTTACTCCCCAGAAATCTTTCATGTAAATCTGCTGGGTTTAGGTGTTGGGTTTGCAGATTGGTTTGGTTGGGGGTTGGGTTTTTTGCTTTGTTTTTACCAGCTAGTTCTGATTTTATGAAATGTTACCTTTTTGCATTTGATAACAGGTGTTGAACAAGATCTTTTCTGGAAAATACATATATGGACAGGAGTTTAAAAGATGTAAAATTACATGTCTGTTTGTTACTGAAAATAAAGTTATTTAAAGGATTTACAGAGCCTATTACCTATAGTATTCTACTGCTTTTTCAGACCTTGGAAAGCTTTGGTGACAATTGAATTTAAGTTGTTTCACTGCCACGGGGAGGCAAGAATTGTTAGGTGATCTCCGTGAAGATCGTACTTCAGGAAGGAGCAAAAATATTTTGGAGTGATAATAAAATGGTATTCCTTTTCAGGGACAGGTATCCACTGTTACAATTACTTTAAGCAAAAAAAATATTCTCAGTGGTATGGAAGCTGACTACCAATATTTCAAACTAAAATTTGTTTTAAAAATATGATTGATGTTTTAAGCCAACAATACCTTAGGTTCTAAAATGATGCTGCATTCCTTTCTTAATTAAGCAGGTTTACTGGGGTTGGTAAAAGAAGCTGAGCTAACATTCAGGTTAGCACTTCATGATTGATGGTGCTTCCATGACTTTCTGAAGCTTTGCAATATACTTGACACAGTAATCATATAGGTAGCTGGGACATTGTAAATTATGTGCTTAGTAATTTCTGGGACAACATAAGTAAGAATTGTGTTCGTGAATACTTTAGAAATCTTCATGGAATAAAAATTGTTTTCCTATTGGGTAGCAGTTCTACAAGAATATAAAATATATATTGCAGTAGTACATCTAGTGTAATTCTAGCATAAAGTATTTAATAACTTAAAATTTTATTTTTGTTAAAATGGATAGTTAGAGATAAAGCTGCACCCCGTCAGCAGTGGCTCTTGGGAGAGGAGGAGGTTCGGATCCTTGCTCTGACTGAAACAGAGAGTCCTGGCAATGCCAGTGGCCTGACGACTGCTCTGGGCACATCTCCACCACAAACCAGAGCAAAATAACAACACACTGACCGAGCTGGCCCATCCATGTGGCGTAAGGCAGCACCCGGCAAAGGTCCTAACTCCAGAGTGCGAACCACCAGCCCGCCGCCTCGGTCAGCTGAAGCAGCGCTGAGACACGCGGGTTGAAATCCTCAGGCAGTGCTGCAGCCTGCAGGCATACATTCTTGCCCCCACTTGGTTTTATCGAAGATTTTTTTTCCTAATAAGTGGATCATCAAAATAATGTAATGAATCGATGTTTAAATTGTTTCAGAAGAGTCCCAGGTAGCTGTACTCAATAGCACTGATTACAGAGGTAAAACCAAGTAAAGCTAAGACTAATGTCAGCTTCAGCCCTGTATTTCCTTTGAATTTATCTGCACCGTCCTCTCAAATAGTAATGCAAATAAAAGTGATTAATGCAGGAAAGGTGCTCAAGCTGCTGAGTTCGGATTTTACCTCATTCATGTTTTCGGAGGTCCTACTAATAGGAAAACCTTATCAGTGAGTTACTTATTTTGGTTGTTTTGTTAATCAATCTTTAGAGAAAAGGACTGAAATTGGAAAGAACGAAGATCGTGCCTATGCTTTTGAGAAGACACACACAGAGTTTATCTCCTGGAGAGAGATGTTTTAAAGGAAAGGGGATCCCAAAGGAGTTCCATGATCTATTGACTCAGTAGAGAAAGACAGTGAGGAAATAAAACCACCCTTCCTATAGGAACAGGCTGCTCAGGCGATACTGGACTCATCTTTGTGCTAGAAGAAGGTATGTCACAGAGCACAAACTTTGCCTTGAAGTAACCCTACAGACAGTTTACCAGACAGCTCATTAAAATAAGGTATGTCTGAGTGTTATTGCGAATGCCTCTTGCAGAGCTATTAAGTACAGAGAGTTTTATCATGTTTCTGCACTAAGGCTACAGCTGAAGCACAAGGGCAAAATGGCTGAATTCTTTCTGTGCTCCATACTAGGCATCCCTGGCATCTTTCTTTTAATACATTAAAAAGTTTCATGATAACTTTATTAATTGAATGCTGTCCCTGGCTGGTTTTGCCCTCCAAGTAGGGTGCCTCCCCGGCAACTCAGTGTAAGGAAAGTCTTTGCAGTCTCGAGGTTTTGTGGCCTTGGTTTGGACCTTTTTTATGGCCATTTTCTACTCCACCACAGGTGCAATCTCTACAGTCAGCATAGTTAGAGAGGGGAAGATCACAGCCCCATCCCCTGCCCCTGCTTTCCTACTCCCCCCCAATGTCACAGTAGGCAGTGGTACTGATATCGTGCTGATCCATCCCTTCCCTGCATCTCCAGGAGACGATGATGAAACCTTCCAGTGCTCTTAAATTCTGCTTGGGAAAATGATGTAGCTTGTCCCAGACTGCAAATGCAAAGGGGTAATATAACATAAATTTGCCGCATACTTTTAAGATATACCGTGTATATCTTAAGCCCTTGGTCTTAGCCCTCATCTCTAAGACAAATTCCATCTTTTCTGCGTTGCTCACTCAGCTTTTCTTCAGTTCAGTGATTTGCACATCGGTTCACATGAAGAAATGAACATTTTTACTGCTTGGTTTGAATTTAACCAATGAACTGAGTAGTGAAGAGAAATTGCCTATATGCCCTCTGAAAGCCAGTATGCATACGCAGTAGACAACTGCCTGTCCAAACTAGACTTCTACTTACATGATCTTTTTAAACCAAACATTATCTAAAAGTGTTCATTCATTTTTCAGGTTATAGTTTAGTGATCCATCAGTTATATTTATTATTTGGATCACTTTTATTTTAAATAGCTGGGTACTATTCTATACCAGTCTGTAGGAATAAATAGCAAATTGTTTTGCTAGACAAAATGCATATTGTATTTTAAAAAGACAGTCTCTTGTCATATAAATTACAGTTGTAAATACTGTATTTTTCAAATAAATTAAAAGAATACACATTGAACTTGTGTTCCTGTTATGATCTGAGGCATAAGATGGATTTATGTCTATTCATCCTACTTCAAAATACATAAAGGTTTTTCCACAATTTTTCAGTTTGTGCGTGAACATGCACTAGTAGCTTAGGTACAGTGGCACTCAACAAAGGCAACTAAACAGAAGAACAGTGAAGAACATTTCAGAAGCAAACCAAATATAATGCCCATTAAAATAGTTAGGCTCTGTATTGAAGTTCTGCAGGCATCTTAATGCATTTCTCTGTCTGTTAGAAAGCTGGTGTGAAAGAAGGCTGTGGCCAGCTTGCTTCTCCGCTCATTGCAGAGGAAATGTGCAAGAAAACTACCCCTATGACTTGAAAAGTGGTAACTGAAGATAATCTAGCTTGCATCTTTGCATGTAAAAACACTGATTTACCAGTAAATTATAATAAAGGGAGATCAGTTCTTTGGCTAGAAAAAAACAAGATCGGTGGGGAGAGCACCAAAAGCTGTGGAGGAGTTAAGACTGATTTTTTACTCAGTACGTAAACTATGAAAAGTAAAAAAATGTCATTTATGTAAGATCAATTTATATAAGCACAGTGAGTTAACAATACTTGCATAAATGACCACAGATAGGATAGTTTTCTTAGATCTTAGTTTCCCCTTAGAATTTATACTGAAATTAAATCTTTAGGATAAAACTTGTTTTGAGCATGGGAATTAGAAAAACCCCCACAAAACAAACAAACAAACTCCTCAACGCCCCCCAAACCATAACTTTCCTAAAACTCTACAATGGTTACTATCAGTAATTCTTTTAATAAAGATTTTACAATCCTCATTTCCTTACATCCACCAATATAATCGATCCCACACACTAGAAAGGAGAAAGGCAATGCAAAACCAACAAACCATAATGAAAACAAATCACAGAGACCTAGAAGTCAAATCTAAGAATATGAATTATCATTTCACTTTGCCATGGCACTCAGAGTTATTACAATTACTATGCTTAAATGGAATAATAAATATATTAATGAGAGTAGGATGATATTAAATAGACTCTGCATACTTTGTTGGCAACAGATTCAAAGCTAAATGTCAAGTGATTGTTTCTTTCTAATCAAAACATTTTATGTATCAAGTAATAACATAAAAGCATAGCTTAAATACTAAAAGTTGCAATATTTATGCAAAAGCCAATTTAAAAAGCAAAATATCTGAATAACTTTGAAAGCAGTACTCATCTATGAACTTGGCTTTAACATTAATCACAAATTTCTTTCCTGATTATTTAAACATATTGTTTATTTTCTTTTGGTAGCTACTAAATTCAATTTTCAGATTATTTTGTTTGATGCCTGGGGTTTGTAATATTGTTTCTTCCAATAATCTGAACTGATTTAGCATAGCATTATGGTGTGTCTTTCATTATAGAATTATTATTTAAAGAAAGATTCTTGAAATAATTTGAAAATGTATTTAAAATATTGATGATGTAGACACAATTCTTTTCAGGCTTTCTATATAATCATGCCCTTGTTTGAGTTTGCTGCAAGCTCCCTAATATTGCATCTGCCACGTATGTTGAGAAGAAAACACTCAGGTTTGAAACTGTCTGCCTATCTAAGAGGATGAAGTAATTAAAAAAACCACAATATACCTGCTACACTATAAAAGGCAAGGAAACTTTGTTTACATTTCTGAGAGTACATCACTTACCCATTTTTTGAAATTTCAGCATTCTGCCCTGCACCAGGAGGTATTTCAAAAGAAGCAGCACTTCTAAAAGAATTTTGTCTGTGTATTTTTATTATTCAGTGTAAACAATAAGAAAATGGATAACACTAGTCTTGCTCAAATATTAAGAGCAATTCATAAATATGGAGTCAAATTCCTGTAGAGGAATTTGCATAAATAAGCAGAAAGTATATTTTACACATGTAAGATCAATTCAAGAGCAAGATAGCCCTTTTTTTTTATTTTTGAAGGCCTGCCTTTCATCAGAAAATCCAAGCTTCCTCAGCAGGATGAGAAATTTCCCAGCCTGTTTTGCTATTGCTGGATGAGATGTATGCCCAAGACTGCTCTATGTGTGTGATACTCAGCCACATTGGAGGCAAAGGGAGTTCTGCCATTGATTTGTCACTAAAACCCAAGATGCGACTGCCTTTGCAGTCTGTCACATTATATGAGTTAATGTAGCACAGGAGGTTGACAGCAATTTCAGCCACAAAGATCCTGCAGATTCACAGGGTGGCGACCAGACCACTGATTGCAAGGATGCTAGAATTTCCGACCAAATATTTCTTCTGGAAAAGCCATGGTTTTCTATATCAGGGGATTAATAGTTATAAGTGGTAAGTGGAAAACTAATTTCAGTGTTCAGAAGAAAGTGAAATTACAGAAAGGGAAGGTTAAAAAAGCCTCTACCTTGCCATTAGAGCAGGAAATGCATTCCAAATAGTTTCAAGATTAATTTAAATTGCGCTTTGGGGAAAGGACACTTTTTAAAAAAATACAAAACTCTTGTTACACTTTGCCAACATTAAGAAGGAAATAGGCTTAACAAAATTACAAAAATAATGAAGCAAAACAAAATAATGAAACAACAAATAATGAAAATGTTGATTGTCTTTTGTGTCTGAAAGTTATTGGTAGGAGCAGGGGAATGCTTGATAATCAGCCTGCCAGTTACCCTCTGCTCAAGCACAGCACTTGGCAGGCGGTGTCATTTCCCACCACGTCTAGACGACGCCTCTCTGGTCCCATCCTGGAGCCCCTAGTGCAAGAAAGCAGAGGAAAAACTGTCCATTAAACACACTAAGCACAGACAGGGTTTAGCAAGGACTAATCTAATTTGTGGTAGGAAATTCAAACTCTCCATTGCTTTTGTGTCTTCATTTAACCTTTGTTGATGCTTTGTCTATCCTAGGTCATATGGAAAAAACCCCAAACAAATCCCACACCTGCATCTAGCAGTCAGGAATATTGAAATATAATCTAGGAAAAAAAAAAAAAAAAAAAAAGAAAGAAAAATGGGGAGTTTAACTCTTCCTTTGGTTAAACTGAATTAAACTTCTCAATAATAATATATTAATGATGCCTGGTTTTAACATTGACATAAACAGCTTATAAGACATTGTCTATTATTTCTAGTTTCTGTAGGGAATATATATTCCCCTCAGTAGTAGAAAGGATTAAAAACTGCAAGTAATCTTTTCAACAGCATCTCCACATTCCTCTTCCTTCCAACATTACAGTTAAGATTAGTATAAAATATTTAGAGAAAACAGATTCAGGAGAATCATATCAGAGACACTCCTTTGTCCTCCCTAGAAGTCACTATTGTCAATGGGGATATTTTAATGGGAAATTTCTGATGAAAGTTTGCTATGGGGAGAATGTGATGCAATGGTTACTTCCTTCAAAGGCTCTCAAACCCTGTAGTTTCCATGTCATAACATCGGAAGTAGAAGGGCTTTCTCATATTTGTTTCATAATTAATTTTTTTATGGAACAGCAAGTCTTTGACATTTTAAAATAATTATTCTAAATTTTTTTCTTTGAATAATTGCAAACACACCGTTATGTTCAACCATTTCTGACTTGAAACACTTTGCTCCTACTTGTTGAATCAAACTGAAATCTACCTTAATTCTGATGTTCGAGCTCTACTTTTCCAAGGGGCTGCCGTACTGAGACTTGTAGCCTGGGTGCTCCTGCTCAGCAGGACTGCCCTTGCGTGCCACAGCAATCTGCATAATACAGTGTACGACAAAATCTGGGCAGAGGACTCCATTCCTTAAAAAGAAGCACAGAAACCAGGACTTCCAAGAGTGACATTGGTAACACATGCAAAGATTAATCTCTATCCAATTTAAGTGGATATATATCAAAACAAGAAATGTTTATTCCTCTCAGAAAAGTAGAGCGAAAATATACAAAATGTCTCTCCCAAATAAAAAGGTGTGAGATATAAGACAGTAGCAAGAAAAAAAGCCCTTTGGTCAATGGACAAAATAAATCATAATGGATGTTAGCTATTATTCCTGAATCACAATAAATTGTTGTTTAGGATTCTGTTTTTCCTGTCATATTTTTATTTCCTCACATTTTATATCAGTATTCTGCATGAAAGCGACCCCTGCTTAGCTCTGGGAAAGCTGTTACATAGCATTAAAGGTTTAGTATGTCCTTTGTCACAGCCCCTAGCAAAATGTGCTGTGAGAGCTGTACCATCTTAGAAGTAGTTTCGCATTCATAAAGTTCAATGCCACTTTGTTTCCTTATCGCATCAGACTCATGACTTCTACTGTCATTAATTAGATGCGTTCCTCAGGTCACCTCTGCCATCCAGCACTCTGGGGACACAGAAGGTTGGCACCATCCATTCCTCACCCTCCTGTTCCTACATATTTTGCTTAAAAATCAGTGGCTGCACAACATGGTCACCTACCACGGCACAGTAAGATATTTGCAGGGGGCCATATGAGGTACCTTAGTTTTCTTTTTCTGCTTGTGTAGGCTTATCATCTGAACTACAATCTAGTCCCAAAAATTCTGGAATAATTTTAAAGTCCCATGTAGTATTCTTGACTCTCAGCTCTTCTAAAGCAGACCCTGCAACTCTTGGGGGATTTGCACGATGGTCAGATGTGCTCTGTCAAGAATCTGTAGTTTCAAGATAGATATTCAAGCCTGAGCTTCCTTGCACTTTAGTGAAAGAACAGAGAATTAAACTGGCAAGGTTTCCAGTTTCTGATGTACCCAGAGGGAATGATATTTGTCCATATAGTGGCAGTACCAATTCAAAAAAGAAAAAAAAAAAAGCTCAAGGAGTGAAGTGCTGCTCTTTTGGTCACTTGCAATGAAGCCATCCCCTAGATTTGCTGAATGGTTGCCTTCCCACGCCCAAGGAGCTAGCATTTCATAACTGTTTTAAGGCCTGATACAGTTATTTCAGGGTTGTTGATTAAAACTTATCAAAGTTGTTTCTGGAAAAAAAAAAAAAAGAAGATGCATTTTCAAGGTTGGAATGTATTTTGAACGTGTCAGCTTTGACATTCTATGGTTAAAACAGTGCAACAGGAGAAAATGAATTTCCAACCCTTAGAATGATGCTTGAGACACAGAGCAGAAACAAGCAAGTCTGCATAGAGGCTGATAAGCTTCCTAAATCCTTCAGGGTTTCTTGTACATCACTATCTTTTTAAAAGGTTCATTTAAGCAAGTAATTTAGGGTTGTGAGCTTTTTTTTCTCCTCTCTAGATATGTGGTCTGATGAGTTTAAACAGTAGCACAGCGCTTCATGTCTTTAGCCACACCAGATTAATCCCCTCAACTAATAAACACACACAATTCATGCAATATTGTCTATTTTTTAAAAAAAAAATATTCAGAAAAAGTGACAGGAATTCTGTTCTTGTTAACCTCTCCTCCTCCTCTCATTGACCCTTATGCTAGTTTTGTCTTTCTCCTAACTCTAAGTCATGTAGGTTGGGAGACATTTTCTCTGTTAATTTGCTCTGTATAGTACTTAGCACACAGGGGCTTTGTTGCTAAATCGGGAATTGACTCTGTGTACGACTGTACTTACACAGTCCTCGCTAAGAGTCACACGACACTGAGGGCAGAATCACAGGACAGGCTGGAGGCTCAACATGCTGCCCATCCAGCTGGCCCTTGGGACTATATGCAGACCACTCCAACTACTATTTTGGGAAGGGAAAGGTTGGGTACAGATAGTGCCTACAGTGTCCTCCAACACATATTTATCTGCCGTGTGACCACACCTGGACTCTGTGCAGCCTCTAGCTGCCAGATCCAGCTTGTCACTAATGATGTTGGGCAGACGAGAGACGTCGGTGTTTTCCCTGCAGGAGCCCTGTGCCATGAGGACATCTGCGGGAAGAGCAACCAACATCTAAGTGACATGAATGCAGGCTGAATTCAGGAGGTTTTTAAAAACTGTGGAGATGCCTGAGTTTTGCTTTCAATAGTTGCCAAGAATAGTTGCTCCTAAGGGTGCATTGTCATGTGCAGTGTCAACATTGCTACTGGTCACAAATCAGATTCCTCTCTTGGATGCTGGACAATCACCACTGCCTAGGCCAATTCAAAAGAAGCTGTGGAAAAGGCTCAAACCTGCACTGATACATTCCCACAGGAGTAGATGATGACACTTATGATCAGCAAGGATATAAGTGAATGAGGTTGAGTGAGTGCACCTAATATTAGGTGTCTGGGGCACAAGATACCAGAGAAATATTGTTTTATTACATTACGTACAGTGAGATAGGAGGATAGAATCCTCAGGGACTGTAAGCGCGGGTGCTTCCTACTTCTCTGTACTCACATTGCTGAAGTGGTCTCCTCCTGGCATCTCAGTCCCCACTTCCCTCCTTCCTGAAGACCTCTTACTATGCAGTCAGAAGAGCTGTCAAAGATTTTGGTCATATGATAGAGGTAAATGGCATCATATGGCACGGCACGGAAGTTCTGGATGTAACCATCCAACATCTCTAGAAAAGGTTCCCTCTTTAATCATAGCAAAAGGTGGAAGTGAGGCAGACAAGGCTATTTATGCATTTTCTTATGAGCTGCAGGAAACTCTAAACTCTCACACTTATAACAAAGCACATTACTTACAGACGGTGTCTAAACTAACGGTCACCTAGAAAAACCATCGTGGTAAGTAGAAATTACCACTGCAAGTGCTTATTGGTATCTTCCGGAAGTCACATCACATAAAACTGAATTTGAATTTTACTCCAAGATCAGTACCAGTTTATTATAATACGTGGTGGTTTATTAGCAACTAATTGATCTTCTTGCTACTTTGTCTGCTCTGAATTGGGTTTTACTTAGCTGAGACTAGGACTCATTAACTGCCTTATTGTGTGAGCACAATGTAGTTTTGTAATACTTTTCCAACTATCCTACCAGCTGTTTTTTCTATACCTGGTCTGTACAGAAAGGACAATACATGGTAATGAAATACTGCCTTGGTATTTTGTACGGTGAGCTAATACTTAAACTTATATTAATCATTTTGTCATATATGAAAAAGTAACACCAAGACACACCTTTGTTCCTCAAACATTTGAAAATTTTCTTGCAGCTCATCTCATGGAAGATCTGTCACCTGTCAAACAAAAAGAGCCATTCTTCATTTAGTAGTGAGGCAGCATTAAGTTTATATGCAGAATAAGGCCATGGGGTGAGTATTACTAGCCTAGGCTGTGTACAACTACAATCCAAACCTCGGGCAAAATTACTTGTACAGGCTCAAGAAAAAGGTGCAAATATTTTCCATTCCAGCTGGCAAAACTATCAACCCATGACAATGAGCGTGAAATCTTAGAAACTGTCATCCTGAAAAGTCATTGCCTAATGCCATGTTCTCTTTTGATGCAGTAAAAATGCATCCTTTTGATCTGCTGTGTAAACATCATTATTGTAGACTGTTTATTTTGAGTAGTTTATTCTTTGTCAGAAAAGACATTTCAGGGGAAGCTCATGATCCTTTAGAGGATGTCAAAACTCTAAGCAGATCTAGGTTGCTAAAATCATATCACCTTTGAATGCCTACATCAGAAAAGCCCCCATGTGCTGTGTCCAGTCCGGTTCATTGTACCACATTTTTTTAATGTAGCTTTGTGCTGGGCCAAGAAGTGGGAAAGAACAGCAGTCCTGGGGAGGACCTGAGCCACAAGAGCTGCTGTCTTCTGCTGTCACCGGTGTGCTTCCAGGACTGTAGCCGCATAAAATTCTGCTTTCCCATCACCACACTGAGCAGCCCCTAGAAGAGGCCACATTTCACCTTCATTAACTACATACACAAAGATCCACAAGCGTTCTGGAAGCAGAGTCCCTATACTCAGGAAAATTATTATCAGTTCTGAAGTGCAAAGTATTTTGCCTTTGGGTAAAGGGTAAATGGCCGTGCATGAACATGAGAGTTTTTGATGCTATCAGTCACAAGACGCTACTGACTTGAAAAAAGCAAGCTAGCAGGAAAAGACAGGAGACATATGGAGCTTAGCCTCTCTGTGTCATGCATAAATCCTGGGGATTAGTGAGAGAGAGCTAGTCCTTCTTCCTAAAAACATTGGGGTATATAGCAAAACATTGAATACATACTACTATTCTGTGTCTCAAAGGGGAGTGTTAAGATTTAGGTAAATAATATTCATATGTATGAAGACAATAAATGTATGTTATATTTTATACATAAAGTTTCTATTACCATTTTGTTAGAAATCTGAGGAAATATTTTTCAATACTGTCCCTTTTTCCTTTACAAGATGAGCCCTTGCAAGCCACCACTGCTAAGTGGAATTACTTGCAGGGACATGTAGCTTGTTTTAAAAATACAGTACAACATTTAGATTCAGATTTTCCATGAGAAGGGCAAATTGTCCTTCATGTAAAATGAGTGACAACTCTGTAAAATTGAACTATAAATTTACTCAGACTAATACAAAGATCTGTGAATATGATCAAACAGGAATTTGACCACTCCATAGAAAAATGTTTGTAATTGACAGAAGCTAAAAGCAATTAATGGGGGGGGGATCAATGTGACTTATCTAAAATCTATAGAAATATTTAAAATATTCTAAAAACTGACATGTGCAAAAGTGCTGAGAGCAACCAGGACAGATATTTATTGCCATATTATATGAAACACACAGACATTCAATTATTAGCTATAAAATCTTATCCTGCTAAGCCTGAGAATGATTCTATAGTACTGACAGTTTTTTAGTTCCTGACCACTATAGCTATGACTGAATGCAACAGGATTCAGCAGCACTTAGTTATTCTGAAAAATCTTTCAAATTTTGTTTATGGGAAAAAAAAGAGTATTTCATTCAACAGCAATAGATGAAAATTGCATTTGTGTTTTTATCAACAGTATTGGGTAGGATTTTCTTGACAAGTCATAAACTCACTTATACTGCATAATCTCATTAAGCAATTAGTCTTAAAATTCATTTCACTGTATCTTTAATTTTGTTTTCATGTGAAACTTAGACAAATTATTTCTGTATATAAAACCTATGTACAGGTTAAGGCACAGAATAGTAATGCCTTTGGAAGCCAGAAGACAATATATCAAAAATGAACAACACACGCAAGCTACCTGAGTCTTACATGATACTGTTATCTCAAGCAGCTATGTTTTTCCTAGATGACAGCTTCTTCAGAACTGTCTGATTGAGCTGTTGGCCCAGAGCTTGGGTAGATAAGCCCAGCTGTCATTCAGACAGCGTTTCATCGCCACTGAGACTCTACACAGCCTCCCAAACTTTCAGTTCCTTCTTTCTTGTGTTCCAAATGTGAGACCAGCAGGTGAAAGGGACTCCAGTTCCGTGGAGGTGGGAAGTCACCCAGAGTCACCGGCTCTCTGGGCATCCTCCTCTTGAGCCATCGTCACAAAGGCTCCTTGAATCAGCTTCATAGCTAACATACAAAGGAAAAAGATATATTTGCAAAAGTCACTGCGTTGTTGTCTCAAGAGAGTTAGTAATAGAGAGGCTACAGTTTTAGACAGATTTCCAACTGTTGACGTGCACTGATTGACATTTTTTGTACATCCTGTAAACGCTCACTCGTGGGACTTGTATGCATTCCCGTGAAAGATCAGTACAGGTGGCTGCATGTCTTTAATACTGTGCTCTTTTCAGGAATTTAAAACATGAACTTTCTGACTTGGTAGTGTCGGAGGGCACCAATGGGAAGGTGATGAGGCAGGGATGTTTCCTCAGTGTCTGCTCTCGTGATGCATAAGCCCATCGGCTCTTGGCAGGCACGTTCATGTGCTGCCGGCAGCGCACTCCCTGCCTTCGCTATGATCTTTGCTGGAGTCCCTGCAGACACCCATATGGCTCGGGCTGCTGCCGCCGTATGCTGCTGCTTTGTGTAGCTGTTGGATGATGGGATGAAGAAATGTTCAGCTGTATTTAGTAGTGTCACATCTTTACATGCCTTTGGTTTTGGGCCGCTACCTGCTTAGCCTGGTGTCCTCTTGGCTTCCTCCGTGTGTCGCGTGACAGTCCAACCCTGTCTTCCCTTTTTTTGGCTGATTTCTCAACAAATGTGTTCCAGCACGGGGCTTTGTAGAAAACTATTTTACTTAGAATGTTGAATTTAAGTACTTTCAGTTATTTTTGGGAATACAAAAATGTTGCTGAAGGAAATGGAAAATAGTATCTAACAGAAAATTTCATCACAGCAGAAAGAATGAAAAATAGTGGCTATTCCTGACAAGTGCATGTATGGTTAATTATTCATCGAAGCAATGCATCTGTGGTAAGCAGGTGAACAAACTGAGCTTACCTAGCATCATAATTTTAGAAACACCGAATACTACTTCAGAAGCACATAAATAACACTTCATGCTACCCAGAAAGTTTAATATCTTGCCATTTTTTGATTAATATAAAACTGCTGCATTTATTAATCATGAGGTTTGAGCAAGTTCCACATCAAATTCAAGTGGCTGAAAGCCAAGATGCATCATAAGGCAAATTAGTGTGAGGAAATTTTGGATATTATATAGTGATAGTTAGAAGGAAAAAACCCCATGGTCTTTTAACAGCAATAGGTTTCCCAGATAGTCCAGAATGACCCTATGGTACATTTAAAACTAGTAAATGATCTGCCATATGGTTTTAGGTTAAATAACAAATCTGTGGAAGCAGTCTGTCATACCATCACCCTGCAACACACTTCCCCAGATGCCATCATGGACCCTGGAAAATTTTCCCCAAAGAGATTTTTCCTAAAGAGGATGACAAAATTTTCATGAAAATTTTTCTTTCTGACTAATTCTTTCTAGCAAAAAAAGCTTCATCAGAAAATTCCTGTTTATTTCTGTTATATTGTTATTATATAACAATTCAGAACTCAAAGGCAAAAGGAATATGGAGAATAGTATCATAAGAGAAATATGACTTCTTCTGTGTATTTTTCTTGGGAAACCTATTTTCATCTGAGAGAAAACAGAATTATTCTGGCATGGTGAAGTTTTAAAGTCCTGATCAATATAATCATGTATTAATATATATGCAAGTGTATACATAAAATTAAAAACTTTTAAATTTATTTTCTTTAAGGTTTGCTGCAAACTGTCATTCTTTGTGTCTGAGAATGTCCATTGCATAAAGACTTCAAAACACTATATTGGCAGCAACTTTTTTTAATTATTATTTTATTTATTTAGGGATTATATAGGTATGTATGTGCCCCTGAGATTGAAGGTAATAGCTGGAGTTCATGAGCAATTTTAAAGACAAAATATTTAGAAAAAGTGCAAGAACATGGCAACTCCTTTCTCGTTTTGCATTTATATACAAACAGGCATTCTACACTATAAAATAAACTACATATTAATCAACTATTATCAGAATATCTTGGCTGTGGGATTTTATTCTGTGTCCTATTATGAAGATTAAATTCCAGTAGCATAAAATGTAGACATTCTGTTTTTTCTCTCAAGCCCAACTCATCAAACATTTCTAGATATAGTATTGTCTTAAGCTACTGAGAGAGAAGGTAATTTGTCCCTGTGGTGAAATGATAGTATTTAGGTCTATGTCAACCTCTAGGCTGAAAAGGAATAAAAGTAACAGCTAAGAATGGCAGGGAATAAGAGAAACAACCAAGAAACAAGTGATTATACCTAAGAAATTATTTAGCAGGGATGGGAGAAAGCAGTAACAAAATACCACTTTCCAGGTAGCTTAAAATCACCAGAGGAATGTAGGCAGGAAAAAAAAAAAAAAAAAACAACAGCAAAAGCTGTTTTTACAGTTCTGTGCTTCAAAATAAACAACTCATTTTATGATAAGTTTCTTTAATATTTCTGTTTGCTTCACAACATGCAGCTGTTTAATGAGTGATAACTTCCATA